>NC_092095.1:45040002-45358284 GCF_045679555.1 Salvelinus alpinus | reverse complement strand
AAGCGACTCCTCAAAGCGACCCCTATCCTAATCTAATTAAGATAATGGACACTACTAATGACACTTCTAAGACAATGTTTGGGTTCAGAGCACCAGAGGTTGTATAGATACCCAGACGTGTGTGTGTATGTACAGTATGTGTGTGTAATGTGATGAATGCTTCCAGACTAGTAGTTTGTCTGCACCTCCATCGTTTCAGGGGAGGAATCTTAAATAATGGCTCTCCGTCATTAAGAGCAAGAGAATAACATTATTTTCACTGTTTTGCGTACTCATGGTGCAAGTCCTAACGTCCACTTACTGTAAGTCAAAATTTCACTGAGTAATGCATTGATGTCAACAGAGACAATGACAAAATGTGACTTAGGTTTCACCCTTACTTACAGTGCTTTTGGAAAGTATTCACTTTTTCCACATTTTGTTACATTACAGCCTTATTCTAAAATTGATTAAATCATTTTTTTATCCTCATCAATCTACACACAATACCCATAATGACAAACTTTTTTTATTTTTTTTATTTTTGAAATATACATTTACATAAGTATTCAGACCCTTTACTTAGTACTTTGTTGAAGCACCTTTGGCAACGATTACAGCTTTGAGTCTTCTTGGGTATGAAGCTACAAGCTTGGAACACCTGTATTTAGGAAGTTTCTCCCATTCTTTTCTGCAGATCCTCTCAAGCTCTGTCAGGTTGAATGGGGAGTGTCGCTGCACAGCTATTTTCAGGCCTCTCCAGAGTTGTTAGATCGGGGTTCAAGTTCGGGCTCTGACTGGGACACTCAGGGACATTCAGAGACTTGTCCCAAAGCCACTCCTGTGTTGTCTTGGGTGTGTGCTTAGGGTCATTATCCTGTTGGAAGGTGAATCTTTGCCCCAGTCTGAGGTCCAAGTAACTCTGGAGCAGGTTTTCATCAAGGATCTCTCAGTACTTTGCTCCATTCATCTTTCCCTCGATCCTGACTAGTCTCCCAGTCCCTGCTACTGTTTCCTCCAGACATGACGCTTGGCATTCATGCCAAAGAGTTCAATCTTGGTTTCATCAGATCAGAGAATGTTGTTTCTCATGGTCTGAGAGTCCTTTAGGTGCGTTTTGGCAAACTCCAAGTGGGCTGTAATATACGCCTTTTACTGAGGAGTGGCTTCCATCTGACCAATTTGATGTGCTGCAGCTAACTCTGCTCTTTTCATCTTTAGTCATTTAACAGTCGATTACAGAGCAAAAATGCCAGGGAGCATGTTTCGCGTGGAGAGACGAGATGAAGGATTTAGTTGTTAAAGGTTGTTTTATGTTTTGTCTTATTAACTCCCTCAAAGACTTGATATGTGATACCTAGTTTCTTTCCCCCCTAGCATAAAGGCCTAATTGGTGGAGAGCGGCAGAGATGGTTATCCTTCTCGAAGGTTCTTCCATCTCCACAGAGGAACTCTGGAGGTCTTTCACCTCCCTGACCAAGGCCCTTCTCCCCCGATTGCTCAGTTTGGCTCAGGCGCCCAGCTCTAGGAAGAGTCTTGGTGGTTCCAATCTCCATTTAAGAATGGTGGAGGCCACTGTGTTCTTGCGGACCTTCAATGCTGCAGAAATGTTTTGGTACCCTTCCCCAGATCTGTGCCTTGACACAATACTGTCTCGGAGCTCTGCAGACAATTCATTCGACCTCATGGCTTGGCTTTTGCTCTGACATGCACTGTCAACTTTTGGGACCTATAGACAGGTGTGTGCCTTTTTAAATCATGTCCAATCAATTGAATTTACCACAGATGGACTCAATAGAAACAGGATGCACCTGAGCTGAATTTTGAGTCTCATAGCAAAGGGTCTGAATAATTATATAAATAAGGTATTTCTGTTTCTGCTTTGTCATTATGGGGTATTATGTGTAGATTGATGAACAAAATATATATTTAATCAATTTTAGAATAAGGCTGTAATGTAATAAAATGTGGAAAAAGTCAAGGGGTCTGACTACTTTCCGAATGCACTGTACAGTACACCTATGCACATCGTCACATATTATTTACTCTCCTACCAGCTGGCTCTCTCTCTGTCGAGACGTATGGTTTCAGAGCGCCTTGAATGGCAGACTTGAACGGCAGTCTGTGGGCAGGAGTGGCAAAGACATCTCACAGGTTTTAATTGGCTGATCTCAAGTAATGGGCTAAATAAGGATGTGAGTTTGGGAATTTGGAAAGTATGCATCTATCAAATTGTTTTCAGATATAAACTTTATATGACCGAACTCAGAATCAATTGAGCTCTCCAAAAATAATAATATCACCATGATATTAGTTTGATTAATTTCGTCATTGCCCATCTAATACAGCTGTTGCAGGCTTGCTCCCTCTCCTGCCTGAATTTTAACCACACTCCTTACAAGTCCCACTTTGAGGCAGAGTGTTACCAGAGTGTTACCAGGCACTATGTGCCAGCAATTCGAGCCCGGGGACAAGGTAACATATGATTGTTTTGGCGGCATTGTTTGTTTTTACAGTCAGGACGAAATATGCTCCATGTTACGATATTGTTTTATAAAAAAATAAAAGTGAGCCACTAAAGAGGGTTATCCCTGTAAGAGAAGGAAGGATAAAAACAGATGGAGAGGACATTGCTCATTCTGGTTGCAGTTTTCCTCCTGCAGTGTCTGAGGCATTTATACTGGTACATCCATTCCACTCAGTCAGCACACAAACACTCAGCAGCATCCTGGACTACACTGAACTGGAGACTGACTATTTACCAGAGCAAATATAAAAACTAAACACATTTTCCATTATCAAGATAGTCCAGTAGATAAGCACTGCATTTTTATCCAATCAACGTGTTCACGGTCCTAGCATGGGAAGAATGACACTGTCATAGAACAAGTCAGTAGCTCTCTGTGATGTGTAGGGAGAGATATGGGATGACAGGGAGGAAGGGAGATAGGGAGAGAGACAGTATATGAATGAGAGAGGATATTTGACAATGTCTGGAGTTTCCACAGCTTTGACTTCCTAGGGTCACATATTTTCTCCAATTCCAGTTTCTCCAAGACACCACGAGGAAAATTAGAACATTTCAGTAACCCCAAAGGTTTTGGTTTGGAATCGCATAATGCACCAATTTACTGTCAGGTAGATTTTCTGAATCAAGCTTGGAATGTAAAGGACCCACACCAAAGCGCAGCTGGCTCTGGTAGAAGTGTGCTGTGTCCTGCCCCTCCACAGTACAGACCACAGTTATTATTCGTCATCCGTGAGCGCTCCCAAACTGATAGCCAAGTTCTTCTTAACTGCATAGGCTCAGGAGTATCCAACTCACCTGTCGTAGATTCACGAGAGAGCTCGGGTGGCTTCGACTCCTCTCGGAAGAGCTGCCTTCGGAAACTTCCGGATTCCATAGGAGGTGAACGCGCGATATCGGGTGCACGAGTGTGCCCGAGAACAGACCTCCTCTCACGCTTCAGGATAGGGGGAGGTATTTTCATGTCCGGATGAAAAGCATGCCCAAAGTGAATAGAAAACCCTCTAAAGTTTCTAAAACTGTTAAAATAATGTCTGAATGAAGAAGTAGTGCTATTCATTCCATGTGTCACTCAGAAGGTCTAAAGTATTTTGTTGCGCGAGAACAAGAGCGCGCTCCGTGTTGTTTTTCTTCGGAATTGGAAACTGTTTGTCCCGTCTTAACCTGTCTAGGATGAGAGTGCCGCTAGCGGCACTCCCCCCCCACCCCCACTGAAAAACCAGTGCCGCGAAATTCAAAAACAATATTTTTTTTAAATATTTAACTTTCACACATTAAAGTCCAATACAGCTAATGAAAGACACAGATCTTGTGAATCCAGTCAACATGTCCGATTTTTAAAATGTTTTACAGGGAAGACACAATATGTAAAGATGTACATCTATTACCTAAAAACACATTAGCATAATCCACCATCTTTTATTTGTCCACCAACACCAGTAGCTATCACCAATTCGGCTAAACTAAGATATTTATAGCCCCTAACCAAGAAAAAAACTCATCAGATGACAGTCTGATAACATATTTATGGTATGGGATAGGTTTTGTTAGAAAAAAGTGCATATTTCAGGTAGATGGCATAGGTTACAATTGCACCCACCGTCACAAATGGAATAGAAAAACTACTTAGAGCAACGTGTTTACCTACTTACTAATCATCAAACATTTCGTAAAAATACACAGCATACACGAATCGAAAGACACAGATCCTGTGAATACAGACAATATTTCAGATTTTCTAAGTGTCTTACAGCGAAAACACAATAAATCGTTATATTAGCATAGCACATAGCACATAGCAGCCCAGCATTGATTCTAGCCAAAGTGAGCGATAAAAGTAAACATCGCCAAAATATATTAATTTTTTCACTAACCTTCTCAGAATTCTTCAGATGACACTCCTGTAACATCATATTACACAATCCATATAGAGTTTGATCGAAAATGTTTATATTTAGCCACCAAAATCATGGTTAGACAATGTGAAATGTAGCTCAGCTGGTCAGAAAAAGTCTGTGCGCCACTTAGACAGTGATCTACTCTTATACATAAATACTCATAAACGTGACTAAAAAATATAGGGTGGACAGGGATTGATAGACAATTTAATTCTTAATACAATCGCGGAATTACATTTTTTAAATTATCCTTACTTTTCAATACAGCTTGCGCCAAGCGAAGCTACGTCAAAAAACATGGCGTCCTAAGCCACTAACATTTTTCGACAGAAACACGATTTATCATAATAAAAATGTCCTACTTTGAGCTGTTCTTCCATCAGTATCTTGGGCAAAGGATCCTTTCTTGGGTCCAATCGTCTTTTGGTGGAAAGCTGTCCTCTTGCCATGTGGAAATGCCAACTGCGTTCGGGATGAACTGGAAGCGTGCCCAGCAATTCACAGCGTTTCAGAAATAAATGTCCCAAAATCGCACTAAACGGATATAAATTGCTATAAAACGCTTTAAATTAACTACCTTATGATGTTTTTAACTCCCATAACGAGTAGAAACATGACCAGAGTAATATTACTCCCTCCACTAATGCTTGGAACAGGTGCGGGTCGGTGTCCTCTAGGCGCATGACGCAGCTCCAAAAGAGTGACTAGCCTCAGGGTTTTTTAATTTATAGTGCCTGTGAACGCGCAATCGACCCCATTCAAATCGTCATCACGTAAAGACATCCAGGGGAAGACGTAAGCAGTGTCCGTATAGTCATAGCAATAACAGTGCCCTTTTAACTGACTCCAGAACAGTGGCCAAAATTTCTGAAATCTGACTCCATGTCAGGGAAATTGCTGTAGAATGGGCTCTGTTCCACTTAGAGACAAAATTTCAACTCCTATAGAAACTATAGACTGTTTTCTATCCAATAATAATAATAATATGCATATTGTACGATCAAGAACTTTGTGGGAAGCCGTTTCAAAAAATTACACGATTAGCATAAATAGCCACAACAGCGCCCCCATCCTCAACAGGTTTAAATTGTATCGATTATTTACATTTTAGGCTACCTGAGGTTGGATTAAAAACGTTGTTTGAAATGTTTGGACCAAGTTTACAGATTGTTTGTAGTCATGTTGGGCGAGTTGGAACCTGTCTATTTTTTTATCAAACGCACCAAATAAATGGATATTTTGAGTATATAAAGAAGGAATTTATCGTAAAAAACGACCATTCATTGTGTCACTGAGACATTTGGGATTGCAAAAAGATGAAGATCGTCAAAGGTAAGGTATTTATTATATCGTTATTTCTGACTTTTCTGACTTTTCAACCGGCCTGGTTGAAAAATGATTTTCATGTTTTTGTATGCGGGGCGCTGTCCTCAGATAATCGTATGGTTTGCTTTCGCAGTAAAGCCTTTTTGAAATCTGACACAGCGGCTGGATTAACAAGAAGTTAATGCAATTGCAGACAGAAGTTGACAATGGGAACATAGCACGCATGTTTTTGAGTAAATTCTTCAAAATAAGAAAGGGTCGAAGTTGATTTAATATGCTTGCAGTCAACCCCTAGTGATGTAACTGCCTACGTCAACACCTTCTACTTATGAGACCAAGCCCATGCATATACAGTTATACAAACCTGCAGCAGAGACAATAGTTCCAGTGTTTTCTAAGGGCTCAGCAGTAATTTTCAACTCCCCAAGTTGTTTATAGTGGTATGTCTGACTAGTCTCTTATCTCTTTCACTCCCCTGCAGGGCTCTGTGTCTATGAATCTCGTTTAGCCTTGAGGCTCTTTCTCACAGACACTCTATTTTGACTGCAATAGCTCACACATCTCTCAGACAATTTCTTATAAGAAGCAGAGACTAGAACAGAACTATGGAACAATATTAAACCTTATAATGCCTATATATATATTTCTAATCTGTAGTCCAGGACCCTATAGATGTAGTGAGGGAGGGGTCTTATAGCCCTTCCCCTTCTATTAATACAACATAAACATAATCAATTATTATAATAGATAAAACATTTGGTGCAGCCCCTATCATGACCCAAATGTGACCCCCCCATCACATGTAACATGACCTACAGCATGGTCAATCAAGTTCATGTTTCCAACAGTTTCAGACTACTGGAGAGAGAACACTGGAGAGTTACTGCACATCACAAAGAAAACAGGAGCTGGCTCCATTATCCAAGCACCATTTCAACTTCAACATTTCAAAATCATCAAATCACCTATGCTTAGTCTAATACAGTGAAAACTGAGTCCAAAAACGATTTAGTCCAATTAATGTAAGCTAAAAATCATGTGCCTGTCTATGGTACTGATTTGTGTGTGTGTGCGTTAGTAGAAAAAACATGTTGACTCACTCTACTTGTAGAGAAACGCAATGGAATCCTCCTCTCTTTCATGTTGCCGAAACGGTCCATGACTCTGTCATACAGTACACACTTTTAGTTTGTGATGTCCTAGGCTACAGTGCCTTGCAAAAGTATTCATCCCCTTTGCATTTTCACTATTTTGTTCCCTTACAACCTTCTTTTTGGGGATTTGAATAATTTGATTTACACAACATGCCTACCACTTTGAAGATGCAAAATATATTTTATTGTAAAATACAATAAAAGCCTGCATAACTATTCACCCACCCAAAGTCAATATTTTATAGAGCTACCTTTTGCAGCAATTACAGCTGCATGTCTCTTGGGGTATGTCTCTATGATCTTGGCACATCTAGAACTTGGGATTTTTTCCCATTATTCAAGGCACAACTGCTCCAGCTCCTTCAAGTTGGATGGGTTCCGCTGGTGTACAGCGATCCTTAAGTCATACCATAGATTCTCAATTGGATTGAGGTCTGGGCTATCCAAGGAAAACGCTATGTATGACAAGGAATGACAATGAATCTCATACTTAGTAGTCAGTCTATCTGGACATTCCTGGTTCATCAGCTAGAACCGAACGGTGCAGCAGAGAGAGACATCAAATAGAAAACATTCTTCTTATTTAAGTAAAAAGGAGAAGAAATCAAAGGAGAGGAAGATCAAAAGGGAAATGAAGGGCGCTAAGCAAATTGACATCAACTTATAGCTACCCCTTAAACCCCTCGAGTGCTGCTTTAGCAATATGCTTAGGGTCAATACCCTTCTGGAAGGTGATCCTCCGTCCCAGTCTCAAATCTCTGGAAGACTGAAACAGGTTTCCCTAAAGAATTTCCCTATATTTAGCGCCATCAATCATTCCTTCAATTCTAACCAGTTTCCCTGTACCTGCCGATTAAAAAAATCTCCACAGCATGATGCTGCCACCACCATGCTTCACTGTGGGGATGGTGTTCTCGAGGTGATGAGAGGTGTTGGGATTGCCACATACATAGCGTTTTACTTGATTGCCAAAAAGCAGAATTTTTGTCTCATCTGACCAGAGTACCTTCTTCCATACATTTGGGGAGTCTCCCACATGCCTTTTGGCTTATTATTTTCTTTAACTTTTACTTGGTACTCATCCCGGACCCGGGAGCATCCCCCACAGTAAAAAAGCTGACTAGCATAGCCTAGCATAGCGTCACAAGTAAATACTAGCATCTAAATATCATTAAATCACAATTCCAAGACACCAGATGAAAGATACACATCTTGTGAATCCAGCCATCATTTCTGATTTTTAAAATGTTTTACAGGGAAGACACAATATGTAAATCTATTAGCTAACCACGTTAGCAAAAGACACCACTTTTTTTACTCCACCAGTTTTTTACTCCATCAGTAGCTATCACAAATTCGACCAAATAAAGATATAAATAGCCACTAACCAAGAAACAACTTCATCAGATGACAGTCTGATAACATATTTATTGTATAGCATATGTTTGTTAGAAAAATTTGCATATTTCAGGTATAAATCATAGTTTACCATTGCAGCCACCATCACAACTCTCACCGAAGCGACTAGAATAACTACAGAGAGCAACGTGTATTACCTAATTACTCTACATAAAACATTTCTTAAAAATACACAGCGTACAGCAATTGAAAGACACAGATCTTGTGAATCCAGACAATATTTCAGATTTTCTAAGTGTTTTACAGCGAAAACACAATATAACGTTATATTAGCTTACCACAATAGCAAACATCACAACAGCATTGATTCAAGCAAAAACATAGCGATAAGTATAAGCCACCAAAAGATATTAAGTTTTTCACTAACCTTCTCAGAATTCTTCAGATGACAGTCCTATAACATCATATTACACAATGCATATAGAGTTTGTTCGAAAATGTGCATATTTAGCGGCACAAATCGTGGTTATACAATGAGAATAGTGGCCAAAACTTAGAGAAATCTGACCGGCGCCATCTTGGAGAAGCACCTATTCTAATCGAAAACTATTCATAAACTTGACTAAAAAATACAAGTTGGACAGCAAATGAAAGATAAATTAGTTCTTAATGCAATCGCTGTGTTAGATTTTTTAAATTAACGTTACTAGACATACAGTGTGCGTTACAGCCAGACCAGTGCCGCAATTATGGCGGCCAAACACTTTTACATTTTTCCACATAAATACGGAATAACATCATAAATAGCTCTTACTTTTGGACGAGCTTCCATCAGAATCTTGGGCAAGTTGTCCTTTGTCCAAAAGAATCGTTGCACGGTTGTAAAACGTCCTCTTCAACTTTGGAATTAGCAGCTAACAATAGCTATGTCGCACAGACATGCCCAAATCGTCAAAGCGCAATACCAAGGAAATACCGAAAATAGCAATATACTCGCATAAACTGATATAACTCGGTTTAAAATAACTTCGTTATGATGTTTCTAACACCTATATCGAATTAAATCACAGACGGATATATATATAAGGCCTAAAACGAGAGCGTTTGAGCATGCCATCCTGATGTCCTCCTCTGCGTCTTGACGAAAGTCGAAAAGAGCGGACACTGCATGCCATGGCCTTTTATAAGGTCTGAGAGCTACGTAGAAACTCCATTCCAATTCTCATTGGTTACTGACATCCAGGGGAAGGCGGGTGCAGTTCATGTCGACCCATAGGATACATACAGAGCTTTAAACTGATCTGAGAACAGAGCCTAGTTTTCAGACCTTCGCAGTTCCTGTCATGAATTTCGCTGCAGAAAGAGTTCTGGTTCACCCACAGACATAATTCAAACGGTTTTAGAAACTAGAGATTGTTTTCTATCCAATAGTAATAATAATATGCATATTGTACGAGCAAGAATTGAGTACGAGGCAGTTTAATTTGGGAACGCTAAATGTCGAAGTTGAAACAGCACCCCCTGTAGTGACAAGATTAAGCAATAGATTTTTTCTGGATTCTCTTCCATAAAGCCCAGGTCTGTGGAGTGTACGGCTTAAAGTGGTCCTATGGACAGATACTCCATTCTCCGCTATGGAGCTTTGCAGCTCCTTCAGGGTTATCTTTGGTCTCTTTGTTGCCTCCCTGATTAATGCCGTCCTTGCCTGGTCCGTGAATTTTGGTGGGTGGCCCTCTCTTGGCAGGTTTGTTGTAGTGCCATATTCTTTCCATTTTTTAATAACGGATTTAATGGTGCTCCGTGAAATGTTCAAAGTTTTGAATATTTTTTTATAACCCAACCCTGATCTGTAATTCTCCACAACTTTGTCCCTGACCTGTTTGGAGAGCTCCTTAGTCTTCATGGTGCCGCTTGCTTGGTGGTGCCTCTTGCTTAGTGGTGTTGCAGACTCTGAGGCCTTTCGGAACAGGTGGATATATACTGAGATCATGTGACACTTAGATTGCACACAGATGGACTTTATTTAAAACCTCTTAAGGATCCACCCCCCTTTTTTCCAATTTTCACCTAAAATGACATACCCAAATCTAACTGTCTGTAGCTCAGGTCCTGAAGCAAGGATATGCATATTATTGGTACCATTTGAAAGGATACACTTTGAAGTTTGTGGAAATGTGAATAGAATATAGGATAATATAACACAATATACAATATACACAATTTACCATGTATTTTGGAGAAATGTCCTCTGGTCTGATGAAACATAAAATATTGGCCACAATGACCATCGTTATGTTTGGAGGTAAAAGGGGGACGCTTGCAAGCCGAAGAACACCATCCCAACCGTGAAGCCCGGGGGTGGCAGCGTCATGTTGTGGGGGTGCTTTGCTGCAGGAGGGACTGGTGCACTTCACAAAATAGATGGCTTCAGGGGGGAGGAAAATTATGTGGATATATTGAAGCAACATTACATTTAAGTCATTTAGCAGACGCTCTTATCCAGAGCGACTTACAAATTGGAAAGTTCATACATATTCATTCTGGTCCCCCCGTGGGGAATGAACCCACAACCCTGGCGTTGCAAGCGCCATGCTCTACCAACTGAGCCACACGGGACCAACATCTCAAGACATCAGTCAGGAAGTTAAAGCTTGGTCTCAAATGGGTCTTCCAAATGGACAATGACCCCAAGCATACTTCCAAAGCTGTGGCAAAATGGCTTTAAACCTCTACCGCTTCTCTCTCCCGGATCCGGGATCCTCCTCATCAAAAAAGCTGACTAGCATAGCCTAGCCTAACGCGACAGGGATATCATATAATATAATTTTCATGAAATCACAAGTCCAATACAGCAAATGAAAGATAAACATCTTGTGAATCCAGCCACCATTTCCGATTTTTAAAATGTTTTACAGCGAAAACACAATATGTATTTCTATTAGCTAACCACAATAGCAAAAGACTCAACCGCATATTTTCACCATTTTTCTACCGCATAGGTAGCTATAGCAAAACCGACCAAATAGAGATATAATTAGTCACTAACCAAGAAACAAGTTCATCAGATGACAGTCTTATAACATGTTATACAATAAATTTATGTTTTGTTCGAAAATGTGCATATTTGAGGTATAAATCATAGTTTTACATTGCAGCTACCATCAAAAATATCACCAAAGCAGCCAGAATAATTACAGAGAGCAACGTGAAATAACTAAATACTCATCATAAAACATTTATGAAAAATACATGGTGTACAGCAAATGAAAGATAAACATCTTGTGAATCCAGCCAATATTTCCGATTTTTTAAGTGTTTTACAGCGAAAACACAATATAGCATTATATTAGCTTACCACAATAGCCAAACACACAAATGCATTTATCAGCAGCAAAAGGTAGCGGTCGCAAAAAAACAGCAAAAGATATAAAATTAATCACTAACCTTGACCAACTTTATCAGATGACAGTCCTATAACATCAGGTTATACAATATACTTATGTTTTGTTCGAAAATGTGCATATTTTGAGCTGCAAACCGTGGTTATACATTGTGAATATGTAGCATCGATTCACCAGAATCTCCGGACATATTTTGGACACTCACCTAATCTGACCAAAGAACTCATCATAAACTTTACTAAAAAATACATGTTGTACAGCAAATGAAAGATACACTAGTTCTTAATGCAACCGCCGTGTTAGATTTTTTAAAATAACTTTACCATAACAAACAGCTTACGTTATAGCGAGACAGCGCCCGCAAAAAGGGCGGAAAATAGGACTCTACATTTTCCACGGAAATACGAAATAACATCATAAATGGTTCTTACTTTTGCTGATCTTCCATCAGAATCTTGTACAAGGAGTCCTAGGTCCTGAATAAATCGTTGTTTGGTTATAGAATGTCCTCTTCTCCTGTCGAATTAGTAACCTTAGCTAGCCATGTGGCGCGAACATGCCCATCTTCTCTCGACGCAAAGAAAGGAAAATGCCAAAAGTCGCATTAAACGCTGAATAAACTGATACAACTCGGTTGAAAAAAACTACTTTATGGTGTTTTTATCACATCTATCAAATAAAATCAGAACCGGAGACATCCACCGTCTATACCGAACGCTTTTCAGAAGCCAATGCTGATGTCCTTCCCGCGCCTAGGTAGAGAAAGGAAATTGTGGTCACGTCATTCCAAAAGCTCTAGTTCGACCTCAGATCAAGCTAGACACCCCATTCCACCTTCCACTGCCTGTTGACA
Source organism: Salvelinus alpinus (assembly GCF_045679555.1). Classification (NCBI taxonomy): domain Eukaryota; kingdom Metazoa; phylum Chordata; class Actinopteri; order Salmoniformes; family Salmonidae; genus Salvelinus; species Salvelinus alpinus. The sequence goes on along the minus strand of NC_092095.1, from coordinate 45,345,787 downwards.
TCTAGTGGAAGGCGTATGCAGTGCATGCAAATCCATAAATATTAAGCAATTGAATAGGCAGGCCCTGGAACAGAGCATCATTTTCAGATTTTTCACTTCCCGTCTGGAAGTTTGCTGCCAAATGAGTTCTGTTTTACTCACAGATATAATTCAAACAGTTTTAGAAACTTGAGTGTTTTCTATCCAATAGTAATAATAATATGCATATTGTACGATCTAGAATAGAGTACGAGGCCGTTTAAATTGGGCACGATTTTTTCCCAAAGTGAAAACAGCGCCCCCTATTCACAAGAAGTTTTAAGGACAACAAAGTCAAAGTATTGGAGTGGCCATCACAAAGCCCTGACCTCAATCGTATAGAAAATGTGTGGGCAGAACTGAAAAAGCGTATGCAAGCAAGGAGGCCTACAAACCTGACTCAGTTACACCAGCTCTATCAGGAGGAATGGGACAACATTCACACAACTTATTGTGGGAAGCTTTTGGAAGTATGCCTGAAATGTTTGACCCATGTTAAACAATTTAAAGGCAATGCTACCAAATACTAATTGAGTGTTGATTTATGTAAACTTCTGACATACTGGGAATTTGATGAAAGAAATAAAAGCTGAAATAAATAATTCTCTCTACTATTATTCTGACTTTTCACATTCTTAAAATAAAGTGGTCATCCTAACTGACCTAAGAGAGAGAATTTTTACTGGGATTAAATGTCAGGAATTGTGAAAAACTGAGTTTAAATGTATTTGGCTAAGGTGTATGTAAACTTCCGACTTCAACTGTGTGGGCTGTGATACAGTGCTATTAGAAAAAACAGCAAGGTATTACAGATTCCATTTCAAAACAGCTTTCCACATTTTACACTCGGTTTCACTGCTTATGATTTAGTTTCTGGCTTATACTGGAAATAAGATATTGTTCGTCATAAGCTGTCCTTGTCGACAGTGTGGCAGAAAAGAATGAAACTTGTTAACCTTTCACGAGCCTCTACCCCGGGTCCGGGATCACCCCCCACCCCCCCCACACACTGATTAGCATAGCTAGCATAGCTTCACAAGTAGATAGTAGCATCTAAATATCATTAAATCACAAGTCCAAGACACCAGATGAAAGATACAGATCTTGTGAATAAAGCCACCATTTCAGATTTTTAAAATGTTTTACAGGGAAGACAAAATATGTAAATCTATTAGCTAAACACGTTAGCAAAATACACCACTATTCTAACTCCATCAGTTTCTTACTCCTTCAGGTGCTATCACCAATTCGGCTCAACTAAGATATTGATAGCCAATAACCTATAAAAAAAAACATCAGATGACAGTCTGATAACATATTCATGGTATAGGATAGTTTTTGTTAGAAAAAAGTGCATATTTCAGGTAGAAATCACAGTTTACAATTGCACCGACCATCACAAATCGACTAGAATTACTAGATAGAGCAACGTGTATGACCAATTTACTCATCATAAAACATTTCATAAAAATAGACAAAGCATAGCAATGGAAAGACCCAGTTCTTGTGATTTCAGACCATATTTCAGATTTTCTAAGCGTTTTTCAGCGAAAACACAATAAATCGATAAGTTAGCATACCACATGTGCAAACGTTACCAGAGCATCGATTCCAGCCAAAGAGCGCTATAACGTAATCACCGCCAAAATATATTAATTTTTTCACTAACCTTCTCAGAATTCTTCCGATGACACTCCTGTAACATCATTTTACAACATACATATACAGTTTGTTCGAAAAGGTGCATATTTAGCCATACAAAACCGTGGTTATACAATGGAAATAGTCACAACTCAAGCCTCAAAATGAGGAACGTCAGCTTTCAGAGTGATCTAGTTTAATCGAAAGCTAATCATATACTTGACTAAAAAATACAGGGTTGACAGGAATCGAAAGACAAATTAGTTCTTAATGCAACCGCTGATTTACATTTTTAAAATTATCCTTACTTTTCAATACAGGGTTCGCCAAGTGAAGCTATACCAAACAAAATGGCGAAATATGCGTTTAAAATATTTCGACAGAACAGCGATTTATCATATTAAATATTGCTTACTTTGAGCTGATCTTCCATCAGATTCTTGGGCAATGTATCCTTTCTATGTTATAAACGTCTTTTGGTCGATAGATGTCCTCTGTCCTTCGAAATGTCCACCACCAACGACCGACACCCCGAAACGTTTCCAAAGCTAAAAAGTGCACGACAAATAAATTCCTCAGAATCGCACTAAACGGATATAAATTGCTATAAAACGGTTCAAATTAACTACATTATGATGTTTTTAACAACTATAACGACTGAAAACATGACCGGAGAACTATAACTAGTTACATAACGATTTGGAATGAGGCAGGTCCGAAGTCCATCTTGCTTGTGGCGCGCGGAGAGAGAGAGAGGTCATCCCACGTTTTGTGGTTTTATATGGGCTGGGATTGTGCAATAGACTCCATTCAAAACGTGATGACGTACAGACACCCAGAGGAAGACGTAGGCAGTGTCGGTTTCTTCATAGCATTCACTGTCGCCTTAAAAACAGACTCCAGATCAGGGGTAAAAATTTCTGGAATCTGACCCCTGTCATGAAAAGTGCTGTAGATATTGTTCTGTACCACTCAGAGACAAAATTCCAACTTCTATAGAAACTAGAAGGTGTTTTCTATCCAATAATAACAATAATATGCATATTGTACGATCAAGAATTTAGCACGAGGCAGTTTAATTTGGAGACCCAAATATGCTAATGCGGAACAGCACCCCCTATAGTTCCAAGAAGTTAAGGCATATGAAGTTCAGCTCAGCCATAGTGATTATCATGCATCACTATCCCAATGTTTTAGCTGCTGACAGTTCTGTAATTATATCCTTTGGCTTCTCTGAGTTCATTTCTAAACCTGTCTGACAAATAGTCATTTTTATCACCACGGCTCAGAATGGAAGTCATGCTGTGTACGGGGCCAGGACTAGCCTTTTGGTGACCCTAAGCGAGACCGCTTATGTTGCTTATGCCTGGAACCAGCCCTGGCTACTGTATGCTGTGTGTGGGTGTGTTTGGGTGTGTGTGTGTGAGTGATTACTGTGTTTGTGTACTGTGTGTGTGTCTGTCTGTCCCAGGATGTCATTCAGTGTGCGCAACACACTCACACACGAGACATCACAAAGAAACAGTAGGAGAAAGGAAAACACTGTCCATGCTGTATGCTGGCTGTATGCTGGCTTATTTTTTTAACTTATTGATTCACTGTGCAAATTAATTGATGGAGAGTTGGACACCGTCTTATGTTTGTGTCAACTGGAGCACGTTGGACATATCGCTCATGTTTTATTTCTCCTTTATTTATTTATATAAACATGGCGGTGTCTACTTGCATGAGTTGCTATAAAAACTTTCTCCACTATAGGTCAAATCAGAGACGAAGCCAAGACCAGAACACCTGAGACCAAACTGTTTCAGGTTAAGTTTAGGGTTAGGGTTAATGTTAGAAAACAAAAAAGCCACAGCAGGATTTGACCAATCGGCCTTTTGTATGTTGTGCCCCCTTATTCTATGACGTTCTTTGTGGCCTCACAAGTCCTCAACTGGCAGCTTCATGAAATAGTACGCGCAAAACACCAGTCTCAATGTCAACAGTGAAGAGGCGACTCCGGGATGCTGACCTTCTAAGCAGAGTTCTTCTGTCCAGTGTCTGTGTTACTTTGCCCGTCTTAATCTTTTATTTTTATTGGCCAGTCCGGGATTCTTTGCAACTCTGCCTAGAAGGCCAGCATCCCGGAGACGCCTCTTCACTGTTAACATTGAGAATGGTGTTTTGCGGGTACTATTTAACCTTTTCACGCGTACCAACAAACGGGTGTGATCATTCTACAGTTGTCCCGCTAGCGTACGATCAAACAGGTGTGATTAAAACGCTTATTTAGAATGCTTATTTAAAACAGCCAGTTTCATTTGACGCAACAATCAGCATTTGAGCTTGCAATACTGTTTTTCAGAAACATTTTGAACAAAGACAGTCCTTACAAAGTTGTGAGCATTTTATTTTTGGATGCAATGTTCAGACATTCACAGAAGTATCTACAGCATAACACAATCATCCAACCCCAAAAAATGTAGGTTACATTTGTTCTAGCGCTAACTGAGGAAAGATTGATGTAAGACAAGCGGTCAAATTTATATAACGCAAGGCTGACATAAACTACAATATGAATTAGCTAATAGATATGACTGTTATAATGAATCACATCATGGGTGAGCTCCCCATTTATCGAAATAATTGAGTAAAACACTTTCTAGAAATCGAACTAACTCACAGCCATGCTTTTTTTCTCACAGAAACCAAAGATAATAAGAGAAGATGAGTTTGGTCTGTTTATAGTATGCATGTTGAAGGGGTTGTGTCATCCACCATCGTTCACATCCCACCATTCACTTCCGGAAGTTCTTAAAAAAAGAGTGAACCCTCACTCACCTAATTTTCTTATAACATATTTGGTCTGACAGAAGATTACGTGACAGACAGAATGCTTTGTATGTCAACAAACATTGCTCCACATATCGCTGGATTTAGTTTAGCTCACCAAAATCAGTATAACCTTCAAAAAAGTATTTTACAGACGTAATATGCGCCCATTACAATCTATGCAAGAATCGGAATGCATGATTTGTCAACAGAACAACAAAACAGTAAATATAAACATAATTGTCACATAAAACATTTTCTGATAGTGATTTGTTGATACAAGTGGCGCGTGCTGGCAGTCAATTACGTAACCTCTCACTACCACTCTGAGCCATTCAGTGTTGTTGTTTATGCATGTTTAAGTATATAGCTAGTGAGATAAGCTGTAGCATTAGCAATGTCTTTCAAAAGGAGACAACTGACAAATGCAGAAATTCTGGAGATTGAGTGAGTCTGAGAATGAAAGTCAGGAATCAGATTCTGACAGTGTGGAGCTGCCCCCCCAACCTTGTAGAAATTGAGAACCCTGAACCTGAGGACTCCTTGTCCACTGACGAAGTCCCAGGTCCCATTGAAGAGGCTTGTGGTGATGGAGGCAGACCGACAGTGGATAAAGCACAGGAGTTCTGTAATACCTTGAAGGCCGCCAGCCATTTCACCCCTCCTGGCCCTGCTGTTTGCTTTGATGAGTTCCAGTCTGGAGTGCAACGCCCCTTACCATTTCCATCTGAGGCAGAGTGCTTCAAGTTGTTTCTGACAGAGGAGCTGGTGGGAGACATAGTAGAGGAGACCAATCACTATGCCTTGGAGCTACAGGAGAAGAGAGAGCCAGGAGTGAGGGGGGAAACTCGCTAAGTGGGTTACAACCACAATTAGTGAAATGAATACCTTCCTGGTGACAGTCCTTTTCATGGGGATAGTAAAGAAGAACTCCCTAAGAGAATACTGGAGCACAGAACCTATGTTTGCAACTCCCTTCTGAGCCACCCTCTTTTCCCAAGACCGCTTTCTAGTTCTGTTGCGATGCCTGCATTTCGTCAACAATGCTACTGTCATCCTAAATGACCCGTTATACAAAATAAGAAATGTTCTTACCAGCCTGACATCAGCATTTGGTCGGGTATTTGTGCCATACAAGGACCTATGCATTGATGAGTCCCTGATGTTATGGAAAGGTAGGCTGGTGTTCCATCAATATATTTCCTCAAAAGGCACAGGTTTGGGGTCAAGTTCTTTGTCATGTGCGACGTGAAGACAGGATTTTGTCCATGATATTATAGTTTACACTAGGTCCTCCACTGACATCCAACATTATGAGGGGCTTGGGGTGTCCAGGTCCATGGTGATGACCATGCTGGCTCCTCATCTCAGCAAGAGACACACTTTGTATGTGGACAATTGTTACAGTAGTTACAAACTCTTCCAGCATGTCCAACAGCACAGGGGCCTGTCGCACAGTCAGGTCGAACAGGAAGGGAATGCCGGCATTCGGATGCAGGAAGATGCAGAGAGGGGAGGTGGAGTTCAAGGAGAACGGTCAACAGCTGACAGTAAAGTGGCATGACAAACGAGACGTCCATGTCCTCTCCACTGTCCATACAGCAACCATGTCGGCCACAGGGAAGATGGACCACCTGGCAGGAGAGAGAGAAATCAAACCAGACTGTGTGCTTGACTATAACCTCAAAATGGGGGCAGTGGATAAGGCAGACATGATAAACGGCTTTGTGGAATGCACTCGGAAAACAACCAAGTGGTATAGAAGATATTTTTCCATCTGATCAACACTGCTGCCCGCAATGGCCACATATTTCACCGCCAACTAACAGGTGAGATGATTACTGAACAAGGTATTTTTTGTAATTGGGCGTACATTTCACATACAGAAACTATTATAACATAATAAGGCATTTACTTTGATAGAAACGCAGCCTGGATTTGAACCAGGGAGTCTGTAGTGACGCCTCTAGCACTGAGATACTGTGCCTTAGATCGCTGCGCCACTTGGAAATCATATGGCCAGAGTAGCCAAAATACAACACAAGCTAATTCTTCTCTGACACAATTAGCATTGTTTTACAGAGCTAATTTAAGAATGTAGCTAGCTACATAAGCATGATTGAATAAAACACCATATGTGTTATGAAATGAGTAATGTTACCTCGCATGTCTGTGGTTATTAGGAATATACACAATAGTAAGTAATAATAATATGCATATATTATCATCTGGGACAGAGTAGGTGGCCGTTCAATTTGGGCACCAATTCATCCAAAAGTGAAAATGCTGCCCCCTATCCCAAACAGGTTTTAAAACTGCAAAAATGTATCTCTGCCCCATGGCAAAATAAGTAAAATTGCATGAAATTTGTTATAATTAAAAATGAATACTCGTCACATGACAAAATGTGTAGAACTGCAGGAAATGTACTGTGTGTGTATGTGCATGCATGAATTGCGTGTGCGTTACGTAAAGAGGGAGAAAGAGAGATAGAGGGAAAAAAGGGAGAAGAAGAGAATCCAGATAGAGGTGCAGATTGAGATAGAGGGGAATTGGAGGGGGTTCAAATGTCTGATATTTCCATCCACTGAGAGAAAAGGTGCCTCCTCTGGCCTCAGTTGCCTGGTTGTTTAATTCCTGAGGGAGGGGTGAGGGGGATCAATACTTACTTTAACTGTGTCTGTGTCTGAGTAGTTGAGGAAATGTAATCTCCTGTGGCTGCCTGGGGTCAAGCTTATTGTAGACATAGTTTTGGGAGAGTGTTAGACCAGATGCCGATATAGTAAGAGTGAGATTACGTAATCAGATGAACCTCTCCATTCCCACTCAAGCACATCAATGTCACACTCCTGTGTCACAACTTAGTAATGAGAGCTGTCGATGTTAAGGACACATCATCCAAAGGGAAAAGTGACAGATATTTTCAGTTTTGCAGATTATGTAGTTGCCTGTGATTAAATGTAAGGCTGTACTGCCTTCTGGGGGATTTACTGAATAACTGCAAAATGGAAGCTCCTGGACCATCTGCACACAGGTAAAAGGTTTGCACATTGTGTGGCAGATGCTGAAGTGACAAATGAGTTCACTCCAGTGGCGACCTGTCATTCAGGGTGGTTTTGAGCCCCACATTTTTAGCAAATGTTTTTTGGGTGGGGTCTGTCCTGTTTTGCATGTTATTTTGGCATTAATATATGTCACATATCAGTTTGCAAACCATGTGAAAAAGATATATCAATGCGTTAACTTCTACTTCATCACCCTCCCGGATCTGGGATCCTCCTCATCAAAAAAGCTGACTAGCATAGCCTAGCCTAACGGGACAGGGATATCATACAATATAATTTTCATGAAATCACAAGTCCAATACAGCAAATGAAAGATAAACATCTTGTGAATCCAGCCATCATTTCCGATTTTTAAGTGCAAAAAACACAATATGTATTTCTATTAGCTAACCACAATAGCCAAACACACAACCGCATATTTTCACCATGTTTCCACCGCATAGGTAGCTTTCACAAAACCGACAAAATAGAGATAAAATTAGTCACTAACCAAGAAACAACTTCATGAGATGACAATCTAATAACATGTTATACAATACATTTATGTTTTGTTCGAAAATGTGCATATTTGAGGTATGATTCATAGTTTTACATTGGTGCTAGAATAATTACAGATATAAATACTCATCATAAAACATTTATGAAAAATACATGGTGTACAGCAAATGAAAGATAAACATCTTGTGAATCCAGCCAATATTTCTAATTTTTTAAAGTGTTTTACAGCGAAAACACAATATATATATTTCTATTAGCTCACTACAGTAGCCAAACACACAACGCAATTTACTCCCCGCAAAAATAGCTTGCACAAAACCGACAAAATAGAGATAAAATTAATCACTAAACTTGAACAAATTCATCAGATGACAGTCTTATAACATCATGTTATACAATACAATTATGTTTTTTTCGAAAATGTGCATATTTATAGCTACAAATCCTGGTTATACATTGTGAATACGTAGCATTGATTCACCAGAATCTCCGGAGATATTTTGGACACTCACCTAATCTGACCAAAGAACTCATAAACTATACATAAAAATACTTGTTGTATGGAAAATGAAAGATACACTGGTTCTTAATGCAACCGCTGTGTTAGATTTTTAAAAATAACTTGCATTATTGTGAGACAGCGCTCACCAAAACGGCGGAGAATAGGAGTCAACATTTTACACAGAAATACGAAATAACATCATAAATGTTTTCTTACTTTTGCTGAGCTTCCATCAGAATGTTGTACCAGGAGTCCTATTTCCAGAATAAATCGTTGTTTGGTTTTAGAATGTCCATTTCTTCTGTCGAATTCGCGCCACAATGCTAGCCAAGGTTGCTAACATTCCCATCTTCTCTTGGCGCAAAGAACGGAAAACTCCAAAAGTCCCAATAAACGTTGAATAAACTGATAAAACTCGGTTGAAAAAACCTACTTTATGATGTTATTATCACATGTATCAAATAAAATCAGAGCCGGAGATATTCGCCGTGTATACCGAATGCTTTTCAGAAGACAATGTCGAGCTCCCCAGCGCGCCGTCGAAGACAAAGAAAATACCGGACCTGTCACTCCACAAGCTCTTGTTCTGCCTCAGATCAAGCTAGACACCCCATTCCACCTTCCACTGCCTGTTGACATCTAGTGGAAGGCGTATGAAGTGCATGCATATCGATAAATAAAAGCCAGTTGAATAGGCAGGCCCTGAAACAAAGCCTCGTTTTCAGATTTTTCACTTCCTGTATGGAAGTTTGCTGCCAAATGAGTTCTGTTTTACTCACAGATATAATTCAAACCGTTTTAGAAACTTGAGTGTTTTGTATCCAATAGTAATAATAATATGCATATTGTATGATCTAGAACAGAGTACGAGGCCGTTTCATTTGGGCACGATTTTTTCCAAAGTGAAAACAGCGCCCCCGTATTGACAAGAAGTTCATAAAGTTGCATACAAACATGGTCTCTTTTTTGTTTTTTTGAGTAAGACAGCTCCAAAATGCAGTTGTTTCTGTCACGGCCGTCAACAGAAGTAGACCAAGGTGCAGCGTGGTGAGCGTACATATTCCTTTATTTCATATGACGCCGACAAAAACAATAAACCATCCAAAACAACCGTGAAGCTTAAGGCTAAGTACCACAAACAAAGTTAACCTCCCACAAAGACAGGTGGGAAAACTACCTAAGTATGGTTCTCAATCAGAGACAACGATAGACAGCTGTCCCTGATTGAGAACCCTACCCGGCCAAAACATAGAAATACAAATAATAGAACATAGAATAACCCACCCCAAATCACACCCTGACCAAACCAAATAGAGACATAAAAAGGATCTCTAAGGTCAGGGCGTGACAGTTTCAGCCTAGCTCAGTGCTTTCTGTGGTGCTGGGTCAAGCCAGCAGAAAATACAGAGTGTCGCGCCATGATTGGCTCAGTGTTCTGTCACTCAGGGGGACACTACGTCACTGCCAAGTCTAAGGCAAGCCCCTTTGGTGCTGCCATAGAGTTACATTAGAAGTGCCCATCCAAGAATGCTCAAGGTCATTGGCCCCAGATAAAATTACGTCAAATCACAGTAGCTCAACATCATACTTAAAAAATCTTAGATAGCAGTCATCATCATGAATCAAGTCGACAATCTACTGGCAAATTATTTTTAATCCTTGTCATATAAGATAAATAATTTATATAAATTATGGATAAAAAGTATCGGTGCTCATTGGCCATTGGACATAAACATTACACAATAAGTTTGAAATTGCTAATTCAACAATGAGTGGTTTGGAAGGAATCAGCGGCTAACTGCAAGCATTGCAAAGCAATCATTAGCCTGCTATTCAGTGGAGTGGCTGTGTGGTCCCAAGTCTAAGATTAAGGGTCTCTTTTCCTAGTTGAAAATTATAAACATTCAACATTGGCCATACTGTTAATGAAGCATGATTTGTGCAGCGTTCAAAACAATTGTTATCTCTGAACTGCAAAATCTGACTTTAGTGAGTTCAAAAACAACTGGGAACTCGGGTAAAAAACAAGCTACGACTGGGAAAATATGTTTTGAACTTTCATCCATCTCGGAATTGTAAATTCAGAACTCGGGCCTCTTTCTAGATTCAACCTTTTTTTCCCCAATTTCCCAGTTGTCTTGAAAGCACCATAAATCCAGAGAATGCCAGACTTTGATGACAAAGTTTGATGACCGCCGCACCTCCTTCCTGTTTAAGTGAGCACAGCACAACAAGGTGAGTCCAAAAATGTATTGGATGCTGCTGCACAAATTATGTAATATGCCAAGGAGATATGTGTACTGTAGCTAAGAAAGTAATACTAAGTGTATGTTGTGTAGTAAGCTTTTAGTAGCACATGTGCCTCACCCTAATCATTTGGTATATTTTCACCTCTTAATTTCTCCTACAGTTCTGACTTGGTGGTGCACATGTAGTGTTAACCTATAACCTGTTTTTGAGAAAAGTAATCATTGAATATTGTAAGAGCTTTCATTGTCTGCTTATTTGCTGCCTTTATTTATCCTACGGTTCTGACATGGTGTACAGGGAGAACATGTTCTGAATTCTGTTGCTGTATTTCAAAAGTGCTGAACAAATAGTTATATTGACTAAATCAGTCCAAGCTCGCTCATTAACTTCTCTGCGCTACGGATCCCTTTAGCGGGATCATTTTCCTAAACAACCGCTGAATTGCAGGGCGCAAAATATTACTAAAAATATTTATAATCATGCAATCACAGGTGAAATATACCAAAACACAGCTTAGCTTGTTGTTAATCCACCTATCGTGTCACATTTTGAAAATATGCTTTACAGCGAAAGCAATCCAAGCTTTTGTGAGTGTATCAATCAATGCTAGAACAGCTAGCCCCAAATTCGCATGGTCACGAAAGTCAGAAAAGCAATAAAATGAATCGCTTACCTTTGAAAATCTTTGGATGTTTGCACTCACGAGACTCCCAGTTACACAATAAATGTTATTTTTTTTCAATAAACATTACTTTTATAACAAAAAAACGCCATTTGGGTTGCGCGTTATGTTCAGAAAACTACAGCCTCGTTCCGTTCGACAGAAATTCCAAAAAGTAATGTTCATAGAAACATGTCAAATGTTTTTTAGAATCAATCCTCAGGTTGTTTTTAACATACATAGTCGATAATATTTAAACCGGACCATAACCTATTCAATAAAAGAGAGAAAGAAAATGGAGAGCTACCCCTCTCGCGCGCAGGAACTAATCAAAGGACACCTGACCAAAATGAGCGAGAGTTTTGAAAACTCTCGCTCATTTTTCAAAATAAAAGCCTGAAACTATGTCTAAAGCCTGGTCACAGCCTGAGGAAGCCATTGGAAAAGGAATCAGGTTGATACCCCTTTAAATGTAATGGAAGTAAGACGGGAAATGAAACACAGATTAAAAGAAATTAAAAATCACTTCCGGGTTAGATTTCCTCAGGTTTTCGCCTGCAAAATCAGTTTTGTTATACTCACAGACAATATTTTGACCGTTTTGGAAACTTTGGAGTGTTTTCTATCCTAATCTGTAAATTATATGCATATTCTACGATCTGGACCTGAGAAATAGTCCATTTACTTTGTGAACGTTATAATTAAAAAAAAAAATTATCTGACCCCTAGCGTCAAGAGGTTTGTCTTAATCGAAATGACGGATAGCCTCCTATCTGCTTGTCGTCCCTTATGCAGTAAATTAGGCTGAATTAACTGTTTCGCTGCCAGACAAGGCTCCGCTGATAGCCAGGTGTAGCAGTGGTAAGGTGTTGGGACTCTGCTGTTGGGACAGTTTTATGGAGGCCCTAACAGTTTGGGGGCACCGTTTGTCACCATTATAGTGCAATTAATGTATTGTTTACTGTTGTGTTGTGTATTGGCTTTTCTGGCATGCATCCCTCATAATTTTTTTTTGCCCCACCAAGATTTACATGCAAAAATCGCCACTGGTTCACTTACCCCCACCCTCCCACACACACACACACACACACACACACACACACACACACACACACACACACACACACACACACACACACACACACACACACACACACACACACACACACACACACACACACACACACACACACACACACACAAACACTTTCGTATTACAATTAGAGCAATGCAGGTCTTTTATGTCTGTCTCTCTTTTCTCTGATCACATTTTCTCTTATGGCTATCAATGTTATTCAAACACACAGCATGCTCCCGTTCTTATATTGTGTGTTTGTGTGTGTGTGTGTGTGTGCATGGGTGTGTGGGCAAGTGTACGTTCTTGTCATTTCAGCAGCCGCCACGCTCACAAATATAGTGCAAAGATTTTACTTTGTGATACATCACTTGGCATTTCCTGTTACCATGTACCAACAGCTTCAATCAGACAACACTCACTCAATATTTTTAGCATTTTATTCTATGCCATCTTTTTATGTCATTTGTAAATTGCAGTACTCTCTTTGACAGACCTGTCCAATGCCACCCCCCCCCCCCCCATCACTGGGACAGTGCTTCCACTTATCTAGGAAATCTACTTGAAATGGTGCCTGAGGGAGGAAGGCACACATCATCATCAAGGACCCCACACACCCCAGCACAAGCTGTTCTCTCCCTTACCGTCGGGCAGACGGTATCAGACCATGATGTCTGATACCAACTAGATTGACCACTTGCTCTTATTCCCCGCACCTTAGCATACATGCACTCACTCAGGCACACACCCACACACACACATACATTCATGCTACACACACATCACAACTGCTGCTACCAGACTCTTATTATACTGCTCAGATTATACACTGCCCCCCATTGCCCCTTTCCCCAATACACATGTAAATATTAAACAAAAAATTGTGCCTTCCTGTATTATACTGCAAAAATGTTTATTAATTTTACTGAGCCATTTACTTTATGTTCGTATTCTTATAATTTCTTATTTCTTATTGTTGTTGCATTGTCAAGAAGAAACCTTGGACGATGTATACCATGCGTATCCCATACGACTAATATAACTACAAACTACCCCATACTCCTAAGCCCCTACCCCGTATAGATCTAGACCAACTAGAACAGTGGTCTCCAACCTTTTCTAGCATGAGAGCTACTTTTGAAAAATGTAACATGTTGAAAGCTACTCATTTGTTTTTTCTAGCTTTCAGGTAGGCACATTATTCTCTTCTCCTTTCCCCTGCAATTCTTCCCCAGGTCCTTACTGTACAAGATATGTGTTTTCTGTCAATATACCTGGTCAAATAATGGTGAATAAATAACTCTGAAGACTGGAAAAAGCTAACAATTTTGGATTTCTTTGTGAAATTCCCCTTTACTTCAAGTGCACACCGAGCGAGAGAGGAATGTGTTTGACTAGCAATGTTTCTGTACTGCTACTGCAACTGTACAGATGGCAACAAATTGATACAAATAATACTTATATCATTTTTACTTACTTTGAAGTAAACACTTATTTGAGAAGGTTTTGAGGAAAACGTTTGTCTACCCACAGGACGGTAATCATGAGCATTGCTAACTGGTTACACGTAATGATAGACAGACCTACCTATCACACAGGCAGGGGCAATATTGCTGGAAATGAATTGGTAGATGTCAAGCCCTCTGGGTTCTCTATGGTGTATAGGTCAGAGCGTGACTAGGGGGGTTTCTAGCGTTTATATTTCTATGTTGGTGTATTTGTATGGTTCCCAATTAGAAGCAGCTTATTATCGTTGTCTCTAATTGGGGATCATACTTAAGTTGCCCATTGTTCCCACCTGCGTTGTGGGATATTATTTTCAGTTAGTGTCTATGTGCACTCTGTACTGGACGTTCGTTTATTCTTTGTTGTTTTTGTTAAGTTTCACTTTGAAATAAAGTATGTTGAACTATGGTCTGCGCCTTGGTCCGCTCCTTTCGACGAACGTGACAGAATATCCCACCACACAAGGACCAAGCAGCGTGCTATGGAGGCAAAAGTGAGTTGGACATGGGATGAGATTCTGGGAGGATGCGAGACCCTTCCTTCGTGGGAGTTGCCAAGGAATCTAGAAGGACAGTGACGACGCCGGGGTCCGCGGCCACAGAAACCCCAAGATTTTTTTCTGTGTGGGGGGGGGGGGGACAAGGGGTGGTTGGCTGAGCAGAGGAGAGAGCCAGAGACCGTATGGCAGTTGATAGATGAGTTTAATGAGGGATACCGGAGAGAGCTGTTGGCGAGGAGTATGCTGCAGTGCAGGCGTGCTGAAGAACGGTTCATTAGCCCGGTACGTCCTGTGCCGGCTTCCCGCACTCGCCCTGAAGAGCGTGTCATCAGTCCGGTGCCACCTGTGCCGGCTCCACGCACCAGGCCTACAGTGTGCCTCCTCAGCCCGGTACGTCCTGTGCCGTCTTCCCGCACTCGCCCTGAAGAGCGTGTCATCAGTCCGGTGCCACCTGTGCCGGCTCCACGCACCAGGCAACCAATGCGCTTCTCCAGCCCGGTACGTCCTGTGCCGTCTTCCCGCACTCGCCCTGAAGAGTGTGTCATCAGTCCGGTGCCACCTGTGCCGGCTCCACGCACCAGGCAACCAATGCGCCTCTCCAGCCCGGTACGTCCTGTGCCGGCTCCCCGCACTCGCCCTGAGGAGCGTGTCATCAGTCCGGTAGGATCTGTGCCGGCTCCACGCACCAGGCCTCCAGTGCGTCTCCCCAGCACGGTACGTCCTGTGCCAGCCCGGTACGTCCTCCCCAGCCCGGTACGCACACCAGTGCGTGTGTACAGTCCAGAGCTTCCAGCAACAGTTCACGGTACGGAGTCTCCAGCGACGGTCTACAGCCCGGAACCTTCAGCGACGGTTCACGGTCCAGAGCTTCCAGCGACGGTTCACGGTCCAGAGCTTCCAGCGACGGTTCACGGTCCAGAGCATCCAGCGACGGTTCATGGTCCGGAGCCTCCAGGGATGGTCAACGGCCCGGAGCTTCCAGTGGCGGTCCACGGTCCGGAGCTTGAACCGTCCAGTCCCGCTCCATGGCCGGAGCCTTCCTCTGCGCCGGTGCTCAGTCCAGCCACGGCGTCCAGTCCCGCTCCATGGCCGGAGACTTCCTCTGCGCCGGTGCCCAGTCCAGGCACGGCATCCAGTCCCGCTCCATGGCCGGAGCCTTCCTCTGCTCCGGTGCTCAGTCTGGGCACGGCATCCAGTCCCGCTCCATGGCCGGAGCCTTCCTCTGCTCTGGTGCTCAGTCCGGGCACGGCGTTCAGCCCGGCTTCAGGGCCAGATCCGCGGTCTGAGCGGGGACTATGTCCCACACCGGAGCCGCCACCAACGCTAGTTGCCCACCCTTACCCTCCCCATCTAGGTTCAGGTTTTTGCGGTCAGAGTCCGCACCTTTGCGGAGGGGTACTGTCACGCCCTAACCATAGAGAGTTCTCTATGGTGTATAGGTCAGAGCGTGACTAGGGGGGGTTTTTAGCGTTTCTATTTCTATGTTGGTGTATTTGTATGGTTCCCAATTAGAGGCAGCTGATTATCATTGTTGCCCATTGCCCATTATCAAGTTGCCCATTGTTCCCACCTGCGTTGTGGGATATTATTTTCAGTTAGTGTCTATGTGCGCTCTGTTCTGGACGTTCATTTATTCTTTGTTGTTTTTGTTAAGTTTTACTTTGAAATAAAGTATGTGGAACTATACGCATGCTGCGCCTTGGTCCGCTCCTTTCGACGAACGTGACAGTAGATATAATGGTACGTTTGGCTTTTTAAACCAATTGTGGCTAACCATTGGTAGTAGTGTCAACGTGGCTTTGATTGAATAGTGTCGTGTCTGGACTATCATTAAATGTGACAACTTATTTGTCTCAAATCAGTTCTCTAGATTTAATTTTTACGTGATTAAACTAATCATTTAAACAATAGTTAACTAGGAAGTCGGGGCACCACGGAAAATGTTGAGATTACAAAGCTAGGTTCCTTTCCTTCCTGAGATCACCAAATGAAACACACTCGACATGACTGATAGCATTTTAACTCTGGGATTTCGATTAATTTCAGGTTTGTGTTTTCAGGCCTTAACTTGTAGCCTAGACTTGATTTGCCCTAATGAAAAATGTATCAACCCCTACAAGAAAATAATAATAATTATACATCCAAATAATAATTCAAATTTCCTGATGCTGCAGGATTATTTTCCTGCTTTGGCAAACTGGCTCTAATTAAGATCCTACATCTGTATAAGGAACTTCACTGAGAGGGGAAGTTGTGAACAATGATAGGGCATTGATATGACCACACATACAGGATAGAAACTAAAAAAGTTCCACCTTTTCTGGAAGAGAACAAGACGCACACACCTGCAAAAAAAAAACGAAACAAAACCTGTTTGATTTTTAGATAACAGTAAAAAACACTAAGAGAAAATAAGAGAATGAAAGGGTTTTCCTGTCTAATGAATCAATTGCATCAGAGCTTTTGAGTTTGTAGCTACATTATTTAGCATTCATTAATACGTGTTATGTTATTTTGGAATACCTTGCCAAATCAGCTGTGTGTTTTCTCCTCTCTACTTAATAGTAAGCAACATAAAAGGCACTGTTATTACACATCGATGCCAAAAAAATGCAATTAAACTCTTAACCTCTTTTTATTGTCTGATACTCAGGAAACCTTCAACTGCCTTCTTCCACTCCGTGTGTAAAGCCACCAAAGAGCACAGCTATGACTTCGGCAAACTTCCCAGTTGCCATGGAAATTATCAATTCAGAGTGAGGACAGAGTTAGAGGGAAATTCCTCCAGTTGGGCTGAAACTCCAGACTTCTCTCTTAAGAAAGGAAGTGAGTACCAATATGCACTTTTGTGAGATTGTTCTTTGTAGCTCTCTCATTCTTGACATCCTATCTTTGACTTTCTGTATTGTGTCTCCTCAGCCGTCATTGGTCCTTCAAACATAACCTTGATCACCAAGGGAGGAGCTATAGGTGATGTAGAGGTAAACATTCAGAATCCGGTGCTAAAGATCTCATCACTGAAAGAAGCCTACAGCAAAGTGGAATACAATATCAGATACTGATAGAAGACTGACAAGAAGGATGTAAGAGCAATATATAATAGTCAAACACACACATAAACACACATACTGTGTACACTGAGTGTACAAAACATTAGGAACACCTTTGTAATATTGCACCACCTTTTTCCCTCAGAACAGACTGATTTCTTTGGGACATAGACTCTACAAGGTGTCGAAAGTGTTCCACAGGGATGCTGGCCCAAGTTGACTCCAATGCTTCCCACAGTTGTGTCAAGTTGGTTGGATGTCCTTTGGGCGGTGGAACATTCTTGATACACATGGGAAACTGTTGAGCATGAAAACCCTAGCAGCATTGCAGTTCTTGACACTCAAACTGGTGCGCCTGGCACCTAGTACCATACCCCGTTCAAAGGAACTTAAATCTGACGTCTTGCCCATTCAAACTCTGAATGGCACACATACACAATCCATGTCTCAATTGCCTCAAGGCTTAAAAATACCCTTTCACCTTTCATTCAGAACCTACAGTGCATTCAGTATGTATTCAGACACCTTGACTTTTTCCACATTTTGTTACGTTACAGCCTTATTCTAAAATTGATTAAATCATTTTTCTCCTCATCAATCTACACACATCTACCCCATAATGACAAAGGAAAAACATGTGTTCATTAGTTTACTCCAATTAAGGGAGGGGTGGTAGGTTTTTGGGGGAAAATAAAGGAAAATATATTTTACAAAGATATGCATATATGTACGTATGTGCATTATTATGTATGTATGTGTATGTATGCATATATATATATATATATATATGGGTATGTGTATGTATGTATATATATAAATATATACATTACCGTTCAAAAGTTTGGGGTCACTGTCACGATCGTCTTTAGGTGAATGAGTGGAACAAGGCGCAGCGTGATATGAATACATCTTCTTTTAATATAACGAAGACGAAAACTGAAGAACACTGACAAACTAATACAAAAACAACAAACGATCGTGAAGCTATACAAACTACGTGCACACATGGAACATAGACAGACAATTACCCACAACCTACCTGATGCCTATGGCTGCCTTAAATATGGCTCCCAATCAGAGACAACGATAGACAGCTGTCTCTGATTGAGAACCATTCCAGGCAACCATAGACTTACCTAAACACCTACACTGAACACAACCAAGAACTCTACAAAAACTCCCTAGACAATACAACCACCCAAGACGAGACAAACACACACAAACATCCCCCATGTCACACCCTGACCTAACTAAAATAATACAGAAAACAAAGATAACTAAGGCCAGGGCGTGACAGTCACGTAGAAATGTCCTTGTTTTTGACAGAAAAGCAAAAAAATGTGTCCATTAAAATAGTATCAAATTGATCAGAAATACAGTGTAGACATTGTTAATGTTGTAAATGACTATTGTAGCTGGAACGGCTGATTTTTTATGTAATATCTATATAGGCCCATTATCAGCAACCATCACTCCTGTGTTCCAATGGCACTTTGTGTTAGCTAATCCAAGTGTATCATTTTAAAAGGCTAATTGATCATTTGCAACACTATCAACAAGGCAGGTCCTACAGGCCCTAGTTTTGTCACACCTTGACTACTGTTCAGGAACGTGGATGTACACAGAGATATAATATGAATAATAAGCATGTCAATCTCTTCTGGCTCAAAGTGGAGGAGAGATTGACTTCATCACTACTTGTATTCATGAGAGGTTGAATGCACCGAGCTGTCTGTCTAAACTACTGGCACACAGCTCGGACACCCATGCATAACCCACAAGACATGCCAGAAGAGAGCTCTTCACAGTCCCTAAGTCCAGAACAGACTATGGGAGGCGCACAGTACTACAGTACTACATGGAACTCTATTCCACATTAATAAGTAACTGATGCAAGCAGTAAAATTTGATTTAAAAAACAGCTATGGCTTAAGAGGGCCATAGCTGAATGGATGTAGACAAAGTATTTGTGCTTTGTTTTTGAGCTATGTCTGTTTGTTTGAAAGGTGTGAGAAAATTAGCTTTATTTGGAAAATTCTCAGTAATCTACAGCAGCATTCTCTAATTATTTTGGGGTCTAAAGGATTAATGTGTCTAACAACATTTAAATTATGGTTAAAATAATTGACCCATTGTCAAATGCCCTTTTAATTGATGTAAACCGTTTGTGAACCCGTTTGTGAACTCGTTTTTGCCATTGGGCCTGGGCATCAGATGCCAGAGGGCCTGGCAACCCATCCTTTATTGCAGAATTGTGTCAATGAGGTGGTCGGTTTTAAAATGGCTAACACTTATCACATGGTTTATGCAGGCTGAAATGTACAGGCTGAAATATGGTGCATTCAGATATATGGTTGGGATACTACCTGAAATATAACATTTGCAACATCCATGGTAACAAGCATTCATTCTTACAGCTCTGTATTTACAGACTTCAATTACAACCAGTTACATGTTTTTATTACAGTGTAAGTACTTACTATTACAATTAATCACAATACAGTGTAATAACATATGTAATTACATTGTGATAAGGACCCATTATAATTAAGTGTTACCGAAAGATGTTTTGATTATTTTGAAAATAGAAAATACCATTCTCTGAAATACCATTATCTTGTTCCAAATTAGAGGATGATTTTGTTCAGGCCTTTTAAATACAAATTACAAAAAACTCAAAATCAATTGAAATAATGTATTTCAAATACATGCAACAGAAATACTGCCCACCTTTGCGCGTGTGCACACACATATAATGAAATGTTAGCGTTAGCATATAACATATGTTTTTGCGCAATCAGTTTTGGAAGATTACTCAACACTGAGACTTGGACTTGAGACTTGAGACTTGGACTTGAGAAAATATACCACAGTTTCCTCAAACAAGGAAACGTGCACTGGATGAGCCCCATACACTGCTCTTCTGCTGGTTGTCAGACAGCCTCTTTCTCTCCACTGGAACTTATATCTACTCTACGCTTACACACGCCCACAAGGAAGACACACACACGCTCTAACTTGCTCTATAGCCTCTTCGGTGGGCAGATCTAGCAGACTGCAGATGAGAGCTTAGTTATTGTGTGTCTATGATGATACTTTAATCTGTTGGTCTACTATAACACATAGCTCACGTGGAATACATCAGTTTAAGCAGCTTTCAGTTTCGAGTGCTTGTGTTTGGAAATGGTTTGGCGCCGTGGATCTAAAGTTCTGTCCCTGCTGTTGACAGTGTCTCTCTGTCTCTGTGTGTCACCTTCTCTAGGCACAGGTGAGTACTCATGGTGCTACTAGTGGGTAATAAACACACAAGTGGCTTTACTCAAAAGTGGGACAGGGTAAAACCCTAGGTATGGTAGTTGCGTTTAGATTAGATAGTATTCAATGCTTTAAATACCCAGATATACTCAGAAATAACCCCTAATAAACTAGGAAACGTGCACTAGATGAGCCCCATGCACTGTTCTACTTGTCCATTACATTTTTCAGTAAATTTTCATTAGCAGTTACTCTAACCCACCCTTAATAAAATAGCTTGCTTACAAAAACAAATGAGTTATATGTAGAGCTGCTTTGGAGCTGAGTTATATACTTTTTCCACAAAAACTTCAGGTGCCGTAGAGTTGAAGTACACCAAGACTCCTATGGTTGGGACTGAGGGCATGCCCTTGAGGCTCATCTGTAAGGCAGAGTATGACACAAAACAATGTGGTCGTATTGATGCCTTTTGGTGTCATCACACATTGGAAGAGTGTCCCAAGCTCATTGACCTCGGCAAGTACCTCACTGTTGTCAACGAGATGTTTATGGAGGACCCCAGTGTCAGACATAGACGCATTGTAACAGACTTCATACAACTGACCCCTGCTGACCGAGGAGTCTATCAGTGCAATGCAGTATGTGAAATGGGAGGCCATACTGCCATGGGACACTTCATAAATATCACAGTCGAAGGTACTTGTCCATTACATTTTTCAGTTAATTTTTGTTAGCATTTACTCTAACCCGCAGCGACTTACAATAACAATGTCCAACTAAGGTGAAACAACCATGTAGCATGATCATCAGTCAATCAATTAAACAATCAACAAACCAACCAATTAATCACTAATGTTGATTTCTAACCCTATAACAGCAGCTCCCATAGTTGATCAAAGAAAGGCCAACAATGGTGGACTGAACTGGACATACAGCACTGGAACAATACTGTGGTCCCTTCTCCTAATACTGGAGTTACTTGAGGCAAGATCAATAACAAAGTAACAGAGAAAAAAAGCACTTGTACATTTATACTTCACAGCCATTCATAACTTAATGTAGATATTTTGGGGTGAAGACTCTATTAATGATTATTTGTGTTTAACAGGTTAATCATTGAGCTGCTCTACTAGCTGATGGCAGATTACGTCAAGGCTGAAAATGACCTATCAATTATAATGGAGATACCATCTACGATACTGATTTACAGTATATCAAACCCAAACATTTAACTGAATCGTTTTACATATGTACAAATAAGGTGGTACGTGGCTCAAAAGATGACACCATTTGTATTCTATGGCTAATAGTTTACTTAACATTTACGAAAAATAAAAATGTGTTATAAACCAGCTTCAAACATGTATGTTGGAAGACAGGAGGGTTTGTACTACTTAAATTAAAATTCAATTTCATGGAATTTCAATGGAATGGAATGCTCATTTGTTTGCTCGATCACAATTTTTTTCCAGTTGGCTTGCGTGTCTATTTCTGTTTTTTTTGTTCTCTCCCCTGTTCTTGTCACGGTGGGCTATCTCTTTACACCTCTCAGGTCTGTGTCTGTTAGAGGAAATGCCCATACAGGACAGGAAACCACACATAGCATTTGCACAAACGGAGGACTGAAGCAATGTGAACAGAGCTAGTAGCAGTCCATGTGGTTTGGAAGGGTGGGGGAGAGTAAAAGGGTCTGGTAGTCTTGTGATGTTCATTATATCTCAGTTTAATTTGAAGGCGCAGGAGTGCACTGTCATACTTTTCGTTCTAGTTGTCATACATGCTTTTTTTTTTGTGTCACGCCCTGACATTAGAGAGCCTTTTTATGTCTCTATTTGGTTTGGTCAGGGTCTGATTTGGGGTGGGCATTCTATGTTTTTGTTTTCTATGATTTTTTATTTCTATGTTTTGGCCGGGTATGGTTCTCAATCAGGGACAGCTGTCTATCATTGTCTCTGATTGGGAACCATACTCAGGTAGCCCTTTTCCCTCCTTTCAGTGTGGGAAGTTGTCTTTGTTTGTGGCACTATAGCCTTAAGCTTCACGTCGTTTTGTATTGTTTATTGTTTTTGTCGGCGTCATCCTAATAAAAAGGAATATGTACGCTCACCACTTTGGTCTACTTCATTCGACGGCCGTGACAGTTTGTTTGTTCTCTCCCCTGTTCTTGTCATGGTGGGTTATCACTCTACTCCTTTCAGGTCTGTGTCTGTTAGAATAAATGCCCATACAGGACAGGAAACCACACATAGCATTTGCAAAAACAAACGGAGGCCTGAAGCTATGTGAACAGTGCTAGTAGCAGTCTATGTGGTTGGAAGGGTGAGGAGGAGTAAAGGGATCTGCATTTCTTGTGATGTTTATCATAAACTCAGTTTGATTTGAAGGCTCAGGATAATACTATATACTGTAGGTTTACAATATTTTGAAAGAAGTTATTATGAATTGCAAAACTGAGTGATATTCCTTGTGAATTATTGGCTAAACAACTAGGTCAGAGCTTCCCCAAATACATTTTGGTTGTATAGAGGTGTTCCCCCAGAGTTATTTTATGTGTACCCCCAAAAAACACCAGATAAGAAAAGCATGGTGTGTCATACAGTATATGGAAATTAGCCATTTGACCATTATAAACTGACAAACTACATAAACATTTGTGCAGATATAGTGCAATCTTATAAAATAATCAAACATTATTTTGATGATTACAACAGCAATTATCAAAGCGGTTTATATGTTTACATGTACAGTGAGGGAAAAAAGTATTTGATCCCCTGCTGATTTTGTACGTTTGCCCACTGACAAAGAAATTATCAGTCTATAATTTTAATGGTAGGTTTATTTGAACAGTGAGAGACAGAATAACAACAAAAATATCCAGAAAAACGCATGTCAAAAATGTTATAAATTGATTTGCATTTTAATGAGGGAAATAAGTATTTGACCCCCTCTCAATCAGAAAGATTTCTGGCTCCCAGGTGTCTTTCATACAGGTAACGAGCTGAGATTAGGAGCACACTCTTAAAGGGAGTGCTCCTAATCTCAGTTTCTTACCTGTATAAAAGACACCTATCCACAGAAGCAATCAATCAATCAGATTCCAAACTCTCCACCATGGCCAAGACCAAAGAGCTCTCCAAGGATGTCAGGGACAAGATTGTAGATCTACACAAGGCTGGAATGGGCTACAAGACCATTGCCAAGCAGTTTGGTGAGTAGGTGACAACAGTTGGTGCGATTATTCGCAATTGGAAGAAACACAAAAGAACTGTCAAACTCCCTTGGCCTGGGGCTCCATGTAAGATCTCACCTCGTGGAGTTGCAATGATCATGAGAATGGTGAGGAATCAGCCCAGAACTACACAGGAGGATCTTGTCAATGATCTCAAGGCAGCTGGGACCATAGTCACCAAGAAAACAATTGGTAACACACTACGCCGTGAAGGACTGAAATCCTGCAGCGCCCGCAAGGTCCCCCTGCTCAAGAAAGCACATATACATGCCCGTCTGAAGTTTGCCAATGAACATCTGAATGATTCAGAGGACAACTGGGTGAACGTGTTGTGGTCAGATGAGACCAAAATGGAGTTCTTTGGCATCAACTCAACTTGCCGTGTTTGGAGGAGGAGGAATGCTGCCTATGACCCCAAGAAACCATCCCCACCGTCAAACATGGAGGTGGAAACATTATGCTTTGGGGGTGTTTTTCTGCTAAGGGGACAGGACAACTTCACAGCATCAAAGGGACGATGGACGGGGCCATGTACCGTCAAATCTTGGGTGAAAACCTCCTTCCCTCAGCCAGGGTATTGAAAATGGGTCGTGGATGGGTATTCCAGCATGACAATGACCCAAAACACACGGCCAAGGCAACAAAGGAGTGGCTCAAGAAAAAGCACATTAAGGTCCTGGAGTGGCCTAGCCAGTCTCCAGACCTTAATCCCATAGAAAATCTGTGGAGGGAGCTGAAGGTTCGAGTTGCCAAACGTCAGCCTCGAAACCTTAATGACTTGAAGAAGATCTGCAAAGAGGAGTGGGACAAAATCCCTCCTGAGATGTGTGCAAACCTGGTGGCCAACTACAAGAAACATCTGACCTCTGTGATTGCCAACAAGGGTTTTGCCACCAAGTACTAAGTCATGTTTTGCAGAGGGGTCAAATACTTATTTCCCTCATTAAAATGCAAATCAATTTATAACATTTTTGACATGCGTTTTTCTGGATTTTTTTGTTGATATTCTGTCTCTCACTGTTCAAATAAACCTACCATTAAAATTACAGACTGATCATTTCATTGTCAGTGGGCAAACGAACAAAATCAGCAGGGGATCAAATACTTTTTTCCCTCACTGTATTAACGTCTCAGTAAAACCATATCTACACGTTTAAATGAGTGGAAATGACCACTTCTGCCGTAGGGTAAACTTTAAAGGTAGGCAGATATAAAGAGGAGACTACCATGCACCAGTTGTTGCCACAAAACAAGTGAAGACCATTTTATTAGCCTCGCTTGCCAGGCTAAAGACACAAGTCTTTGATTGAGTTCTTATCACAGGACAGCAAGCGCCCAGGTACTTGGAGAATTGATTATGTTTCATGCTAATATTGGTTAAGCCTTGGTTGGTATCACCATGCTGATATTAGACAAACTACTTGTATTTGTCTATGATGTGCTTGGTGCTCATGTGTTAATTGTGTATTGGTCTTACATTCATTTCTCATGAAAGCAACAGCATAATGACTTTTCTCTTACAGTTCCTTCTTATGAGGGAACGCAAACCTTGTTACAGATTTTGTTTCACATCTATTACAGATCTATGCTTTTTTTATTGTTGTTTACTGATATGAAATAGTATTTATAAAAATGAAAACCATCAGTGAGCATTGTCTTTCCTCCAGATGCTTTGGCGATGAGGTGCCCAAGGGTTCCTATCACGCCAATGAATCTCACTTGTAACATAGCGTATGATCCGAGAAAATGTGGTCATATTGAAACTTCCTGGTGCCATCGCTCTTCAGTTGAAAAATCCTAAGCTTACTGCTCTCGCAAGGTACTCCATTGTCAACGAGGCAATAATGGAGCACCCCAACATCAAATGCAGGGAAGACGTCACAGAGATCTAACAGCTGAATGAAAATGACCAAGGACTCTATCAGTGTCAAGTGCATTGTGAGAGCAGCAATTCTGCTATGGGACACTATAGTAGTATTACAATCAAAGGTCATTTGTGGGTCAGCTTTGGGTACAAGTCAGTTAAAATAACAAATTATTATTTACAATGAAGGCCTACCAAATGGCAAAAGACCTCCTGCGGGGACGTGGGCTGGGATTAAAAATAAAAATAAATGTACAAAAAATATAGGACAAAACACACATCACGACAAGAGAGACAACACTACATAAAGACCTAAGACAACAACGTAGCATGGCAGCAACATATGGCAACACAGCATGGTAGCAACACAACATGACAACAACATGGTAGCAACAAAACATGGCAGCAGTACAACATGGTAGCAGCACAAAACAGGGTACAAACATTATTGGGCACAGACAACTGCACCAAGGGCAAGAAGGTAGAGACAACAATACATCACACAAAGCAGCCACAACTGTCAGTAAGAGTGTCCATGATTGAGTCTTTGAATGAAGAGATTGAGATTAAACTGTCCAGTTTGAGTGTTTGATGCAGTTCGTTCCAGTCGCTTGTTGCAGCGAACTGAAAATACGAGCGACCCAGGGATGTGTGTACTTTGGGGACCTTAACCAGAATGTGACTGGCAGAACGGTTGTTGTATGTGGAGGATGAGGGCTGCAGTAGATATCTCAGATGAGGGAGTGAGGCCTAAGAGGGTATTATAAATAAGCATAAACCAGTGTGTCTTGCGACGGGTATACAGAGATGACCAGTTTACAGAGGAGTATAGAGTGCACTGATGTGTCCTATAAGGCGTATTGGTGGCAAATCTGATGGCCGAATGTACGACTAGGAGATTGATCTTCAATCTCTTTTTAGCAAGACAAAATTAACCAGTGGTAGAGCATGGTGAAGAGGATGAGCGTATGCCTTGGTACGTTATTACACAGTCACTCACTCCTGTATTACAAATCACCTATTCATAAAATGACAATGTATTTTTTCAAACTCACTCAAGCTGGATACTCCAGCTAAAATAATCTTAACAAACAGATGACAATATCCACAATCTTCATGTTTTTTTATTTTCTTTTATGTTTTGTTGTGATATTGTTTTGGAGACTTTGGCCCAATCCCAAATGGATTCCTAGACTCTATGCCCTACGCACTTGTGGAGATCTTAGATGATTTGATTGCAATAGGCAAAATTATTACTTCCACCTAACCTACATTTACATTACATTTAAGTCATTTAGCAGACGCTCTTATCCAGAGCGACTTACAAATTGGTGCATTCACCTTATGATATCCAGTGGAACAACCACTTTACAATAGTGCATCTAACTCTTTTAAGGGGGGGGGGGGTTAGAAGGATTACCTTATCCTATCCTAGGTATTCCTTAAAGAGGTGGGGTTTCAGGTGTCTCCGGAATGTGGTGATTGACTCCGCTGACCTGGCGTCGTGAGGGAGTTTGTTCCACCATTGGGGTGCCAGAGCAGCGAACAGTTTTGACTGGGCTGAGCGGGAACTGTACTTCCTCAGAGGTAGGGAGGCAAGCAGGCCAGAGGTGGATGAACGCAGTGCCCTTGTTTGGGTGTAGGGCCTGATCAGAGCCTGAAGGTACGGAGGTGCCGTTCCCCTCACAGCTCCGTAGGCAAGCACCATGGTTTTGTAGTGGATGCGAGCTTCAACTGGAAGCCAGTGGAGAGAGCGGAGGAGCGGGGTGACGTGAGAGAACTTGGGAAGGTTGAACACCAGACGGGCTGCGGCGTTCTGGATGAGTTGTAGGTGTTTAATGGCACAGGCAGGGAGCCCAGCCAACAGCGAGTTGCAGTAATCCAGACGGGAGATGACAAGTGCCTGGATTAGGACCTGCGCCGCTTCCTGTGTGAGGCAGGGTCGTACTCTGCGAATGTTGTAGAGCATGAACCTACAGGAACGGGTCACCGCCTTGATGTTAGTTGAGAACGACAGGGTGTTGTCCAGGATCACGCCAAGGTTCTTAGCACTCTGGGAGGAGGACACAATGGAGTTGTCAACCGTGATGGCGAGATCATGGAACGGGCAGTCCTTCCCCGGGAGGAAGAGCAGCTCCGTCTTGCCGAGGTTCAGCTTGAGGTGGTGATCCGTCATCCACACTGATATGTCTGCCAGACATGCAGAGATGCGATTCGCCACCTGGTTATCAGAAGGGGAAAAGGAGAAGATTAATTGTGTGTCGTCTGCATAGCAATGATAGGAGAGACCATGTGAGGATATGACAGAGCCAAGTGACTTGGTGTATAGTGAGAATAGGAGAGGGCCTAGAACAGAGCCCTGGGGGACACCGGTGGTGAGGGCACGTGGTGCGGAGACAGATTCTCGCCACGCCACCTGGTAGGAGCGACCTGTCAGGTAGGACGCAATCCAAGCGTGGGCCGCGCCGGAGATGCCCAACTCGGAGAGGGTGGAGAGGAGGATCTGATGGTTCACAGTATCAAAGGCAGCCGATAGGTCTAGAAGGATGAGAGCAGAGGAGAGAGAGTTAGCTTTAGCAGTGCGGAGCGCCTCCGTGACACAGAGAAGAGCAGTCTCAGTTGAATGACTAGTCTTGAAACCTGACTGATTTGGATCAAGAAGGTCATTCTGAGAGAGATAGCAGGAGAGCTGGCCAAGGACGGCACGTTCAAGAGTTTTGGAGAGAAAAGAAAGAAGGGATACTGGTCTGTAGTTGTTGACATCGGAGGGATCGAGTGTAGGTTTTTTCAGAAGGGGTGCAACTCACGCTCTCTTGAAGACGGAAGGGACGTAGCCAGCGGTCAAGGATGAGTTGATGAGCGAGGTGAGGTAAGGGAGAAGGTCTCCGGAAATGGTCTGGAGA
Organism: Salvelinus alpinus; assembly: GCF_045679555.1. Taxonomy (NCBI): domain Eukaryota; kingdom Metazoa; phylum Chordata; class Actinopteri; order Salmoniformes; family Salmonidae; genus Salvelinus; species Salvelinus alpinus. The sequence goes on along the minus strand of NC_092095.1, from coordinate 45,316,957 downwards.
AGAGAGGAGGGGATAGGGTCAAGCGGGCAGGTTGTTGGGCGGCCGGCCGTCACAAGACGCAAGATTTCATCTGGAGAGAGAGGGGAGAAAGAGGTCAAAGCACAGGGTAGGGCAGTGTGAGCAGAACCAGGGGTGTCGTTTGACTTAGCAAACGAGGATCGGACACAATTATCTTGGATACAAAGACAGCAAAGACAACTATGTAGCTAGCTAACACTACACTAATCAAGTCGTTCCGTTGTAATGTAATAGTTTCTACAGTGCTGCTATTCAGTAGAAGTTGGCTAGCTGGCTAGTTAGCAGTGTTGACTAGGTAGGAGAACGGCGGCGCGGCGGACGAAAATAGCTGGCTAGCTAACCTCGATAATTACTCTAAACTACACAATTATCTTAGATACAAAGACAGCAAAGACAACTATGTAGCTAGCTTACACTACACTAATCAAGTCGTTCCGTTGTAATGTAATAGTTTCTACAGTGCTGCTATTCGGTAGAAGTTGGCTAGCTGGCTAGCTAGCAGTGTTGACTACGTTAGAAGGACGAAAATAGCTGGCTAGCTAACCTCGATAATTACTCTAAACTACACAATTATCTTTGATACAAAGACAGCTATGTAGCTAGCTAAGAAAAAAATGCTAAGATCAAACAAACCATCAAACCGTTGTACTGTAATGAAATGAAATGAAATGTAATACTACCTGTGGAGCGAAGCGAAATGCGACTACTCGCTCCAACCCGGAAGTAGGCTATTTGAGTGAAAGGTGAAACTGTTACAATATTGATTGCAAAATCTCCACAAGTCTATATGATGTAGGGTCTAGGCCTAGGCGTCCATTTGGACCCATTATGTTACTGAAAGTCACCCATGTGACCTGCAGGAAAATGCTGTCCTATGTGCATCAAACCACCAGAGGGCACCCTCTTTCTTCTGTCCTTTCTCCTCCGTGACCCGGAACGATCAATCGACATTGGAACACTGCACTGTACTGTAAAGATCATTGATATCCTTTGTAAGTGGAGCTACAAAACACCATATGCAATTAATGAAAGACAATAGATTGCAAGACATCAAACTGCAAGAGTAGGAAACATTACTTTATGTTGACTCTAAATATGTTTTAGAGTCATCAACATCATCATTAAGTTTGCCGATGACACAACAGTGGTAGGCCTGAACACCAAATACAATGAGACAGCCTATAGGGAGAAGGTCAGAGATCTGGCAGTGTGGTACCAGGACAACAACCTCTCCCTCATTGTGAGCAAGACAAAGGAGCTGATTGTTGACTACAGGAAAAGGAGGGCTGAACATGCCCCCATTCACATCGACAGGGCTGTAGTGGAGTGGGTCGAGGGCACAACAACCTCTATTCCCCCTCAGGAGACTGAAATAATTTGGCATCGGTTGCCAGATCCTCAAAAAGTTCAATAGCTGCACCCTCGAGAGCATCCTGACTGGTTGCATCACCCCCGTCAACGGGACAGTTGTAAATCATGCAGCGCCTTGTGTCACGATCGCAGATTGTAGAGAAACAACAAATGTCGGTATATGTGTCTTATATCGGCTGAAAGCTTAAATTCTTGTTAATTTAACTGCACTGTCCAATTTACAGCAGCTATTACTGAAAAAAATGCCATGCTATTGTTTGAGGAGAGTTTTGATAAATTTACCTCTGAAGGTGAAATGTGTACTTTCATTCTGAAATCTTGCTCTGATTTATCAACCAAAGGGTCCCAGAGATAACACGAAGTGTCGTTTTGTTGGATAAAGCATGCACGATCGATTTTGTATTTCCACTCGTTCAATTTGCAAAGAAAGGAATCTGTGAAAATCTAACCCTAAACATTGATTCAACCAGTCAAATCCCATTTGTATTTATTCCTCAGAGATCCTAGAACGTAACTAGACTTCACTATATCATTAGGGGTGTAGTATATCCTATAGGACACCACATTTGGTCAGAGAGTGACACCTTCATGGCACGCCGATAACGCGGGCGGTCTTCACTTGATCGACTGTAACTTTGTCACATAAGCACCAATCGAGGTCAAACAAATCTAGCTTGATAGCTAATGGGCTGGGCTTTAGGGGAGTATCCCATATACTCCCTTACTTTAAGGGAGTAAACCCCGTATCTGTCACAAATGTAGCTTCTAACCTTGTGCGACAGCAAGACTTCCTTTTGGACAAACATTAGAAGAATATGGAGAGTTATGAAAACTGGTTGTTTTGCAAATGTTTAACTTATAATATGGCTTCTAATACTGGAAAAGCTGAATCAAAGTCCAAGTATACAGATTTGACGATATTCTTCCAGAAAAATGTAATGGGAATGCAAATGTCTCTTTCACGATTTGCCCAAATGTACTTTGGTGACTTCACACTAAATGTCATGTAGTTTTCTCATACTTCAAGTTATCCATCTGAAACTTAACATACACTGCTGCCATCTTGTGGACACCATCAGAATTTTGAGTGATGGCTAGACGTGGAACCTTTCTGTTGCATTTCAAAGATGGTGGTAGAAATAAAATAGAAAAACTGTAGTTTTTTTCTTTTAATTTTCTTCGACCAGATCTATTGTGTTATATTCTCCTACATTCAATTCACATTTCCACAAACATTACCAAGAATATGCATATCCTTGCCTCAGGGCCTGGGCCACAAAAAAACAAATCGCATAATACGTTACATAGACTCACTCTTTGTGAAATAACATGGGTTGACATGATTTTCAATTGACTAATTCTTCCTATATCTTCCTTACATGCAACATCTGTAAGGTCCCTCAGTCAAGTATTGAATTCCAAAAAGATGGTGGCGTACTGGATGGCCGCCGATTTGCAAGCTCTGACCCAACTTTGCTATTTTTCTTACAACCAACAAAATCTTTTGAACATCACATTGGCAGTTACATACCTGAATTCCGGCTTCAACTTAGAATTCCAACTGAATTTTTGGGCTTCCAAAGAGGCAGGAGAGGTGGAGATCCTGGCGAGATTAAGGCGTAGGTAAAACGTGGCACCTCTTTCTCTCCATTCAACTGGCCAATGTACTTGAAAATAAGATGGATGACCTCCGATTGTGGATTTGCTACCATCGGGATATGTCAAAACTGCAATTTTCTCTGCTTTTCTGAAACATGGCTCTCGGACAAGATACCCCCATGAATATTCACCGTGCAAACTGGACAGTGGAGTCAGGGAAATCGAGAGGGGGAGGGGTTCCGCCTCTTCATTAACAACAGCTGGTGTGCTAACTCGAGCGCGGTGGAAGTGTTGACCCATTGTTCACCCGTCTTGGAATACCTGATTGTCATATGCCGACCCTTCTACCTCCGAAGGGAGTTTTCAGGTGTTATCGTGACCCTTTGTATACATTCCATTCCAGGACAAGAAAAATAATAAGCTGTCACTTACGAACTGTACGAGAGTTTAACCTTTTGTCAATACAGGGGGTGCTGTTTCCACTTTGGAAAATATCGTCTCCAAATTAAACTGCCTCATACTCAATTCTTGCTCGTACAATATGCAAATTAATATTACTATTGGATAGAAAACAATCTCTAGTTTCTAAAACCGTTTGAATTATGTCTGTGGGTGAACCAGAACTCTTTCTACAGCGAAACTCATGACAGGACATGCGAAGCTCTGAAAAATAGTCTCTGATCTCGGATCAGTTTTAAGCTCTGTGTATGCCCTATGGATCGAAATGAACTGCACCCGCCTTCCCCTGGATGTCAGTAACCAATGACAAGTGGAATGGTGTCTCTAGGTGGTTCTCAGAGTTTATAAAAGGGAATGGAGTGAGATGACCCATCTTTTTGACGCTCGCCAGGACGCAAGGGAGGACATCAGAATCGCATGCTCAAAAGCTCTCGTTATTGATCAAAAATCTATCCGTCTGTGATTTAATTCGATATAGGTGTTAGAAACATCATAACGAAGTTATTTGAAACCGATTTATATCAGTTTATGCGAGTATATTGCTATTTTTCCGAATTTCCTTAGTATTGCGTTTGACGATTTGGGCATGTGTGTGCCGTGTAGCTATCGTTAGCTGCTAGTTCTGAAGTTGAGGAGGTCGTTTTACAACAAAGCAACGATACTTTTGGACAAAGGACACATTGCCCAAGATACTGATGGAAGCTCGTCCAAAAGTAAGAGTTATTTATGATTTTATTCCGTATTTATGTGGAAAAATTTAAACGCAGTTGTCGGCCATTTTTTGCGGCACTAGTCTGGCTGTAACTCACAATGTATGTCTTGTAACGTTAATTTTAAAAATCTAAATCAGCGGTTGCATTAATAATTAATAACCAATGCATCTTTCATTAGCTGTCCAACCTGTATTTTTTTAGTCAATCTAATCGATAAATAATCGTAATCATAGGTGCCTTTCCAAGATGGCGCGGGCCCGAATGCATGCCATGTTTTGACAGATTACATTGCATAACCAAGATTTGTGATGCTAAATATGCACATTTTCGAACAAACTCTATATGCATTGTGTAATATGATGTTACAGGACTGTCATCTGAAGAATTCTGAGAAGGTTAGTGAAAAAATTAATATATTTTGGTGGCAATAACGTTATCGCCCCCTTTGCCTTGATTTAATGCTGGGGTGATGTTAGCTCATGTGGTATGCTAATATAACGATATATTGTGTTTTCGCTGTAAAACACTTAGAAAATCTGAAATATTGTCTGGATTCACAAGATCTGTGTCTTTCGATTGCTGTAGGCTGTGTATTTTTTTTAAATGTTTTAGGATGAGTATTTTGGTAATTGACGTCGGTCTCTGTAATTATTCCGGCTGCTTCCAACGCTATTTCAGATTGCAGCTGCAATGTACAACTGTGATTTATACCTGAAAAATGCACATTTTTCTAAAAAAACATATCCTATACCATAAATATGTTATCAGACTGTCATCTTATGAAGTTGTTTCTTGGTTAGTGGCTATATATATATCTTTATTTAGTCGAATTAGTGATAGCTACTGATGCAGGAAAAAAATGGTGGAGAAAAAAAGTTGTGTCTTTTGCTATCGTGGTTAGCTAATAGATTTACATATTGTGTCTTCCCTGTAAAACACTTAGAAAATCTGAAATATTGTATGGATTCACAAGATCTGTGTCTTTCGATTGCTGTATGCTGTGTATTTTTCAGAAATGATTTAGGATGAGTATTTTGGTAATTGACGTCGGTCTCTGTAATTATTCCGGCTGCTTCCAACGCTATTTCAGATTGCAGCTGCAATGTACAACTATGATTTATACCTGAAAAATTCACATTTTTCTAAAAAAACATATCATATACCATAAATATGTTATCAGACTGTCATCTTATGAAGTTGTTTCTTGGTTAGTGGCTATATATATCTTTATTTAGTCGAATTAGTGATAGCTACTGATGCAGGAAAAAAATGGTGGAGTAAAAAAAGTTGTGTCTTTTGCTAACGTGGTTAGCTAATAGATTTACATATTGTGTCTTCCCTGTAAAACATTTTAAAAATCAGAAATGATGGCTGGATTCACAAGATCTGTATCTTTCATCTGGTGTCTTGGACTTGTGATTTAATGATATTTAGATGCTTGTATTTACTTGTGACGCTATGCTAGGCTATGCTAGTCAGCTTTTTTTACTGTGGGGGGTGCTCCCGGATCCGGGTTTGGTAGCAAGTAGATTAAACAAGTAGGAAAACGTACATCCAGAGACTGCTTTTCTGGTTGCGGGTGATTTTAATTCCACGTCATTAAAACTTCTTGTCAATAGGGGGGCGGTGTTTTCACTTTGGAAAAAATCGTGCCCAAATTAAACTGCCTCGTACTCTATTCTAGATTGTACAATATGCATATTATTATTACTATTGATAGAAAACACTCTCAAGTTTCTAAAACTGTGAGTAAAACAGAATTCATTTTGCAACAAACTCCCAGACAGGAAGTGAAAAATCTGAAAACGAGGCTCTGTTTCAGGGCCTGCCTATTCAATTGCCTAATATTTATCGATATGCATGCACGTCATACGCCTTCCACTAGATGTCAACAGGCAGTGGAAGGTGGAATGGGGTGTCTAGCTTGATCTGAGGTCGAACAAGAGCTCTTGGAATGACGTGTCCAGAATTTCCTTTCTCTACCTAGGCACGGGAAGCACCTCCATATTGTCTTATGATAAGCGTTCGATATACACGGCTAATATCTCCGGCTCTGATTTTATTTGATGCATGTGATAATAACATCGTAAAGCAGGTTTTTTCAACCGAGTTCTATCAGTTTATTCAACGTTTATTTGGACTTTTGGAGTTTTCCGTTCTTTGCGTCGAGAGAAACTGGGAACATCATCAACATTGCGGCACGATTTCGACAGGAGAAAAGGACATTCTAAAACCAAACAACGATTTATTCTCGACCTAGGACTCCTTGTACAAGATTCTGATGGAAGCTCAACAAAAGTAAGAACCATTTATGATGTTATTTCGTATTTCTGTGGAAAATGTTATTCCTATTCTCTGCCGTTTTGGCGGGCGCTGTCTCGCAATAACGCAAGCTGTTTGTTATGGTAAAGTTATGCGGTTGTGTGTTTGGCTATTGTGGTAAGCTAATATAATGCTATTTTGTGTTTTCGCTGTAAAACACTTAAAAAATCGGAAATATTGGCTGGATTCACAAGATGTTTATCTTTCATTTGCTGTACACCATGTATTTTTCATAAATGTTTTATGATGAGTATTTAGGTATTTCACGTTGCTCTCTGTAATTATTCTGGCTGCTTTAGTGATATTTTTGATGGTAGCTGCAATGTAAAACTATGATTTATACCTCAAATATGCACATTTTCGAACAAAACATAAATTTATTGTATAACATGTTATAAGACTGTCATCTGATGAAGTTGTTTCTTGGTTAGTGACTAATTATATCTATTTTTGGTCGGTTTTGTGATAGCTACAGAAACATGGTGAAAATATGCGGTTGAGTCTTTGGCTATTGTGGTTAGCTAATAGAAATACATAGTGTTTTCGCTGTAAAACATTTAAAAAATCGGAAATGATGGCTGGATTCACAAGATGTTTATCTTTCATTTGCTGTATTGGACTTGTGATTTCATGATATTTATATGCTATTATTTACTTGTGGCGCTATGCTAGGCTATGCTAGTCAGCTTTTACTGATGAGGATGCTCCCAGTCACGTCAAACAGTGCAGCCAGAATAACAACAAAGTAGCTGCATTTGCATTTGTTTCAGCCATTTTCTAGTGACTCTTATTTGGATACATCCATAAAAACAAGCTTATGAAGAGCAATTTCACCTGGCATAGAAAATGTGCTCTCTCGTCAGGACACTGTTGTTCAGAGGAGCTAGCCAACAACACAGCTAACACATTCACTTCTAACTGAATCTGTAAAGACTGAAAACTAGCTGCACTTAATTTCATTTGACCTGTTTTCTATTGATATTTCTTAGTATATATCCATAAAAATTATGCTGATTCGTGATTTCGACTGGCTGAGAAAAGCTGCCTGCCTGTCTTTCTCATCCCGTCTACTGACACATTCATTTCTATGCGATAGCTAGAGATCGAATTGGAACATTGAAACAATGTTGATGTCGCCCATTCATTGGAAGTGTTCAGTAAGACACGTGCTACTTCCCTTCCCACGCACCGTCCTTATGATTGTGCCATCGACCTTCTCCCAGGCACTACACCACCTCGGGGTTGGTTGTAGTCTCTGTTCGGACCAGAGACCAAAGCTATGGAGGAGTATATAGAGTAGTCTTTGGCCAATGGGGCCGTCCGTCCTTCTGCATCTCCTGCTGCGCCCGTGCATTGAATATAGGGGACTTATTAATGATATCACTGTCAAAAATCGTTACCTCTCCTCTCCTCAGCGTTTGAACCTCTCCAGGGGGCTACCATGTTTTCCAAGTTGAACCTTCGGAACGCCTACCACCTGGTTCAGATGCGTAAGGGGGATGAGTGGAAGACAGCTTTCAACACAGCCAGTGGACATTATGAGTACTAGGTCATGCCATTTAGACTCACCAATGCCCCCGCTGTCTTCCAGGCTTTGGACGACATCCTGGTTTTTTCCCGATCTGCCCAAGAACATGTACTCCATGTCAGACGGGTCCTTCAGCGACTCCTGGAGATCAAATTGTTTGTGATAGCGGAGAAGTGTGAGTTCCACCGCTCTTCTATCACCTTTCTGGGATATGTCATTGCTGAGGGCAATGTTCAGATGGATCCTGTGAGATGGAAAGGTGAAAGCAGTGGTGGATTGGCCTCAACCAACGTACAGGGTGCAGTTGCAACGGTTTCTGGGTTTGCAAACTTCTACCTCCGTTTCATTCGGGATTACAGGACCCTGGCGGCTCCCCTCTCGGCACTCCCCTTCCCTCAAGGTACCGTTCAAATGGTCTTTAGCTGTCGACAAAGCCTTTGTGGACCTGAAGCATCGGTTCACAACAGCACCCATCCTCATCCATATGGACACCTCGCGTCAATTTGTGTTGAAAGTGGATGCTTCGGATGTTGGAGTGGGGGCCATCCTATCCCAGCGATCTGCCCAGAACCAGAAGCTTCATCCCTGTGCCTTCCTGTCCCATCGTCTCAATCCTGCTGAGATCAACTACGATGTTGGCAACCGAGAACTCCTAGCGGTGAAGATGGTGTTGGAGGAGTGGAGGCACTGGCTGGAAGGAGCAGAACAGCCATTCCTGGTCTGGACCGACCATAAAAGCCTGGAATATCTCTGTTCAGCCAAGCACCTCAACTCAAGGCAGGCCCGGTGGGCCCCCCTGTTAACCAGATTCAACTTGACCATTTCCTACCATCCTGGGTCTAAAAATGTGAAGCCTGTTGCTCTCTCCCGCCTATACAGTTCCTCCGCCACACCTCGACCTCTGAAACCATTCTCCCTACCTCATGCCTTGCTGCCACTGTGGATTGGGGTATTGAGAACCTGGTTCACAAGGCGCAACGCTCCCAACCTGGACCTGAAGGGGGCATGGCTAACCGGCTGTTTGTCCCTAACCCAGTCCGGTCCCGTGTCCTGGACTGGGATCATTCCTCCAGGCTGACCTGTAATCCAGGGTCCCATTGTACACTAGCCTTCCTTCAACAACGTTTCTGGTGGCCCACAATGGTCCCTGACGTCTCTGCCTTCATCACCGCATAAACTGTGTGTGCTCCAAACAAGACTCCACGGCAAGCTCCTTCTGGCCTCCTGCAGCCACTACCAGTTCCTCATCGTCCCTGTTCTCAAATATCTCTGGACTTTGTCACTGGGCTCCCTCCGTCTGATGGCAACACTGTCATTCTAACGGTAGTCGACCGGTTCTCCAAGGCTACCCATTTCATCCCTCTCCCCAAACTCTCTTCTGCCAAGGAGACGGCCCAGCTTATTGTGCAGCATGTCTCCTGGATCCATGGACTCCCGGTAGACATGGTCTCCGATCGGAGTTCTCGTCTCAGTTCTGGAAGGCATTCTGCACCCTTATTGGGTCGTCGACCAGCCTGTCATCCGGATTCTATCCCCAAATTAACGGTCAGTCATAGCGAGCCAACCAAGACCTGGAGACCACCTTAAGGTGCTTGGTCTCAACTAACCCCACTACCCGGAGCCATCAACTGGTCTGGGTGGAGTATGCCTGGAACACTCTTCCCAGTTCTGTCACTGGACTCTCCCCTTTCGAGTGCTCCATGGGGTACCAGACTCCACTCTTCCCTGAACAAGAGCAGGAGGTCAGCGAACCCTCGTCCCAGATGTTTGTCCGTCACTGTCGATGTACCTGGAGAAGAGCCATCGCAGCTATTCTCAAGACCAACTCCGGGTATCGTTGACAAGCGGACAGTCGCCGGACCCCAGCTCCCCGCTACTGCAATGGGCAAAGGGTATGGCTTTCAACTCGGGATCTGCCCCTTCGAGTAGAGTCCCCCAAGCTGTCTTCCCGGTTCATTGGTCCTTTTCCCATCTCCAGAGTCCTGAGTTCCACTGCTGTCCTTCTTGTGTTACTCCGTACCCTCCGTATTCACCCCACCTTCCATGTGTCTAGGATTAAGCCTGTGTCTCACTGTCCTTTGTCTTCTGTCTCCAGGTCCATCTCTCCCCCCGGGTTATTGGTGGCCAGCAAGCGTATACGGTGAGACGCCTCCTGAAGGTTTGACCACGGGGTAGTGGTTACCAGTACCTGGTTGACTGGGAGGAATATGGCCCGGAGGAGAGGTGCTGGATTCCTGCTAAAGACATCTTGGACCCAGTCTCCAACCATCTACCTCCTGTGTCTGCATTTGGGTCTCGCCTTGATACTCATATTTGTCTTTAGGAGAAGATTATGACTGTTTCTCAGGAATTAGAGTGAAACGGAACACTGTGTGGAAGACTTCACCAGGGGGTCACTTGAAGATTAACTGTGCTGTTAACAGAACTTATTTAGCAGGCGAAACCCCGAGGACAAACCATTCAGATAATTTTTTTTGTTGGTCACTCTCTTTTCAATGAGCTTTCATTGGGAAACCAGATTTTAAGGGACCTGCTTGCAGTTCCTACCGCTTCCACTGGATGTCAACAGTCTTGAGAATTTGGATGAGGTTATTCCTTTGTGTAATGAAGAAGTACGGCCATTTTGAACGAGAGTCACTCGACGTGTCAGGTTTGTTAGAGACGCGAGACCAGAAAGCATGCTACATATTGTTTAATCCTGTATTGAACACAGATCATCCCATCTTCAATTTTATCGATTATTAACGTTAAAAAATACCTAAAGTTGTATTACAAAAGTAGTTTGACTACTTTTAGTTTCTGGATCAAACGCGCCAAATAAATGGACATTTTGGATATATATTGACGGAATTAATCGAACAAAAGGACCATTTGTGATGTTTATGGGACATATTGGAGTGCCAACAACAGAAGCTCATCAAAGGTAAGGCATGAATTATATTTTTATTTCTGAGTTTTGTGTTGCGCCTGCAGGGTTGAAAAATGCTTATCTCTCTTTGTTTACAATGGTTCTATCTTCAGATAATAGCATCGTATGCTTTCGCCGAAAAGCCTATTTGAAATCTGACATGTTGGCTGTATTCACAACCAGTGTAGCTTTAATTTGGTATCTTTCATGTGTGATTTAATGAAAGTTTGATTTTATAGTAATTTTAATAGTAAGTGACTCTCGTTCAAAATGGCCGTACTTCTTCAGATTGCCTTAACTCTAGGCTATTTACTGTATTACAAAAGCAATATTGAATTATTTGGTTGACATCGCAACCAAATCTTAACATTTAAAGGTGATGAATCTAATGCTTGGATAGTTTCTCCTACTGTCACGATCGTTGGAAGCATACTCGGACCAACGTGCAGCGTGATCTGGGTTCCACAACTTTTATTAGAAATAAGTGAACCACACAACAAAACAAAAAAGACTAAACGAAACGACAATGGAGTGCTAACATGCAACTACACATAAACAATATCCCACAAAACACAGGTGGAAAAAAGCTACCTAAATATGATTCCTAATTAGAGACAGCGATTACCAGCTGCCTCTAATTGGGAATCATACAAAATCACCAACATAGAAAAACAAAACTAGAACCCCACATAGAAATAATAAACTAGACTAACCCCCAGTCACGCCCTGACCTACTCTACCATAGAAAATAAGGGCTCTCTATGGTCAGGACATGACATATACTGACCTTACTGAACCCATTATCTTTCTCAACCTTCAGTCTCAACCTTGACTGTGATTACTCATTATGTTATGAATTATGTTGTTTTAATTTGCTTGTTTTTTGTTGTTGCTGTACAGCCCTTTGAAATGTTTTTATGTTATGAATAACACTATAAAAGTATAATAAATTATTATTATTCATTTTATCTGAACCACTCTCTTAATCTTATTCTTTAACTTTTATTTTTGGTTTAGTTGGAGATGTGAATCTGTTACGGCTGTCCTCGCTGACAGAAGGTGGGGACCAAAACGCAGAGTGGTTAGTGTTCATTCTTTTAATGAAAGTCAACAAAACACTTCAAAATACAAAAACAACCAACGTGACAAAACCGAAACCGTCCTGTGTGGCAACAAAACCTCCACAGGAACAAACACCCACAAAACACAAGTGAAACCCTGGCTGCCTAAGTATGATTCTCAATCAGGGACAACGATTGACAGCTGTCTCTGAGAGAATCATACCAGGCCGAACACAAAATCCCAACATAGAAAATCAACCATAGACAACCCACCCAACTCACGCCCTGACCAACTAAAATAAATACAAAACAAAGGAAAACAGGTCAGGAACGTGACAGAATCCGACATATAATTTATTAACAAGTTAATAGGCTATGTATTGTATTGCAATAGTGATATTGAATTGTGTTTGGTTATCAACGCAACCAAATATCAACATTTGAAGGGGATGTATCTTTTGTACCACTGACTTAGTCTGGCTCTAATTCCAGTTTGTCTACAAATAAATAATGTATATGGTGGATTCATGCCTCTATCTTAACCATAAATCTAAGTTAAATAACAGGACTAAATCAAATCAAACTTTATAGAAAGTGCTTGTAGAAAAAAGAAGGTAGGGAAGCGCTGCTAAGGTATACAATAGTAGGTTTTTATAGACAGAAGGTGTTCTTTGGTAAAAGGGGTAAATTGATCATCAAAACGAAAAGAGAACCAAGGCACACATCATATAATTAATTAAAATGTATTTATTTGTATTGCATGTGGTTACAGAATTCATTGGATAACACCTGGTAAGCAATACTATACACATTAAAAAAGTATAATAGATACAGTGGTGGAAAAAGTACCCAATTTTCATTCTTGAGTCGAAGTAAAGATACCTTTACCTGACCTGACTCAAGTAAATGTAAAAGTCACCTAGTAAAATACCACTTGAGTAAAATCTAAAAGTACATTGCTGGTCATCCCTACTGCCTCTGATCTGGCAGACTCACTAAACACAAATGCTTCGTTTGTAAATTATGTCTGTGTGTTTTACTGTGCCCCTGGCTATTCGTAAATTTAACAAACAAGAAAATCATGTTGTCTGGTTTGCTTAATATAAGGTCAGTAACACATATCAAAGCTGGGTTGAGCTTGATTTAAAACCCTGGATGGGAGACCAAATGGATAGGTGTAGATAGATAAACTCTCCAGTAGGAGGTGCTGCCCAGCCTATTGTTGTTTTTTTCAGATAGTGGATATAAAGATGAAGCTTGACATTGTTTCAAATGTACAAATTCAACTGATTTTATACAAGGTTTGTTGAAAATTGGTTACAATGATGACATAATCCTGTGGTAGAAATTTCACCCTCAAAAAGCATTTTTCTTTGATGACTTTTTTCAAATCCAATGTATTTTCAGTTTGTGCCCAGTGGGTGATGAATATGTTCTGTTATCAGGCGAGAGAAAACTTATGGTAGAGCGTGGTGAAGAGAATGAGCCGGGGGAAGGTACAGTATGGTCCTCTCACTCACTGTATGACCAAATAACCTTTACCTATAGTTGTTAATTAAAAAATAATGTACTTTTTCAATCTCACTCACCTCACCAAAACTGCTTTGCTATAATACCATTGATGTTTGATCCATGAGTGAGTGTTCAGTTAGTCAATGATGAATAGGTTCTGTTTAGCAGGATAGAGGAAATGTGTGGTAGATCATGGTGAAGAGAATGAGAATAAGCAGCGGGAAGGTATGACATTCCCACTCACTCATTTCAGTATGAACAAATCACCTTTACGTACAGTTATTCATAAAAAATATCATGTACTTTTTCAATCTCACTCACTAAAACTGCTGGGGAGATGTTTTAACCTATTATCATCACATTTACAGTACATTGCTCTTCATACTGTCATTATTTTAGAAATGCATAACAATGTGGACATCTAACAAGTTTCCTAACACGTTTTTAGTATTTTTTGCCTATCAAAAGACAAGCTCAGTGTCATCGGGAACATCATGCGCATTGTCTTATTCGTGTCTCTCACTTTGGTTGTCATGGGGTTGTGTGGGCGTTGGGTTATGAAAGCTAAAGATATGGTACCACTCTTCCTTCTCCAGCTAAAATAATCCAACCAAACAGAGGTGTTTGATTTCATGTTTTGTCATGAAATCATTGTTGGGAGACTTTGGCCTAATCCCAAATGGATTCCTACCTTTTGGAATAATTTGATCGCTATAAGCAAAATTATGAAACTTTCACCTAGCCTATCCGAGGGCAAGGTGGAGTTGTTACAATATTGATTGCACCTGTCAAATCCTCTCAGATCTCCACAAGTGTATAGCGTCTAGCGGTCCATTTGGTCCGCTTACAGTATGTTAGTGAATGTCACCCCTGTGACCTACAGGAAAATGCTGTCCTGTGTGCATCCAACCACCAGAGGGCAGTGCAGTGTTCCAATGCAGAATCCCCACAGGCTGGCCCGTCTAACATGGAGATGACCACTATGGCTGCAGCTGCAGGGGCTGACTCCGCAGAAGACTCATGGGAAGAAGATTATGATGACTGTGAGCGATGCTGATCTGAGAAATACTATACAATAATACAATATGGCTAATATTGTGTAACTTCCACCAGTATAGTTTAACTGTAGATTAAGCATTAAAAGGGACATTTCACTTTTAGATGAAAGTTTAATATTTCCAGACCTCAAAAGGAGACGAGTAGACTAGTGTTGAGATATGTCAACAAACCCATAAGTTGTGTAGATCCAGCTATAGGCCTCAATCACCAATGAATGGTAAAAATAAGTAACATCTAATTTCCTAGGTTAATTTGGTGCTCATCCATTCCATTTGTTTGGGGGTTGAGGATTATAGCTGGATCGACACAACCAATTGCCTGGGAATAGGATATTCTGTATTTTAACACTAGTTACCCTCTTGCAATCTATTGACTTTGATAAACATCTTCATTCTACATGGAGCTGTATTTCTATATTGATACTGTCAACAGGAAATCAGTCTAAGGTCAAACGTATGAAAATGACCAGTTGATCCCTGCTTATATGTGTCTGCTTTACTCATGTGCCTGCTTTACTCATGTGCTTTTATCCATATTAAAGAACATTAATTAGATACATTGCCAGTTAAAATCAAAATGTTAAAGTGGTGCAGCAGAGCTTTTGTATCATTTCAGCCAGTAGTTTTGAAGTAGTGTTCACGAGCCAAAACGGGTTCACGGAAATTGTGCACAATTGTGTACAACGTCAACCATTTCATATGATATGTTACATCACGCAAAACTATTCTATAAAATCCTGCAATTCGTATATATTATGGATTTGTAAGTGCTTAAGATCTCGTTCAATCTCTTTATTTAATAACAAGGCAACAGTAAAGATGTCATCCATTACGAATGATGCAGAGGCTCACCTTTGGCCAATAGTCACAACAATTCAAGCTCAAAATGGGATAGGAGATATGCTTGTTCACAGTTTGAAATTACTAACATACGAACAGACGGAGACAGAGCAATAGTCTCCCCTCCGATTTCTTCGTGGTGCCAATTACACACCAGCGAAAGCAAGACCGATGTGCGAGTTAAATATACTACCTTTTCACGTTTAGTATTTGTCAAAATTTGAATCTACTAGGAAAGACAGAACCTGCAAAGGAAGAAATCAACTAGGGAAGAAAGAGAAAAAGCAAATAGCCCAATACACAAACTCTGAGCCTCTATCTATTGAAGGGGAAATCTGGGATTGGTAAATCCATTTTGAAATTTGACCAGGGTGATCGCTTTGTTGTTGTTTGAATCTCAGATTGACCCTTTAATTCTGTGCTCATACATCAACTATTAATAGGTAGCTATTTATTCATGAAATCATGATTATTCAATTACATCAGAGGGATTCATTACCTTTTGCTCAGACATCAGGCTGCTTTTGCCACCAACAGAGAATATGTACTCAGACAACATATCCCTTCATCCAAATGATAGATGGATGAAATACCTAATGATGAAGGTAAATTCTCAGCATAAGGGTGCACTCTCCTGTGCTCATACATCACACACACACACTGCTGTGATTTACAAGGCTTCTCCGTCAGACTCCCACTCAGATTGGTCCTAAAAAGGGTCTAATTCAATGGCTTTCCCTTTTCATTACTGTCACTCACCATCATTACCCAAGATGCTTAGCGCCCTCTCTGAGTGGTCACTGACTCAACACAAAGTAGTACACAATAGGTCAGGCAGCAGAGTCTGTGCATTCCAAATGGCACCCTATTCCCTAGACTAGTGCACCACTTTTGACCAGAGCCCTATAGGCCCTGGTCACAAGTAGTGCACTAAATATCCATCAATCAATCAAATGTATTTATTAAGCCCTTTTTACATCAGCAGAAATCACAAAGTGGTTATACAGAAACACAGCCTAAAACCCCAAACAGCAAGCAATGCAGATGTAGAAGCATAGTGGCTAGCAAAAACTCCCTAGAAATGTAGGAACCAAAAGAGGAACCAGGCTCTGAGGGGTGGCCAGTCCTCTTCTGGCTGTTCTGGGTGGAGATTATAAGAGTACATGGCCATTAAGGTCAGCTCGTTCTTCAAGATGTTAAAACGTTCATACATGACAAGCAGGGACAAACAATTGTAGAGGGTGCAATAGGTCAGCACTTCAGGAGTAAATGTCAGTTGGCTTTTCATAACCGAGCATTCAGAGGTTGAGACAGCAGGTGCGGTAAAGAGAGAGAGCGAGAGATGGAGAGAGAGAGGAAAAGAGAGTCGAAAACAGCAGGATCGGGGCAAGGTAGAATGTCCGGTGAACAGGCCAGGGTTCCATGGCCGCAGGCAGAACAGTTCAAAGTGGAACAGCAGCACGACCAAGTGGAATGGGAACAGGGACAGCCAGGAGTCATCAGGCCTGGTAGTCCTGCGGCATGGTCACGGGGCTCAGGTCCTCTGGGAGAAGAGCGAGAGAGAGAGAGATGGAAAAATTTGAGGGAGCATAGGACACCAGATAAGACAGGAGAATTACACCAGATAGTACAGACTGGCCCAAGCCCCCCGGCACATAGACTATTGAAGCATAGATACTGGAGGCTGAAAGGGGGGGTTGGGGACACTGTGGCCCTGTCCGATGATACCTCCGAACAGGACCAACCAGACAGGATAAAATCCCACCCACTTTGCCAAAGCACTGCCCCCAGACCACTAGAGGGATATCAACAGACCACCAATTTACTACCCTGAGACAAGGCTGAGTATAGCCCACAAAGATCTCCTCCACTGCACAAGCCCGAGGGGGCGCAGAAACGGACAGGAAGATCACGTCAGTTACTCAAACCACTCATGTTGAGTATAGCAAAAAAATCCTGGCACGATGTTACACACCCCTCCTAGGTACAGCATGGGAGAGCACTAGTAAGCCAGTGACTCAGCCCCAGTAATAGGGTCAGAGGAAGAGAATCCCAGTAGAGAGAAGGGAGCCGTCTAGGCAGAGACAACAAGGATGCTTCGTCACTCTAGTACCTTGCCTTTCACCTTCCACCCCTGGGCCAGACTACACTCAATCATAGGACCCACTGAAGAGATGAGTCTTCAGTAAAGACTTAAAAGTCGAGACCGAGTCTGCGTCTCTCAAGTGAATAGACAGACCGTTCCATAAAAATGGAGATAAATAGGAGAAAGCCCTGCTTCCAGCTGTTTGCTTACAAATTCTTCTAACTGTAGTGTATGTGTAGGTACAGTATGTACGGCAGAACCAAATCAGAGAACAAGTTTGGAGCAAGTCCATGTAACGCTTTATAGGTTAGCAATGAAACATTGAAATCATTCCTAGCCTTAACAGGAAGGCAGTGTAGAGAGGCTAGCACTGGAGTAATATGATAGATTCGTTTGGTTCTAGTCAAAATTCTAGCAGCCATATTTAGCACTAATTTAAGTGTATTTAGTGCTTGATCCGGGTAGCCGGAGAGTAGAGCATTGTAGTAGACTAATCTAGATGTGAAAAAAGAGTGGATTAGATTTTGTACATAATTATTGAAGATGGAAAAAAGCTGCCCTAGAAATATTCTTGACACTGTATGTTTGTCTAAAGATAGATCAGGGTCCAGAGTAACACCAAGGTGTAACGGTTGTTTTCCTCCTCGTCTGAGGAGGAGCATGGATTGGACCAAAACGCAGCTGGTGATGAATACATGTTGATTTATTAAACAAGACGAACACGAAGCACACTTGAATAACTACAAAACGACGTAGACAGACCTGAACATGAGAACTTATAGAACACAAAGAACGCACGAACAGGAACCGACTAAAACAAACGAAACAGTCCCGTGTGGTAACAACACTGACACGGAAGACAATCACCCACAAACAAACAGTGTGAACAGCCTACCTTTATATGGTTCTCAATCAGAGGAAACGTCAAACACCTGTCCCTGATTGAGAACCATATAAGGCTAATTACCAATGAGCCTAAACATAGAAACACATAACATAGACTGCCCACCCAGCTCACGTCCTGACCATACTAAACAAAGACAAAATAAAGGAAATAAGGTCAGGAACGTGACACAAGGTCCTTCAATGTGTTATTTTAGACGACTGTACAACCATCAAGTTTAATTGTCAGATCAATTGTCTGATTATATCTTGCGACCTAGAACTATCATCTCTGTTTTGTCCGAGTTTAAAAGTAAAAAATGTGCCTCCATCCACATCCTTACGTCTGAAACACAGGCTTCCAGGGTATGCCATTTTTGGCCATCACCATGTTTCACCTATGTTTCATTTAAATCTGTATGTTGTCTGCATAGCAGTGAAAGTTGACATTGTGTTTCCCGAATGACATCACCAAGAGGAAAAATATATAGTGAAAACAATAGTGGTCCTAAAACGGAACCTTGAGGAACACCAAAACCTACCATTGATTTGTCAGAGAACAAACCATCCACAGATGGTGTCAAAAGCGGCATCGATGGTGTCAAAAGTGGCACTAAGGTCTAACACGGAACCCAAACCGGCTGCGCGCATGCGCCATCGTGCGCCATCGTGCATACATTTATTTTATCCCACCACACAAAACGCGATCACGACACGCAGGTTAAAATATCAAAACAAACTCTGAACCTATGACATTAATTTTGGGACAGCTCAAAAAGCATTAAACATTTATGGCAATTTAGCTAGCTAGCAATTTAGCTAGCTATTCTATAAACCAATGAGAAGATGGGAGAGGCAGGACTTGCAGCGCGATCTGCGTCAGAAATGGGAATGACTTCTATTTTAGCCCTTGGAAACGCAGACGCTCGTTGGCGCGAGCGAGCAGTGTGGGTGCAATAATTGAATAACATGGATTTCTTATAGGTGTGGTCAGCCTATAAGAGCACAAGGACAGACGAGCCTTGGTTTGACGCCATTAAATAGTAATTTACCACCTTCACGAGTGCAGTCTCTGTACTTTGATGGGGTCTAACACTTTTGTATACATTATTGTCTTCAGGAAGGCAGTGAGTTGCTGCACAACAGCTTTTTCAAACAATTTTGAGAGGAATGGGAGATTCGATATAGGCCGATTGTTTTTTTACATTGAAGGAGAGGCTTTATTACTGCCAATTTTAGTGAGCACAGGAAATAGCTCTTTCAGTAGTTTTGTTGGAATAGGGTCCAGTAGACAGCTTGAAGGTTTAGAGGCCATTGCTATTTTTGTGAATGTGATGAGAGGTATAGGGTAAAAAAAACTTGTCTCAATTGATCCTAGGTCCTGGTAGTTCTGTGCAGACTCAGGACAACTTAGTTTTGGAGAAATACGAATATTCAAAGAGGAGTCCATCATTTTATTTCTAATGATAATTATCTCTTTGTCGAAGAAGTAGCTTTGCGACAGTATAAAAACAACATTTTTGATTGTTTTTATTCTCCTTAATCAGGTTGGAAAAGCAGCAGTGAGGGCTCTTCGATATTGTACGGTACTGTCTTTCCAAACTAGTCGTAAGACTTCCAATTTGGTGGAACGCCACTTCCGTTC
Source organism: Salvelinus alpinus (assembly GCF_045679555.1). NCBI lineage: Eukaryota > Metazoa > Chordata > Actinopteri > Salmoniformes > Salmonidae > Salvelinus > Salvelinus alpinus. The sequence goes on along the minus strand of NC_092095.1, from coordinate 45,296,955 downwards.
CAATTTTCTGTAAGCTTGCTTCAGGGCTCAGGTATTTTCTGTATACCAGTGAGCTAATTTCTTGTGACAAAGTTTTTTGTTTTTAGAGGTGCGACTGCATCCAGGGTATTATGCATTCCATCATGCTATGGAATGTGGTGTCTTTAGGTTTTATCACCCAAAGACATCGTACATCTTCTGTCAGTGTGAAATCTCCCAGAGGCCCACTTTCAGTTCACACAAACACAATAGAGTTATAAGAACACTCTATTCTGTTGCACAAAACAACCATTTGATGCAATAACAGTATTATAAGATCATCTTCTAAATTGTCTCACAGTCCTTGGGAAGGTGAAGGGAGTCTGAAAAGGAATCTATGGGTTGTCTGAGATAGTGCGGCTTTTGATAATCCTTGTTTGGGGTCTGAGCAGATTATTGGTTGCTATTGCAGACGTTAAAGATGGTGGTCCAATAGTCCAGGAGGAAAAACCTTTAGATCCACAATATTTATTCCACGGGACAAAACTAGATCCAGAGTATGATTGTGGCAATAAGTAGGTCCGGAGACAGGTTGGACAAAACCCACTGAGTTGATAATGGCTTCGAAAGCCTTTTGGAGTGAGTCTATGGACTTTTCCATGTGAATATTGAAGTCACTGAAAAGTAGGATATTACCTGCCATGACTACGAGGTCCAATAGGAACTCAGGGAATTCAGTAAGAGACGCTGTATACGGCCCAGGAGGCTGTATGTGGACCAGGAGGCCTGTAAACCGTAGCTATAAAAAGTGATTGAGCAGGCTGTATAGATTGTATGACTAGAAGCTCAAAAGACAACAACGTAGTCTTTTTTTTCGTAATTGAAATTTGCTTTCATAAATGTTAGCAACACCTCCACCTTTGCTGAATGTGAGGGAGATATGGTCACTTGTAAACCAGGAAGAGAGCCCTCATTTAACACAGTATATTCATCAGGCTTGAGCCATGTTCCAGTCAGGTTATGATCAGTGATTAGTTCCTTGACTATGACTGCCTTGGAAGTGAGGGATCTAACATTAAGTGGTCCTCTTTTGATATGTGAGATATTTTCAAATTCTCTTTCAATAATGACAGGAATGGAGGTTTTTATCCAGTGAGATTGTAAAAGCGAACACCGCCTTGTTAAGTTTTGCCCGACCTAGAACGAGCAACAGAAACTGTCTCAATGGGGAAAGCTGAGCTGTTCTAACCGTTTTATGGACTCTTAACCAACCGTGCTATTTGTTCGTTTTTTTTGCATTGTTTGTAACTTATTTTGTACATAATGTTGCGGCTACCGTCTCGTATTACAGTAAATGGTTTCTGTGGACATGAGAACAGCGATTACTCACCTTGAACTGGACAAATAATTTTCCTTTAATGTGTTGGACAAGAGGGATTTACTCCAGACACCTGAACAGGCCCTCATGCCCGCCATTCGCAGGAGAAAGAGACGGAGGTTCTGCAGAAGGAGATCAGGGTTCCTGGTGACGATCCGGCAACGAGTGGCTAATCTGCCTTTGCCATTGGTACTATTGGCCAACGTACAATCGCTGGAAAAAGTGGGTGAACTACAAGTATGTATATCCTACCACGGGACATTAAAAACTGTAATATCCTAAGTTTCACCGAGTCGTGGCTGAACGACGACATGAATAACATACAGCTGGTGGGTCATACACTGTATTGGCATGATAGAACAGCAGCCTCTGGTAAGACAAGGGGTGGCGGTTTATGTATATTTGTAAACAACAGCTGGTGCACGATATCTAAGGAAGTCTCAAGGTTTTGCTTGCCTGAGGTAGAGTATCTCATGATTAGCTTTAGACCACACTATCTACCTAGAGAGTTTTCACTATATTCTTCGTAGCTATCTAGTTACCACCACAAACCGATGCTGGCACTAAGACCACACTCAATGAGCTGTATACGGCCATAAACAAACAGGAAAACGTTCATCCAGAGGCGGCGCTCCTAGTGGCCGGGGACTTTAATGCAGGAAAACTTAAATCAGTTTTACCTAATTTCTACCAGCATGTTAAATGTGCATCCAGAGGGGAAAAAACTAGACCACCTTTACTCCAACAGAGATGTGTACAAAGCTCTCCCTCGCCCTCCATTTGGCAAATCTGACCACACTTCTATCCTTACAAGCAAAAATTAAAACAGGAAGCACCAGTGAATCGGTCAATAAAAAAAGTGGTCAGATGAAGCAGATGCTAAGCTACAGGACTGTTTTGCTAGCACAGACTGGAATATGTTCTGGGATTCTTCCGATGGCATTGAGGAGTACATCACATCAGTCACTGGCTTCATCAATAAGTGCATCGATGACGTCATCCCCACAGTGACTGTACGTATATACCCTCACCAGAAGCCATGGATTACAGGCAAGATCCGCACTGAGCTAAAGGGTAGAGCTGCTGCTTTCAAGTATAGGGAATCTAACCCAGAAGCTAATAAGAAATCCCCCGATGACCTCCGACGAACCACCAACATCAATACAGGAGGACTAAGATCGAATTGTACTACACCGGCTCCAACGCTCGTCGGATGTGGCAGGGCTTGCACACTATTACAGACCACAAAGGGAAGCACAGACGAGAGCTGCCCAGTGACACAAGCCTACCAGACAAGTTAAATGACTTCTATGCTCGCTTCGAGGCAAATAGCACTGAAACATGCATGAGAGCGTCAGCTGTTTTGGACGACTGTGTGATCACGCGCTCCGTAGCCGATGTGAGTAAGATCTTTAAACAGGTTAACATTCACAAGGCCGCAGGGCCAGACGGATTAACAGGACGTGTACTCCGAACACGCGCTGACCAACTGGCAAGTGTCTTTACTGACATTTTCAACCTCTCCCTGGCTGAGTCTGTAATACCAACATGTTTATAGCAGACCAACATAGTCCCTGTGTCCAGGAACACTAAGGTAACCTGCCTAAATGACTACCGACCCATAGCACTCACGTCTGTAGCCATGAAGTGCTTTGAAAGGCTGGTCATGGCTCACATCAACACCATTATCCCAGAAACCCTAGACCAGGCCTGGGCAATTCTAGTCCTCGGGGGCCTGATATGTGTCACACTTTTCCCCCCATCACTAGCAAACACAGCTGATTTAAACTAATTGCATTTTTAACTGAAGATCATGATTAGTCGATTATTGGGGTCAGGTGTGTTAGCTAGGGCTGGGCCAAAAGTGTGACACCAATCAGGCCCCCGAGGACAGGAGTTGCCTAGGCCTGCCCTAGACCCACTTCAATTTGCATACCGCCCCAACAAATCCACAGATTATGCAATCTCTATTGAACTCCACACTGCCCTTTCAAAAATGGACAAAAGGAACACCTATGTGAGAATGCTATTCATTGACTACAGCTCAGCGTTCAACACCATAGTTTCCTCAAAGCTCATCACCAAGCTAAGGACTATGGAACTTCCCTGTGCAACTGGATCCAGGACTTCCTGATTGGCCGCCCCCAGGTCGTAAGGGTAGGTAACAACACATCCGCCATGCTGGGGCCCCTCATGGGTGCGTTCTCAGTCCCCTCCTGTACTCCCTGTTCAGCCATGACTGCACGGCCAGGCACGACTCCAACACCATCATTAAGTTTGCTGATGACACAACAGTGGTAGGCCTGATCACCGACAATGACGAGACAGCCTATAGGGAGGAGGTCATAGACCTGGCGGTGTGGTGCCAGGACAACAACCTCTCCCTCAACGTGATCAAAACAAAGGAGATGATTGTGGACTACAGGAAAAGGAGGACCGAGCACGCCCCCATTCTCATCGACGGAGCTGAAGAGCTAGTCGCAGGTTAAGAGCTTCAAGTTCCTTGGCGTCCACATCAACAACAAACTAACATGGTCCAAGAACACCAAGACAGTCATGAAGAGGGCACAACAAAACCTATTCCACCTCAGGAGACTGAAAAGATTTGGCATGGGTCCTCAGATCCTCAAAAGATTCTACAGCTGCACCATCGAGAGCATCATGACAGTTTGCATCACTGCCTGGTATGGCAACTGCTCAGCCTCTGACCGCAAGGCACTACAGAGGGTAGTGCACACTGCCCAGTACATCACTGGGGCTAAGCTTCCTACCATCCAGGACCTCTATTCCAGGCGGTGTCAGGAAGGCCCTAAAAATTGTGACCCAATTCAGGAAACTAGGCGTATGTCGCAAGTCATGACATCACAGGAGAGCCTTTTGAAGAGCCTTTATTTTTTTATCAAATTGCGTTTTTTGAAGGCTGCTGTCGATATGAGCTCGTCAGTCTGTGTTGGTAATAAAATAAAATAAAATTGTATTAGTCACATGCGCCGAATACAACAGGTGTAGACCTTAGAGTGAAATGCTTACTTACGAGCTATTAACCAACAATGCAATTTTAAAAAATGCGGATAAGAATAAGAAATAATAATAATAATCCTGTCTAACACTGCTTTTAAAAAAATGTATTGTGTACTGGAGCTGCATAAATGTTGCTCTACACTTTCTGGAGGATTAAGTTTTGAAATCAGTGGAATTAGAGTATAATAGCTAAAGAGATGGAGAAAACACCTGTCTCCGGATTACATTTTCAAACTAAGGGCAACCATGGTATGGCATTCATGACAGGGAGATGATGATGATGATGATGATGATGATGATGATGATGATGATGATGTAGACGGGTAATATAGTCTAGTGTTAGCTAGCTACATTTTCAGATATTACATATTTCTAATTTTGACAGAAAGTGGTTTCATTTCAAGCTAAAGTGTACTGTTAGCTAGCTAGCTAACATTAGCTGGCTGGCTCCCTAGCTGATGTTATTATTTGTTTTACCAGAGCCGTTTGCTTTTCTAGTTAGAGCCTAATGTTAGGCATTGTTGGCACTTTGATAATTGTTGTTTAACTAGCAAACGTTAGCTGGCTGGCTCGTTATCCTGTCTGGGAACGGGGTTCCACTAGTGGAACCCCTCGCCAACAGCCAATGAAATTGCAGGGCGCCAAATTCAATTAACAGAAATCTCATAATAAAAATTTCTCAAACATACAAGTATTAGACACCATTTTAAAGATAAAATTCTCGTTAATCCAACCACAGTGTCCGGTTTCAAAAAGGCTTTTCGGCGAAAGCAGGACATATCATTATGTTAGGTCAGCGACTAGTCACAGAAAGCATACAGCGATTTTCCAATCAAAGAGAGGAGTCACAAAAAGCAGAAATAGAGATAAAATTAATCACTAACCTTTGATATTCTTCATCAGATGACACTCCCGGGACAACATGTTACACAATACATGTAGGCTTTGCCTCCAAAACATCACGTGAATATGCACAGAGCCACATCAATGATGAAAGATACAAGTGTTATTCACAGAATTAAAGATATACTTCTCCTTAATGCAACCACTGTGTCAGATTTCAAAAAAACTTTACCGAAAAAGCAAACCATGCAATAATCTGAGTACGGCGCTCAGACAACAAATCAAGCCAAACAGATATCCGCCATGTTGTGTAGTCAACAGAAGTCATAAATAGCATAAAAAATATTCACTTACCTTTGATGATCTTTATCAGAAAGCACTCCCAGGAATCCCAGTTCTACAATAAATGTTTGATTTGTTCGGTAAAGTTCATCTTTATGTCCAAATACCTCCTTTATGTTCACGCGTTTAGCTCAGTATTCCAAATTCATGACGCGTGATCACTAGGAGCAGACGAAAAGTCAAAAAGTTCCGTCACAGTCCGTAGAAACATGTCAAACGAAGTATAGAATCAATCTTTAGGATGTTTTTAACATAAATCTTCAATAATGTTCCAACCGGAGAATTCCTTTGTCTTCAGAAATGCAATGGAACTCAAGCTAACTCTCACGTGAACGCGCATGGTCAGCTCATGGTACTCTGGGAGAGACCTTACTCAATCCCCTCTCATTCCTCTCATGACCCCATAGACATGACCCCATATGACCCCATAGACACTGTGTATTCGATAGGCCAAGAGTTGAAAATCTACAAACCTCAGATTTCCCACTTCCTGGTTGGATTTTTCTCAGGTTTTCGCCTGCCAGAGTGTTTTCTATCCAAATCTACTAATAATATGCATATATTAGCAACTGGGACTGAGTAGCAGGCAGTTTACTCTGGGCACGCTTTTCATCCAAACGTGAAAATGCTGCCCCCTAGCCCAAACAGGATTTATCTAACGTTACGTGATGTGTGTGATCTTCAACGTTCTTTACCTAGCTAAGTTCAATGTTTAGCTATCTACCTATATGTCTTAAGCTAAAGTGTACTATTAGCTAGCTAGCTACAATTAGCTGCCTGGCTACCTAGCGGACGTTACTATTCGTTTCCCAGAGCTGTTTGATTTTCTAATTAGAGCCTAATGTTAGGCATTGTTGGCACTTTGTTCATTGTTGTTTGGCTGGCTCGTTAGCTAACGTTACGTGACGTGTGTACAACACCCGTTGAACATGGTCGGTGTCAGTAAACGTCTGCAAAAAGGCGTAATGAAATTGTTGCCAGCAGAGCTGGTTACGCTGTTTTCATGTTATCCAAAGGTAAACAAATCATCGGTCAGAGCGTCAAGTGTGCGCTCCGAGAGCGAAACGAGATGGGTGGGGCTAAAGCTTCAGAGGGTGTGAACGATGCTGAATGGGTGTAGACAAAGAAGAGCTCTTCACTAGAAACCAAAACATTCAAATGCGATTTTCTCAAAAGTGAGTTTACAGGTTGATCAAGTTTCAAAGCAAAATTACTTTCCATTTTTCCTCAAATGCAGTGTATGATATACCATTTTGTAGCTCTGAGTCTCTACTTTTATCCAATGTAAAAAACACAATTTCACATTTTGCTACATAAGGCCGAATCCAGGTGGTGAGTCACAATTGTAAAAGACTCCAGCCACCCTAGTCATAGACTATTCTCTCTGCTACCGTACGGCAGCTTAGAAAGAAGCCTCGATACTGTAAGATTTCTAAACTTTTAAAACCATGACTAGAGAGAGACAGCAAAAAGCTGCTGTTTATGTAAGTAGGTTAATGTTTAAGTTGTTATTCAGCACTGTCAACAATTTGTTCAACACTTTTATAAGCCATAAAATGCACGTTCTACCTACTTCCACTCACGTTACAACCAGCACTGCAGCTGCAGTGAATGAGTATAGAAAAGGGCTTAGATAAGCTTGCATTGTTATTATTAGCGGCTTGTGTCTTTTTTAATATCAAGGAATATTTCCCTATCTCTGTTTATAGGAAGAACATTATGATTTGGTGCATGATGCAGAATTAATGTAGTGCAACTTGAGATCAGCTGGAAGACTGTGTCCCCTTTTCTCAACAGAGGTAGGGAGAGCAGAGGGACGGTGAGTTGGATGAGAGGCAGCCTCACCACTGCTCCCTCCCCTCAGACTGACAATCAGATGCAGACCATCAGTCCAGTAACATTTAAAAAGCTAATTATTATGCTCACTCAGCTGTGCCTCTCAAGAAATACAACAAATTATCTATTATCAGTGTGATCATATACCTATTATTTGGCAGGGCAATTTAAGCATGGGCTATATGCCATGAAAATATATTGCGCCTATAGCCTACTGCACAAACCTCATTGCTACATAACTGTTTTTAATAGCTTTTTTAAGAATTAAAAAAATAATCTGAATGGAAGATCTCGGCTTGCTTTCGGACTCAGAAAGTGATGTTGACTCAGAAAAGGTTGGTAACCACTAGGCTAAGGTGTTATATCTTCCACTGGGAGGCAGTGTCAAGCTACAGTATTTGCTACTGTGCTGCAGTTAGTAACTGCATGGCCCCTCATCCCAAACACCCCTCCCCAACGTGTGTTTATATAGTGATGGATTCTCTCTACATGCCAGAAAATCTCTCCAGTCTCTCCAGTCTCCACGCAACAATGATGCCAGTGTGCTCTCGTTGACTCTACACACGAATCTGCACCTTTCTGCGGACTGTCAGTTTATTGACATATACGACAGCTCGCCTACAGAACATTTCGATGTCAAAACGACAGGAGTGTAAAATTGGAAATAATCCTCTGGACCAGACTTGCTACCATGGGCATTTTTGTGATGCTCTCCACAACTGTAAAATTATTTAATGGAGATACAACTGATAAGGATGAAAAGTTGTTGATTTGATTGATTTTAATAGTTTGAAGAACAGAGAAAAAACATGGCTTTACAAACTTCTAATGACACTTCTTTGTCAACATTCCTGGACTGTCTGCCACGCCTGCAGAGCAACTCATCTGTGAATGCATCTGGAAATATTAGCAAGGAAGTTACCAATCCCACCTGTAGCAATGCGTCTGTCATCACAAAACCCCCATCCATGCGGCAAAAAGGTAATACTGGAAGATTCATAAAGATTCTCTATAACAATCTCAGTTCTTTTGAGGTTCTTGATACCTTTTCCTATCATTAAATTAATTACATGAGATTAATTCCTACATTAAATGATATGATGGGTTGCGAACAAAAGAGTGCTCTAATTGGCATTGTTTGTCACTGTAGTATAGGATTTAATTAAGTGAGAAATGCAGGTTGTTCACACCACATTGAACAATAGGGTAACTTGGAGGAAATGTATATCCACCTTAAGGGAAATGTATATTTTCTGACACAATAAAAGTTACATTTGGTAAGATTTAGATATATTGCAAAATGCCCCCTGAAGATTAGTGACTTAATTGACTCTTAAAAGCTAAAGTCTAGGCATCTTATTAATTAAATTATTAAATTAAATAAATCCAATAAATCCAATTTTGGAAAACAAAATGACATTGCATATGTAAACGACGTCATGTTGCTTGCTTAGAAATTACCACTTCCTCCTGATTTGGGGCATACCTTGCAAGAACTCAGGAGCTCTGCCATGGTAGCACAGGTGACACCCTCCTGAAGTGTTTTACCAGTCTCACCACACAAAGCTAGTTATTCACTTGCGCAAGTGGGGTAACATTGGATAAAACAGATGAAATGTTTAGTTGCACAAGACTAGTGGCATCCAGGGAAAGTGTTGAAAATAAAATTGTTGACAAAAAGTGGTTTCAGTTAGAATTACAGGTGGGGGGGAGGGGGGGGGGGGTGTTTAATCCCGGGGGTCATTTAACCCTAAGCCACCCTAACCACTAATTCAGTGTCGACATAAGGCAATGGGTCTTTATTAAGGCACAAAAACTGTTTATATACAGTACCAGTCGAAAGCTTGGACACGCCTACTCATTCAAGGGTTTTCCAAAATGTTTACTATTTTCTGCATTGTATAATAATAATGAATACATCAAAACCATAAAATAACACATACTGTACATCTTGGCAAATTGGTTCCTCTTTCAGTTATGTCTTTGGTCACGTTCGCGTTAGTCTAACAAAAACACCTTAATGATTTGTTGACAATAGATACTCCCACAATGCAGGCAAAGGCTGCAGGATGAAGTTGGTCCACTGCAGTCCACTGCAGTCAAAACGTAATGAACTTTGATTACAGGATTCTTGTAAAGTTCATGCAGTTGACATGTAGGTACAAGGGGACATTGCCCTGCGTAGGTGCCATCTTTCGGATGGGATGTTAAACGGGTGTCCTGACTCTCTGTGGTCATTAAAAATCCCATGGCACTTATCGGGAAGAGTACAGGTGTTAACCCGTGTCATGGCTAAATGCCCAACCCTGTCCCATTCCATCATGGCCATCTAATCACCCCCCTCATTCCTACATGGCATATGTCACTCCTCACGTCTCCACCTGATAGCTGATGTGTGGTGAGCGTTCTGGCACAAAAATGAATGCCGTACATCACCGAGGTGGGTGCTGCACATTGGTGGTGGATGAGGTGAGTTTCCCCCTTACCATGTACCTCAGTTGGTAGAAAAGCACTATATACTGTAAATCCAATCCATTTTTATTACTAATCAAGTCTGACAATTTTCATCCCCAGAATTCAACACACTATGAAAAGCGGTGACCAGTGATGGTCCCCAACTTGACAAAAGTGATCCGCTCGAACGCGACCATTGAGATGAGCACAATGCAAGACTTTGCTTTCACACAGTCACACAGGGTATCTGCACATGTGCATGGGTATGACTCAAACGCTGCTACAACGTAGTAGCAATGTGACCAGAACAGCTGAGAGAACCAAATAATATAAAAATGAAATATACGTAGTTTTAAAAACTAGTCAAATGCATCTGAAAACTAACTGAAACTAAACTAAATTTAAAAGAAAAACTGTTGAACTAATTTAAATTAAATAAAAAAAATATATATATGCACAAAACTATAATAACCTTGCTTCCATCACAATCATCGATTTTAGCTGTCAGTGTCACTGTCATTACAGTTGTCATTTTAGATCATCATCCCCATCTTTGATATCATAAAGGTTGTCAGAAGCGTTATGTTCATCTTACAGCATTTTGGTGATAGAAAGAAGCCACTCGATTGCTATAGGGAACAATGGATCAGATGCATGTCTTTGCTCTAATCAGGCACCTGGGTCAGTTAGGCTCAGTTTAGAATTTTCAATCACAATGAATGAGCTTAACATGGATAAGGGAGGGCTGAGCCTCTGAGACACTTCATATGACTCCGGCCACTGATCCAATGCACAGATAAGGAGACGACATGGACTTCCATTGATTTAACTGAAAGGGAGTCATTTTGGGAGCTGACACTGTCCTTCTGCATGGTTTAGAAAAAAATGTGTCATGAAGCTGATATGATACTGTCAACATTTATTCAAGTTCCCCTCGGGCACCAGATATGGGGGTGGCGAGAGAGAGGGAGAGAGAGGAGAGAGAGAAGCGTTGTACTGCACCATAATAACGCCTAGAAGACCTTGTATCAGGGGTTTATGTATCAAGCAAGTTATACAGACGCCCCTTGCTATCTACTGGAGGTGGCTTAGAAATTCTGGGACCAAGTGAGTTTCAGGTATCCAGTGAGCATAGATGATCATGGTTTTCGCCTGATAGATTTAATGTGATTGGGAATTTGGTGGACAGAACCACTTATCTGATAACTGACGAAATCCTCCTCTCAGCCCACATCTCCTTCATACACCAGCCCCCAATAATTAAATCCGATCTCAAATAAAAAATATATTTAATTTTTCACATGCTTCGTAAACAAGAGGTGTAGACTAACAGTTAAATGTTTACTTATAGTCCCTTCCCTACCATGCAGAGAGGAAAAAAAGAGAAATAATAGAAAAATAATAACAAAAGGAATAAATGCAAACTGAGTAACAATAACTTGGCTATATGCACAAGGTACCAGTACCGAGTCAATGTGCAAGGGTACTAGGTAATTGAGGTAGATACTGTATGTTCTTACTATCAAGGAACAAGGCGAGGCCCAAATGCAGACACAGGACACAGATGGTTGGAGTCTTACAATATTTATTAATCCAAAGGGACAGGCAAAAAGGTCAAAACCAGATCAGAGTCCAGGAGGTACAGAGTGGTAGACAGGCTCGTGGTCAATGCAGGCAGGTACAAAGTCCAGAAACAGCAAGGGTCAAAACCGGGAGAACTAGAAAAAGGAGAATGCAAAAAGCAGGAGAACAAGAAAACACTGGTTGACTTGGAAACATACAAGACGGACTGGCACAGAGAGACATGAAACACAGATATATATACACTGGGGAAAATAAGCGACACCTGGAGGGGGTGGAGACAAATCACAAGGTCAGGTGAAATAGATCAGGGCGTGACACATATACAGTGGGGCAAAAAAGTATTTAGTCAGCCACCAATTGTGCAAGGTCTCCCACTTAAAAAGATGAGAGAGGCCTGTAATTTTCATCATAGGTACACCTCAACTATGACAGACAAAATGAGAAAAAGAAATCCAGAAAATCACATTGTAGGATTTTTTATGAATTTATTTGCAAATTATGGTGGAAAATAATTATTTGGTCACCTACAAACAAGCAAGATTTTCTGGCAGTGGTCTTGTATGTCTTCCATTTCCTAACTTTTTGAGGATCTGAGGGCCCATGAATCATCTTTTCAGCCGTCTTAGGGGGAAGAGGCACTTCTTCACGACTGTGTTGGTGTGTGTGAACCATGATAATACCTTAATGGTGTGGACACAGAGGAACTTGAAGCCCTAGACTTGCTCCACTACAGCCCTATCGATGTGGATGGGGTTGTGCAGGGTGCTCCGTTTCCTGTAGTCCACGATCAGCTCCTTTGTCTTGCTGACGTTGAAGGAGAGGTGGTTGTCCTGGCACCACACTGCCAAGTCACTGATCAGTTTTTCACAATTCCTAACATTTAATCCTAGTAAAAATTCCCTGTCTTTGGTCAGCTAGGATCACCACTTTATATAAAAAAATTGAAATGTCAGAATAATAGTAGAGAGAATGATTTAGTTTTAATGATTCAAACCTGTGTGTATGTACATTTCCAACTTCAACTGTATTTACCTTACTGTGATTGTGTTAAATTAAAATGGCCCCAAAAAGAATAGTTTCTCAGCAAAAATGCAATTTCTCAAGCAAAAATGTTGCTAGGACTGTCTGGGAGTGGTCTGAGAGAAGGGCCTAATTGGAAGAGCCTAATAGGAGGGAAGTATAACATGAAAACTAGCTTTTATTGGCAAAGAGGAGGGTAAGCTCTCTTTGTTATTGGTAAATTAACTTATACCACTTGGTGATGTCACCAGGCAGTCCAAAAAACCCAACATTTACATTACATTTACATTTAAGTCATTTAGCAGACGCTCTTATCCAGAGCGACTTACAAATTGGTGCATTCACCTTATGATATCCAGTGGAACAACCACTTTACAATAGTGCATCTAACTCTTTTAAGGGGGGGGGGGTTAGAAGGATTACTTTATCCTATCCTAGGTATTCCTTAAAGAGGTGGGGTTTCAGGTGTCTCCGGAAGGTGGTGATTGACTCCGCTGACCTGGCGTCGTGAGGGAGTTTGTTCCACCATTGGGGTGCCAGAGCAGCGAACAGTTTTGACTGGGCTGAGCGGGAACTGTACTTCCTCAGAGGTAGGGAGGCGAGCAGGCCAGAGGTGGATGAACGCAGTGCCAACCAGGAAAACAAGCTGTCTTTTCAAAAAGCTTTTACACTATAAGTGCATTATCATAATTTTCTCAATTTCACAGTATTATTCCAACCTCATAGTGAGGAAATATAAATAAAACACAGAAAAATCATATTTTTACTGCACTGGAAGTCAGGATTTGTTATGTACAGAACAGTAAATAACCATTATCTGTTTACGTTAAAAATATACAATGCATTCTGAAAGTATTCAGACCACTTGACTTATTCCACATTTTATTACGTTTCAGCCTCATTCTAAAATTGATTAAAAAAAATACACACAATACCCCATAATGACAAAGCAAATACAGGTTTTTAGAAATGTTTGAAAATGTTAAAAAAAAAGAAATACCAGATTTACATAAGTATTCAAATAAAGCAGCTTTGGCAGCCTCAAGTCTTCTTGGGTATGACGCTACAACCTGTATTTGTGGAGTTTCTCCCATTCTTCTCTGTAGTTCCTCTCAAGCTCTGTTGGTTGAATGGGGAGCGTCGCTGCACAGCTCAGGTCTGTCCAGAGAAGTTAGATCGGTTTCAAGTCCAGGCTCTGAATACTTTCTGAATGCACTGTAATCGATAAGATTTTGTTTCTATTGTTTGGATATACAGTACAGCCTAGTGTACATCATATAATAATATCTACCATTTAGTAGATGCTATTATTCAAAGGAACTTACAGCAGTGTACAACAATGCATTTCAGTACATGTGGCCCCATCAGGAATCGAACCCGTGTTTATGTCATTGCTAGCTCCACGCTAGCTCCACGCTCTTACCTACTTACCTAAAATATATTTTAATTTTAGATTCTTCAAAGTAGCCACCAATTTTAGATTCTTCAAAGTAGCCACCCTTTGCCTTGATGACAATTGAAGACATATGGACAGAAAACCTGTAATCACTACTAGTGTAGGCTACCTGCTACTTTTCCCCAAGAATTTCTTATGAACAGAATTGCAAAGCGGGGCAGTATTGGTATTTCCAAGCAGAAGTGGGGCATTTCGATTTGTTGTGAGCATTATGGTCGAGGAGCTTTGATTTAAGCACAGAAGTCTATTGATTAGTGAGAGAGTGCAGTGCCCATGCTGAAAGCCTTGCCGGCGTGGCACCAGAGCAATGGGGAGCAGCTCGGGAGCATAAGAGCAGGTAGAGACTGATTAACTGTGGCAGCACTAACGCAGCCATTCTGTAACGGTGTAACCCTTAATTTCCACACACACCGGTTCTATTAACCCTGTGGCTCCCCCCATCACAGCCACAGACCTTACCGCAGACCAGTCTGATAGGTTATTTAACCTTTATTCATCCCACACCTAAGGTGCAAGGAAATTAAAGTCTGATTTACCTAGCTCTCTAGACACCAATGGAGTCTCCAGAGTTAACCAACCCTGTGAAAGGGTAATTTTAAATCTTAACAGTAATGTTAGGTAAGTCGGAAGTTTGTGGATTTGTAAACAAACAGTGCATAATAATGTGATCTATGATTTTAAAGTGGTCCAGCCAAACTTTTTGTAAAGAATAAAGTGATGAGTAACAAACTGTCTCCTTTGATAAAATGAATTGTGCCCTGAAAAACAGCATCCAAAGGTTTAGGAGTAGAGGCAGATGCACTTTAATAAATGGTATTACAATAATCAAGAACAGATATACAGTGCATGCGGAAAGTATTCACAACCCTTCAAATTATCCACATTTTGTTACGTTACAGCCTTATTTTAAAATGGATTAAATAGTTTTTTCCCCCACCGCTTCTCAACAATCTACATACAATATCGCATAATAAAAAAGAGAAAAATCACATTTAAATAAGTATTCAGACCCTTTACTCAGTATTTTGTTGAAGCACCTTTGGCAGCAATTACAGCCTCAGGCTCTGTCAGGTTGGATGGGGATCGTCGCTGCACAGCTATTTTCAGGTCTGTCCAGAGATGTTAGATCGGGTTCAAGACCGGGCTCTGAATGGGCCATTCAAGGACATTCATAGACTTGTCCCGAAGCCACTCCTGTGTTGTCTTGGCTGTGTGCTTAGGGACGTTGTCCTGTTGGAAGGTGAACCTTCGTCCCACTCTGAGGTCCTGAGCACTCTGGATACAGGTTCATCAAGGATCTCTTTTTTTAATTTAACATTTATATAACTAGGCAAGTCAGTTAAGAACAAAATCTATTTACAATGACAACCTACCCCGGCCAAACCCGGACGACGCTGGGCCAATTCTGCGCCGCCCTATGGGACTCCCAATCACGGCCGGATGTGATGCAGCCTGGATTCGAACCAGGGACTGTAGTGATGCCTCTTGCACTGAGATGCAGTGCCTGCTGCACCACACATAAAGGCCTGATTGGTGGAGTGCTGCAGAGATGGTTGTCCTCTGGAAGGTTCTCCCATCGCCATAGAGGAACTCTGGAGCTCTGTGAGAGTGACCATCGGTTTCTTGGCCCTTCTCCACCCCTTAAAAAATAAATAATTAAAAAAGTAATTAAAAAAGGCCCTTCTCTCCCGATTGCTCAGTTTGGCCCGGGCGGCCAGCTCTAGGAAGAGTCTTGGTGTTTCCAAACTTCTTCCATTTAAGAGTGATGGAGGCCACTGTGTTCTTGGGGACCTTAAATGCTGCAGAAATGTTTTGGTACCCTTCCCCAGAACTGTGCCTCGACACAATCCTGTATCAGAGCTCTAGGAACAATTCCTTCGACCTCTTGGCTTGATTATTGCTCTGACATTCACTGTCAACTGTGGAACCATATATAGACAGGGGTGTGCTTTTTCAAATCATGTCCAATCAATTGAATTTACCACAGGTGGAATCCAATAAAGTTATAGAAACATCACAAGGATGATCACTGGAAACAAGATGCACCTGAGCTGAATTTCGAGTCTCATAGCAAAGGGACTGAATACTTATGTAAATAAGTCATTACTTTTTTTTAAACAATAAATTAGCAAAAAATAAATAAAAAACTGTTTTCGGTTTGTCATTATGGGTTATTGTGTGTAGATTGATGAAAAAAACATTTAATTTAATCAATTTTAGATTAAGGCTGTAACGTAACAAAATGTGGAAAAAGTGAAAGGGGCTGAATACTTTCCGAATGCACTGTAAAGGTTGATTGCACAATCTGCTTCCTGCTGACTAGAGAGAAACAAGATATGTTTCTGTAAAAAACGGCTACTTTAAGTCTTAGTTTCTCAACAAGCTCAGTCATATGCTTTGTAAACTATAAGTCATTGTCAAACAATAAGTATTTGAAGTATGAGTATGCATCCTGCAGACATTAACCCTTGACTTTGGGGGTGACATTACTCTTGTAATCACTCAGCTCAGCAGATAGTCAATGGTGACCTTGTCCCGTCACATGCTGTCAGCTTCAAGCACAGGGTCCGTGACAGTGTAATGACTAGCATCGACTTCACTGGCATCCTTGGAGCTCTCTGTCCTTGCAGTCATAGATGCTCAGTTGCAGACCAGCAGATTGTGTTGCAGACCACCTATGGTGTGTTGTGATTATGGCTCCGTATAAAATGATATAATACTGATATGTTTTAATATGTGATCATTGTCATCTGTCTCTCTCTCTCTCTCTCTCTCTCTCTCAGAGATGGACTCAGTGCGGATCCTGCTTTATTCTCTCATCTTCCTGCTCAGCGTCTTTGGCAACCTTCTGATCATTGTGGTCCTGACGGTCAACAAGCGCATGCGCACGGTCACCAACTCCTTCCTGCTTTCGCTGGCGGTCAGTGACCTGATGATGGCAGTTTTCTGCATGCCCTTCACACTCATCCCCAACATGCTGGAGGACTTTATCTTCGGAGCCGCCATGTGTAAAACGGTCACCTACTTCATGGGTAAGATTGTGACCGTCTGCAAAGCAGTCGCACTGCACAAATTCACCAATTATTAAATTGCATGTAATCTACATTGCAGTCGAGCATCAGATTGCAATATTATATTGGTGTAGTTACTGACATGGGCAACACTTATCCAGGCATTATGAGATTTGGTGCATGACAGCTTTGTAGACAGGCTGGATATTACTGGCCTGGAACTGTCACATAGATCTGAAAGCAATACATTACATATTTTCAGTATTCTTACAAGATATCAGAGCATAATTAGGTTCTGGAGTCAATAATCTTTAAACAGTGGTTTGAGAGGGTCTCTTCCTAGTGACATCCTGTTTTGGAGTCGTAACAATACCCACAGGGGAATTAACTGTAGCTCTTTTATGCTGAGGTCAGGGTGGACACAACCCATCATGCCAGAGCCAGTTGGAGTGTCATATGTCCGCAGGAGTGTGACTTACTGATGAGCTGGCCCTTCATCAGGCTGAGCCCAATGGACCACAATAGCTCCCTGAGTCAGAGAGAGAAAAAAGAGAGGCGAGGGTGAGAGGGAGTGAGAGAGAGGGGGGAGAGGGGCAGACAGAGAACGAAAGAGAGAGAGAGAGAGAGAGAAAAAAGAGAGGCGAGGGTGAGAGGGAGTAAAGAGAGAGAGAGAGAGAGAGAGAGAGAGAGAGAGAGAGAGAGAGAGAGAGAGAGAGAGAGAGAGAGAGAGAGAGAGAGAGAGAGAGAGAGAGAGAGAGAGAGAGAGAGAAGAGAGGCGAGGGTGAGAGGGAGTGAGAGAGAGGGGGGAGAGGGGCAGACAGAGAACGAGAGAGAGAGAGGAGAGAGAGAGAGAGAGAGAGAGAGAGAGAGAGAGAGAGAGAGAGAGAGAGAGAGAGAGAGAGAGAGAGAGAGAGAGAGAGAGAGAGAGAGAGAGAGAGAGAGAGAGAGAGAGAGAGAGAGAGAGAGAGAGAGAGAGGAGAGGACATTTCAAATTTCACATTTTATTTGTCATGTAAGGGATAAACATGGTATACACTGTCCAAGAAAATGCTTATTTGCAGGTTCCTTCCCGACAATGCAACAACAATAAGAAATACAAAAATATAATAATACAAACATAAAGTAAATGGCTCCGTAAAATATATTTGTTAAATTTATAGTACAGGACGGCACATTTTACAGTCCAACATGTGTTTTGGGGAAGGGGGGATTAGGGGGCAAGTGTTTAATTGTGAAGAATTTAGCAATCATAATAAGAGTCTGGTAGCAGCAGTTGCGATGTTTGTGTAGCATGAATGTGTGTTGTCGTAGAAATTCATTCTGAGAGAGACTGTCATTTCTTCAAACAATCATCCCGACACTGTTGACTGTTGGGCCGAGCAGCCTAACCTTTACAGAAATGCAGAGGTCTTTATATAGCTGACACTAAGAATGCTACACTAAGAATGCTTAGTCATGGCTGGTTTCACCCCTCCCATGCAGATTGGGGCATCATAAGCCACTCTGGGTTCATCCTGTCGTTATCTGCACGGGGTGCATTGTTTTAATCCCCACCAGGCTTAGTCTCCCAGATGCAAGGATGATGCTGGAGGACATTGTGGTAGTGGATGGAGTAATTCCCGTACCAGGCTGTGATGCAACCGGTCAGTACGCTCTCAAGGGTACAGCGATAGTTTTTGGAGAGGGCCCAGTGTGCCAGGCCAAATTTCTTCAGCCGCCTTAGAAAGTAGAGACGCTGTTGTGCCCTCTTGACAAGAGTGGTGGTGTTGTTGGTCCACTTCAAAATATTAGCCATCCAAATACTAGGAAGACGAGGCCGTGTAGCCCGTCTTTTCAGCCAAGCTTGGAGTCATCCTTTTCTTCCTCTCCTTCATCACTGGTGTTGCCTTTGGTCATCTAGGGTCAGCAGCAACAGGTAAGCCCACTGTGTTGGGAACAAAAGAGTGAATGTAGTATTGCAGATTCGGGAGGCTGAGAGATATGTGTGTATCTTCCAATTCATGATCCAGAAATCTTTGCCAGTGGTAGGAAATTATTGAACAAACATTCTGAGCTAACAAAGTAATCATTAATAGCTATTAAAAAAAACTAAGTCGAGCAGGAACCAGCAACACCTGCTCCCTTCTCAGCACCACCATATTATCTTATCATAATAAAATGAAGGAAATGGATAGAGAGAAAGAAAGATCCCCCGTCTAACTCATCTAAAGGCCCATCACTTAAACACTTGCTGAATCAAACTTATTTGAACAGTTTATTTATTTCAGACATTGTATAAGAACAGCAGCAGGACAAAATAATAGCAGTAATCAATTAATGTTTGCTGTATTGATTAAATCAAACACATTAAATCCATCAGAAGTAGGGCTGTAGCGGTCATGACTTTTTGTCAGCCAGTGACTGTCAAGCAAATAACTGCCGGTCTCACGGTAATTAATCATAATTAACATAAACACATTTAGAATCCCCTGGCTTCTACGCATAGCCTACAAGCCACTGATTTTTTTAACCCTTTATTTAACTAGGCAAGTCATTTAAGAACAAATTCTTATTTTACAATGACGGCCTACCCCGGACAAACCCTCCCCTAACCCGGATGACGCTGGGCCAATTGTGCACCACCCTATGGGAATCCCGATCACGGCCGGTTGTGATACAGCCTGGGATCGAACCAGGGTCTGTAGTGATGCCTCTAGCACTGAGATGCAGTGCTTTAGACTGATGCGTCACTCGGGAGCCCAAAAAATGCAGACCTTTGGAACATATACATTTTAAAAAGTAAAATAAAATCATGTATTATAGGCTACACGATAGTTCAAATCCATTATTTATTTTAGACAAGTCTAAAGACATGTAGTCTATTTCAGAAGAACAGAATGGCATACTCTGAGTTGTCCTTATGTTAGGCCCTGATCTGGCTATGCCATATGGCTGTGGGCTACACTAGTTAATTTAGCAGACAACATTTGCTTAGAATTCCATGGAATTATTTTATATTATTTTATAGTATGAAGAATACAATTGAACATAGCTGAATGAAATAGGGAGTGCAGACGTGCGCACTCCCTATTTTATGTCATACAAATTATTTGAGGGAGTGCGCACATGCGGCTATTCTGTGTTGAGCGGTTAACAAAGAGACAGGTACTCTTATATGCTTAATTTACAGTTATTTATGTAACTTTAGTTGTGAAACAAATGTTGGGATATATGTTTTGATTGTTAAGACATTCTAAGGTTGCATGATGCAACTCTAATGATGCTTTTTTTAAAGTCGCATGAAAGGCATGAGCTCTGCTTTGTTTTTTGCACAGGCTGTACACACTTCATCAGTCTCTCATTCACAATTTGAAAAGAACTTGATAATGCCTCGAATTTCCCAGGTGCAACCTCTTTGTCGTTGCCATAATGGACGTTGTGCCCTTGGGCTGAATAAAATAATTATAATTCCCTTCTTCCAGCTGCATGCCGAAGCACCTCTCATTCACATTGCTCCCCTTCACGTGACCGGGTCTTTCTCACAGGCTACAAGTGAAGACAGACACATCGGGAATGCAACTGCACTCCTCCTTATCCAATTCCGAGGTGCAAATTGAAGACATAGGAATAACTGTCCACATTTACTTTTCATCAGACAACAAGACGGGTAGGCCTAATGAACAGCAAAAGCACTAGCCTATGTCAATCTACTATCCTCCATAGTAGCACTGTTGATCGATTCTATTCTGTGCGAGAAATAAATATTCCAAACATAGCCTGAGACAGTTGGGGATGCAATAGATCCCAAATTAATACAACCACGAGCATCAAAAAAACTGTTTTAAGCAATGAGCCTAACGCAACAGATGAGAATGTTTAACTTGTTGTTTAAATGTTTATAAATTATTAGGCTATATATTCACATTATAAGCGCAGCAATGCACACACGGCAGTAGGCTGTAAGCACGAATGTTCCATTAGCAGGAAAACACCATTCTCGAAAGTGACCACAAATGTGATTATGCATGTAATGCTTTACTTAAAAAGTTGCATTTTTATGGTGAAAATGGTCTTCAAACGCTGCGTATGTATGCCAGTTAGGCTCTACACACGTTGTAGAGCGGATTGATACATATTCTTGGCACCATTTGAAAGGAAACACTTTAAAGTTTATCGAAAAGTGAAAGGAATGTAGTAGAATATAACACAATAGATCAGGTAAAAGATAATACAAAGAAAAAACCAACCGTTCTTTTGTATTTTTTTGTACCATCATCTTTGAAATGCAAGAGAAAGGCAAGGTGCAATTTAGATTTTGGCCACTAGATGGCATCAGTGTATGTGCAAAGTTTTAGAATGATCCAATGAAACATTGTATTTCTGTTAAAATAATTATTTCAAGACTTCCCAAATGTGCCTAATTTGTTTATTAATAACTTTTCATATTCAAAATTATGCACTCTCCTCAAACAATAGCATGCTATTCTTTCACTGTAATAGCTACTGTAAATTGGACAGTGCAGTTAGATTAACACGAATTTAAGCTTTCTGACGATATCAGATATGAACTATGTCCCGGGAAATGTTCTTTTTACTTACAACCTCATGTTAATTGCATTAGCCTATGTTAGCTCAACCGTCCCTTGGAAGGGACACCGATCCCGAAGAAGTTGTGCTTCATTAGGAAGTTATTTGGCCACTTTAGTTGTGATACAAACATTATCTAAACATATAGGCCTAATGGGCTAGACTACATGAGGTGTACGACTATAATGAAAATAATCGGGGGGGAAAGCATGCGTTGTTTCTTGCCTTAAACTGGGCATCCTTCACAAGTGATAATATATAATTCACAAGTGATAGGCTAATATTGTCACCCATCACACTGTTATTGACTTAATCTTGCCTTTACATATACTAAAGAATAAATGTGCGAGATTTTTTTAAATTTAGAATGGACCATTATCATGCACCTGTCTTGAAACAGGGGCAGTGGA
Organism: Salvelinus alpinus; assembly: GCF_045679555.1. Taxonomy (NCBI): domain Eukaryota; kingdom Metazoa; phylum Chordata; class Actinopteri; order Salmoniformes; family Salmonidae; genus Salvelinus; species Salvelinus alpinus. Next base: position 45,275,076 of record NC_092095.1, on the reverse strand, counting down.
AAAAAATACATGTTATCTATGCAATTAAATAGCGAATGGAGGACGCTTTTCCCGTGGTTCATTTTCATGCCAGCCAGGTAGGCTGTAAAGAGAAATAATGTGCTTAATATTAGGAAAGTTGAGAAATAAATATAGTAGGCTTAGCCTATAGAAAGCTGATGGAATCCTCCTCTTTTTAATAGAGACCATCAATGTTTTCTTTATGCAATTGCATAACATATAGAAATGTTGCACAACATGAGCTCATGGGTTCTCATGAAGTGTTTGATTACATTGATTACAATACATTGTATTGATGTCAGAGTGATTAAAGGGACAATAGAGTACTGTGTACCAGGCAGTTAGCAAGTTTGGTAGGCTACTACTGACCATCAGTAGCATCAGAGCTTCGAGAAGCCTAATTACTGTGACTAAATGATCAAATGAAATGTTACTGCCGTCATGACTCGCGGCCACCATTGTGGCAGTAATATTGTCATTGTAACAGCCCTAATCAGAAGTTTACTTTGTGGTAACCATACCGCCTATGTAAAAGTGTCCTGTGAATTCACACATCAATCAATCACTCAATCAAATTGTATTTATAAAGCCCTTTATACATCAGCCGATGTCACAAAGTGCTATACAGAAACCCAGCCTAAAACAGCAAGCAGTGCAGATGTAGAAGCACGGTGGCTAGGAAAAACTCTCTAGAAAGGTAGGAACCTAGAAAGAAACCTATAGAGGAACCAGGCTCTGAGATCTGGCGAGTCCTCTTCTGGCTGTGCCGGGTGGAGATTATAACAGTACATGGTGAAGATGTTCAAACGTTCATAGATGACCAGCAGGGTCAAATAATAATAATAATAATCACAGCGGTTGTACAGGGTGCAACAGGTCAGCACCTCAGGAGTAAATGTCAGCTTTTTATAGCTGATCACTCAGCGTTAGACAGCAGGTGCGATAGAGAGAGAGTTAAAAACAGCAGGTACTGGACAAGGTAGCCCGTCTGGTGAACAGGTTGTGATTCCATAGCCGCAGGCAGAACTGGGGCAGCAGCAATACCCTGAGACATGGCCGAGTACACCCCATGAAGATCTCCCCCTCGGCATGCACCCGTGGGGGGCATCAACCCGGACAGGAAGATCACTTCAGTGACTCAACCTTCTCAAGTGTCGCACCCCTCATAGGGACGGCATGGAAGAGCACCAGTAAGCCAGTGACTCAGCCCCCGTAATAGGGTTAGAGGCAGTGAATCCCAGTGGAGAGAGGGCGGTTTGTTGCTCCAGTGCCTTTCCGTTCACCTTCACACCCCTGGGCCAGACTACACTCAATCATAGGACCTACTGAAGAGATGGGTCTTCAATAAAGACTTCTGCTTCTGTCTCTCACATGGACAGGCAGACAGGGAGAAAAGAGAAATCCCTGCCTCCAACTGTTTGCTTAGAAATTCTAGGGACAATAAGGAGGCCTGCGTCTTGTGACTGTAGCGTACGTCTAGGTATGTACAGCAGGACCAAATCATAAACATAGGTAGGGGCAAGCCCATGTAATGCTTTGTAGGTTAGCAGTAAAATCTTGAAATCAGGCCTAGCCTCTCTGGGGTAGGTGGGACGCAATCGTCCCACCTGGCCAATAGCCAGGGAAAATACAGAGCACCATATTCAAATAAAATGATATAAAAATCTAACTTTCATTAAATCACACATGTAAGATACCAAATTAAAGCTACACTCGTTGTGAACCTAGCCAACATGTCAGATTTCAAAAAGGCTTTTCGGCGAAAGCATAAGATGCTATTATCTGATGATAGCACAACAGTAAACAAAGAGTAGCATATTTCAACACTGCAGGCACGACACAAAATGCAGAAATAAAAATATAATTCATGCCTTACCTTTGACGAACCTCTTTTGTTGGCACTCCAATATGTCCCATAAACATCACAAATGGTCCTTTTGTTCGATTAATTCCGTCGATATATATCCAAAATGTCAATTTATTTTGCGCGTTTCATCCAGAAAAACACAGCTTCCAACTTGCGCAACGTCACTAAAAAATATATCAAAAGTTACATGTAAACTTTACCAAAAAAATTCTAACTACTTTTGTAATACAACGTTAGGTACTTTTAAACGTTAATAATCGATCAAATTGAAGACGTGTTCAATACATGATCTGTGTTAGATACAAAAAGAAAACTGACGCAACTTTTCTGGTAATGTGCCTCTCTCAAACAATTTACTTCAAATGAACCTCATTTAACCCTTTCACACGTACCATCACACGGGTGTGATCGTTCTACAGTGGTCCCTGAAGCGTACGATCACACCCGTGTGATTAGAACACTCATTTAGATTGCTCGTTTAGAACGGCCAGTTTCGAATGACACAACAATCAGCATTTGAGCTGGCCACACTTTTTTCAGAAACTATTTACACAAACACAGTCCTTACAAAGTTATGTCCAGAATGTGAGCAGTTTATTTTTTGATTCAATGTTCAGATATTCACAGAAGAATATATAGCATAACACAATCATCCTAACCGGAAAAATGTAGGCTACATTTGTCCTAGCGCTGAGGAAAGATTGACCCAACACAAGCAGTCATATTTTCTAACTCTCGGCTGACATAAACTACAATATGAATTAGCTAATAGCAATTATTATGTATAATTAATCACATCACGGGTGAGCACACCATTGATCGAAATAATTAGGTAAAGCACTTTTTAGAAATCTAAAGTAATCCGACGATTAGTTTCAGCGCGCAGCCATGCATTTTTTTTTCCTCACAGAAACCGAAGATAATAAGAGAAGACGAGATGAGTTTGGTCTGTTTATAGTATGCATGTTGAAGGGGTGTGTCGTCTACCGTCGTTCACATCCCACCATTCATTTCCGGAAGTCCTCAAAAAACGAGTGAACTCTTACTCACCTCATTTTGTTATAACATCTTTGGTCAAACAGACGATTACGTGAACCCAGAATGCATTGAACGTCAACAAACATGACTACACAGCTGGAATTAGCTTAGCTCATCATAATCAGTACAACCTTCAAAAAAGTATTTTACACACATAATATGTGCCCATTAATCTGTGCAAGAATCGGAATGCATGATTTGTCACCTAGATTTGAAAACATGTGAATAAAACCGTAAATACACAAATAATTGCCACACAAAACATTTTCTGATAGTGATTTATTGATACAAGTGGCGCGTGCCGGCAGTCAACCACGTACCCTCTCACTCTAAACCATTCAGTGTTGTTGTTTATGTATGTAGCTAGTGAGATGAGCTGAAGCATTAGCAATGTCTTTCAAAAGGAGACAACAAACAAATGTGGAAATTCTGGAGATTTTTTTAAATTCTGACAATGAGTCTGAGTATGAAAGTCAGGAATCAGATTCTGACAGTGACAGTGAGGAGCTGCCCCCCAACCTTGTAGCCATTGAGAACCCTGAATCTGAATTTCCCTTGTCCACTGACAAAGTCCCAGTTCCCTTTGAAGATGCTGGTGGTGATGGAGGCATACCAACAGTGGATGAAGTACAGGAGTTCTGTGGTAGCTGGAAGGCCACCAGTCATTTCACCCCTCCTGGCCCTGCTGTTTCACCCCTCCTGGCCCTGCTGTTTCACCCCTCCTGGCCCTGGTGTTTGCTTTGATGAGTCCCAGTCTGGAGTGCAACGCCCCTTGCCATTTCCAACTGAGGCAGAGTGCTTCAAGTTGTTTCTGACAGAGGAGCTGGTGGGAGACATAGTAGAGACCAATCGCTATGCCTTGGAGCTACAGGATAAGAGAGAGCCAGGAGTGGGGGACAACCACAATTAGTGAAATGTATACATTCCTGGTGACAGTAAAGACTGCTTTCTAGTTCTGCTGCTATGACTGCATTTCATCAACGCTACTACCATCCTAAATGACCCGTTATACAAAATAAGAAATGTTAACAGCTGGCAGTAAAGTGGCATGACAAACGAGACGTCCATGTCCTCTCCACTGTCCATACAGCAACCATGTCGGCCACAGGGAAGGTGGACCACCTGACGGGAGAGAGAAACAAACCAGACAGAGAAACATGAAACCAGACTGCGTGCTTGACTATTACCTCAAAATGGGGGCAGTGGATGATAAACAGCTTTGTGGAATGCACTCAGAAAACGACCAAGTGGTATAAGATATTTTTCAATTTTTCCAGGGTAGCGTCAAAATACAACATGCCAATACTTCTGACGCATTTAGCATTGTTTTACAGAACTAATAGAATAATGTAACTAGCTACATAAACACTATTGAATATAACACCATAAAAGGTGAGTAACGTTACCTCGCGTGTCCGCGGTTATAAGGAATATATACAAATATATTATGCTCCATTCACACAGTGAGCTATAGTAGAAACGGTATAACACGACACAATAATGTAATTAGGCACTTACTTTGATAGAAACGCAGTCTTGATTTGAAGATGGGTGTCTGGAGTGACGCCTCTAGCACTGAGACGCTGTGCCACTTGGGAGTCATAAGGCCAGGGTTGCTTCAAAATACAACACATGCTAATACTTCCCTGACGCAATTAGCATTGTTTTCCAGAGCTAATAGGAGAATGTAGCTAGCTACCTAAGCATTGAGTATAACACCATAAATGTTATGAAATGAGTAACGTTACATCGCGTGTCCGCGGTTATAAGGAATATACACAAAAACATGATGCTACAGTAGAAACGACATAACACGACATGCAGAAACTATTATAACGTAATAAGGCACTTTGATAGAAACGCACACATTTCCAAAGGTATTATTGGTAACGAAAACAACTTTGATTTCGATGCAGGCGACAGGTGGAATAGTATGAACACGTGTATGCAGGACGGCAGATGAGTAAATGTCCTGCACAAACAATTGAGAAGTGTTTGGGGAATTTTGTCCGGGTCAGAAATGTCAAAAAAATTAATTGGTCCGCAAAAGTAAAAATGACTACTTTTATGTGAATGAATGAGGCGGAACACACCTCATTTCAAACTGTTATTAGAAAATAAAAAACTTGTTAGAAATAATTTAAAATTTACAAATAAAAACAGGCTGCGTGCTTTTGTTTGAGGGCAGCGCGGATGAAATGTACTGTTACATAACAAACACATTCTGGAATGGAGAGAACGTTCTAATATCACGTGCATAAAAAAACTCACGCTGGGGCGACCGTTAGAGATATTTGGAACTCACGCATGAAAGGGTTAAGATGGCCGTAATTCTTCATTACACAAAGGAAAAACCTCAACCAATTTCCACAGACTGGTGACATCCAGTGGAAGCGGTAGGAACTGCAAACAAGTCGCTTATAAATCTGGTGTCCCAATGAAACCTCATTGAAAAGACAGTGACCTCAAAAAAAAAAATCTGAATGGTTTGTCCTCGGGGTTTTGCCTAATACATAAGTTCTGTTATACTCACAGACATGATTCAAACAGTTTTAGAAACGTCCGAGTGTTTTCTATCCAAATCTACTAATAATATGCATATGTTATATTCTGGGGATGAGTAGCAGGCAGTTGAATTTGGGCATGCTATTTATCCAAAAGTGAAAATGCTGCCCCCTACCCCGAAGAAGTTAACAGGAAGCCAGTGTAGATAGGCTAGCTCTGGAGTAATATGATCAAATTCTTTAGTTCTAGTCAAGATTCTAGCAGCCGTGTTTAGCACTAACTGAAGTTTATGTAGTACTTTATCTGGGTAACCGAGGAAAGTAGAGCATTGCAGTAGTCTAATCTAGAAGTGACAAAAGCATGGATTAATTTTCGGCATAATTTCTGGACAGAAAGTTTCTGATTTTTGCAACATAGATTGAAAAAACTGTCCTTGAAACAGTCTTGATATGTTCAGCAAAAGAGAGATCAGGGTCCAGAGTAAGGCCGAGGTCCTTCACAATTTTATTTGAGAAGACTGTATAACAATCATGATTAACTGTCAGATCCAACAGAAGATATCTTTATATCTTGGGACCTAGAATTAGCACCTCTGTTTTGTCCGAGTTTAAATGTAAAAAATTAGGCTGTCACTTATGTTGGTCACGTCAGGTAAAACTGCAAATCTCTCTTACAGTTGAAGTCGGAAGTTTACATACACTTAGGTTGGAGTCATTAAAACATGTTTTTCAACACTCCACAAATTTCTTGTTAATAAACGATAGTTTTGGCAAGTCGGTTAGGACATCTATTTTGTGCATGAGAAAAGTAATTTTTCCAACAATTGTTTACAGAGAGATTATTTCACTTATAAATCACTGTATCACAATTCCAGTGGGTCAGAAGTTTACATACACTAAGTTGACTGTGCCTTTAATACAATAGTGGCGAACAAACAAAGTGAGAGTGGGTTATTATTATACATTACATATTCCAGTCATGGCTAAGGGAAACATCCTAAATATTTTTTGTTCAAAAAAAGATTAATTACATTTATTCTCCCCTGAAAAAAACTAGGCTACAGTGGTGTCTACATGTATCATCATGTCAACTTATTATCACCACTGGACATGTAGTGTACAAATGCTTGGCTTGTCGCCAAGCGAAGAAGATATTTCGCAATCATCAAGTGCAGTGAGTATTATGGGATAGATAGGTTTTAGCCTGGTCGGGATGGAGGAGAGTGAGAACAGGGTTGGATCAAGTCATGTGAGCAACAAAGTGAGGTAGTTTGTGCGGATGATCAGATTGAATGACGTGTCCGTGTAACAAGCTATATTACGTGCTGGGACTTTGGCATTAGTGAGTCAAGGTTGTAGATGTAATGAGTTATCTATGGAGCTAGACAGGATTATCTAGGTTTATATTTTGGCGTCATCTACGGGCTGAATGTTATGTGGGTGGACCAGATATCGATCTCCTTCCAAAACATGGTTACATTTGTATTAACTTAAAGTATTACTAACTACAAACCGCCCTAAAATGGTTTCACCCGAATCTGGCAACCCCATTTAGCTTTCGCACTACAGCTAGGCTAGGCAGTAGGTTTGTATTTGAGGTGATAATCTGTGAGGTAAAAACATTAATTTGCTTTGTGATTTGTTAGAAACTATAAACGACTTGTCAGGTCAAGTGCCCCAGTTCTTGTATACACTGTAACAAGCACATCGAAGATTTGTAATATGCTGAAAAGTGGCCAAACTAAGTTAATCTTATTCAGGCAATGGGCGCTGCCATCTTTGACTTTGTTTATTTGTGTCTTATAGTCAATGGCATTCTAGGATTAGGGAGTTTTCATTGGTCAAACATAAACAAACATGTCTGCAATCATGAAGATTTTAGCCGCTGTTAGCTTAGCTGACACGTACCTCTATAATATTACATTTCTCCCTTGTCTCCCAGAGATGTGGAACATTGTAAACAAGTCTAGCTGTTAGGTTGCAAATTTATGTTTAGTTTTTTGTCAGCGCAACCTGTTTTTTAGACTGGTTTATGGAATGAGTTTGGCTGTGGATGTGTTCCGTGTGATGCTTGGATGCTAAAGTTTGCATTTACAATAAAATGTAAAATGGAGGAATAAAGTTGTGAAAAGCTTTATTTTCCATCAGTACGTAACATTTTTTAGATGCTTTTCAGACAACAACGCCATTTAGATGTGTTTGTTATATGTAGACGTTCTGTTACTTCTGTTCCAATCACATATTTGCGATGGTACGCTGCAGGGACCATTCAAAAAATGATCACAAATATGTGACCGTACCCTTGAAAAGGTTAAAGGTCCAATGGAGCCATTTTTATCTCAATATCAAATAATTTCTAGGTAAGAATGAAGAAGTATCTTACTGTAATTGTTTCCAATTAAAATAGACAAACAGAGCTTCTTAGCAAAGAGCAATTTGTCAAGAAAGACTTTATCTAGGACTGTCTGGGAGTGGTCTGAGTTGTGAGGGGAAAACTGAATGCCTGTGGCTGTGAATACAGAGTTTTCTGTCACCTGCCGCCCCTCCTGAAACCTTTTAATCAAAGCTAAGGATACGTATGACATTCTGCACATGTGTTATTTTACATACACTACATAGCTGCTGCTCACACTACCTCTCTCTTGATTCCCCCTTTTCTGTAGCCTACAGTACGTCTGCCTCATATTCCTGAACATTTTGAATAAGTAAAAACCTGCAGCGATTTGAATGAACTTTCCCAAAAATATATATTGAAGGCTATACAACCTTCTCTGTCTGTTGTAATGGATATTGCAGTTGCACAAGCAGGACACAGTCCCTTTGTCACGTCTGCTCCCGCTCTTCCCCTCCCCCTGGCGCTTGAGGGCGCCAGAATGCCTTGCATCACTCACTCCTGCCATCCATCACGTACACCTGCCTTTCCTCGTCACGCGCATCAGCGTTATTGGACTCACCTGGACTCTCTTATCACCTGTTCATTTCCTCCCCCATATGTGTCAGTTCCCCAGCTCTGTTCCCCGCTTCTGCATTGATTGTTTTCTGTTTGCTAACGCTGTTTATGTCTCGTTCCATGTCCGTTATTTATTAAATGTTACTCCCCGTACCTGCTTCGTCTCTCCAGCGTCATCCTTGTGACAGAATGCAGAAGCCATCACACGAAGCATCGGGGAGTACTGGCGTTCTGGTTGGTATAGTGGCATCGGCTCTGGGTCACCACCGATGGAACCGGGGGTGCCTAGCCTGCTCGTCGGGCTTCCACGCCCTAGCAGGCTCGAGAGGTTTCCTTGCCCCGGTTGGCTCGGATGGCGCCCATCCCACGTCGGGCCTCAGCTGGATCGTCAGTTCTTGTCTGCCCAGCCGGTCCAGGAGTTTTTTGTTTGTTTGTTTTTTGTGTCGGTGACGTCGGGGGTGGATTCTGCCGCCGATGGAACCGGGGGTGCCTAAGCCAGCCCGTCGAGCTTTCATGCCCTGGCTGGCTCGAGAGGTTTCATTGCCTCGGTTGGCTCGGTGGCTTCCCATCCCACGTCACACTCCACCGGATCATCGGGTTTCCTCAGCGGGATCGACAGGCGTCTTGACTCAGCCGGATCGTCAGGCTCCCATGCCTCAGCCGGCTCGCCAGGCTCTCACGCTCCTGCCGGTTCGTCGGGCTTCCACGCCTCAACCGGCTTGCCCAGCGCCCATGTCTCGGCCGGTTCGCCCAGGTGGGACGCCGGGTGGCGCCCCTAGAGGGGGGGTACTGTCACGTCTGCTCCCGCTCTTCCCCTCCCCCTGGCGCTTGAGGGCGCCAGAATGCCTTGCATCACTCACTCCTGCCATCCATCACGTACACCTGCCTTTCCTCGTCACGCGCATCAGCGTTATTGGACTCACCTGGACTCTCTTATCACCTGTTCATTTCCTCCCCTATATGTGTCAGCTCCCCAGCTCTGTTCCCAGCTTCTGCATTGATTGTTTTCTGTTTGCTAACGCTGTTTATGTCTCGTTCCATGTCCGTTATTTATTAAATGTTACTCCCCGTACCTGCTTCGTCTCTCCAGCGTCATCCTTGTGACACCCTTAACATCGCATTGGAGCAAAAACAATCACTGATGATGTAGGCTAATCTTATAGTTTCTGCCATATCGTAGCCACTAGCCAGAGTTCCTGAAAAAAGAACACCCCTACTTTTGACTGTCCAGCTTAGCCAATGTTCGGAATGATGATGAAAGAATTACATCAAATCGCTTGTGATTGATATGCTACCTAGTTTAGAGGAGCATCAAATCAACACATCCACGCTAGACATCAAAAACAATGAGAATACACAAGGACCTCTGTTGTTTAGGATGGTGACCAGCCATACGGTAGCTGTCAATTTATGAACTACAAACCAATTCAAGGCCACCCCGTGAGGAGACTTTGCAAGAATTCTACTTGGACTGCTGAAATCCCTTGTTGTGGAGAGTTGAAGACCTTTGGTTCCAGACATGATATACGTAAGAGAATCCATCTCGATCTCACCTATCTTTACCCTAATTGTGTGTAATCTGTATCTGTTGCTTTATTATTACTATCTACACTGAACAAAAATATAAACAAACATATAAAGTGTTGGTTCCATGTTTAATGAGCTGAAATAAAAGATTTCTGAAATGTTCCATATGCACAAAAAGTGTATTTCTCTAAAATGTTGTGCACAAATGTATTTACATCTAACTCAGCAATATAATAAGTGTCTTTTCTCTGTCAAATGCATTTATTTTTAGCAAACTTAACATGTGTAAATATTTGCATGAACATAACAAGATTAAACAACTGAGACATAAACTGAAAAGGTTCCACAGACATGTGACTAACAGAAATGGAATAATGTGTCCCTGAACAAAGGGGGGGTCAAAATCAAAAGTAACAGTCAGTATCTGCTATGGCCACCAGCTGCATTAAGTACTGCAGTGCATCTCCTCCTCATGGACTGCACCAGATTTGCCAGATCTTGTGAGATGTTACCCCACTCTTCCACCAAGGCACCTGCAAGTTCCCAGACATTTCTGGGGGGAATGGCCCTAGCCCTCACCCTCCGATCCAACAGGTCCCATACGTGCTCAATGGGATTGAGATCCGGGCTCTTCGCTGGCCATGGCAGAACACTGATATTCCTGTCTTGCAGGAAATCACGTACATAACGAGCAATATGGCTGGTGGATTTGTACAGGCCAGAGTCCAGAGTACAGGCCTCGGTGTAACGCTCATTCCTTAGTCGATAAACGTGAATCCGACCATCACCCGTGGTGAGACTGTACCGCGACTCGTCAGCTGGCCTACACGCCTTCAGTCCAGCCTCTCTCAGCCTATTGCGGACAGTCTGAGCACTGATGGAGGGATTGTGTGTTCCTGGTGTAATTCGGGCAGTTGTTGTTGCCATCCTGTACCTGTCCCGCAGGTGTGATGTTCGGATGTACCGATCCTGTGCAGGTGTGGTTACACCTGGTCTGCCACTGTGTGGATGATCAGCTGTCCGTCCTGTCTCCCTGTAACGCTGTCTTAGGCGTCTCTAATGTCCATCATTTATGTCCAAATAGCTATTTTTGTAGCGTGTTTGGTAAACAAATCCAACGTCAGGAAGCGCGTTCACTAAAAGCTGACGAAATGTCCAAAAGTTCCGTAACAGTCAGTAGAAACATGTCAAACGATGTATTGAATCAATCTTTAGAATGTTTTTAACATAAATCTTGAATAACGTTCCAACCGGAGAATTACATTGACTTCAGATGAGCGATGGAGCAGAGCTCCCTCTCATGTGAACGCGCATGGTCAAAGAATGGTCAGGTCATGGCAGACCTGACTAATTCCCCTCTCATTCGGCCCCCCTGCACAGTAGAGGAATCAGACACGGTTCTACAGACTGTTGACATCTAGTGGAAGCCGTGGGAAGTGCAAACTCCTCCATATCTCGCTGTGATTTCAATAGGATATTGGTTGAATATCGACCAGCCTCAGAATTTCCACTTCCTGTTTGGATTTTTTCTCAGGTTTTTGCCTGCCATATGAGTTCTGTTATACTCACAGACATAATTCAAACAGTTTTAGAAACTTCAGAGTGTTTTCTATCCAATACTAATAATAATATGCATATATTAGCAACTATGACTGAGGAGCAGGCCGTTTACTCTGGGCACCTCTGTGCACCTTTCATCCAAGCTACTCAATACTGCACCTTCAGCCATAAGAAGTTAAATGTTTTACTCATGTCGGCCACGGCGAAGGGGGGGGGGGTTGCGTAGTCCTTGTTAGCGGGCCACGTCGGTGGCACTGTATTATCCTCAAAGCAGGCAAAGAAGGTGTTTAGTTTGTCTGGAAGCAAGACTTACGTGTCCGTGACGTGTCTGGTTTTCTATTTGTAGTCCGTGATTGCCTGTAGACCCTGCCACATAAGTCTCGTGTCTGAGCCATTGAATTGCGACTCCACTTTGTCCTTATACTGACATTTAGCTTGTTTGATTGCCTTGCGGAGGGAATAACTACACTGTTTGTATTCGGCCGTATTCCCGGTCATCTTTCCATTGTTAAATGCAGTGAAACAGCGTATAAATCTATTTTATTCTCTGATCAAAACAGTCTTGAAGCGTGGATTCTGATTGTCAGACCAGCGTTGAATGGTTCTTGTCACGGTTACATCCTGTTTGAATTTCTGCCTATAGGAGGGGGGGAGAAGCAAAATGGAGTCGAGGTCGGATTTGCCAAACGAAGGGCAGAGGAGGGCCTTGTATGCATCGCAGAAGTTAGAGAAGCAGTGGTCCAGTGTTCTGCCAGCTCGGGTACTACAATCGATATGCTGATAGAATTTAGGTAGCCTTGTTCTCAAATTTGCTTTGTTAAAATCCCCAGCTACAATAAATGCAGCCTCCGGATATATGGTTTCCAGTTTGCATGGAGTCCTGTGGAGTTCCTTGAGAGCCGCCGTGGTGTCGTCTTGGGGGGGATATACATTGCAGTGACAATAACCGACGAGAATTCTCGTAGGAGATAATACAGACAACATTTGATTTTGAGGAATTCTAGGTCCGGTGAACAGAAAGACTTGTGTTCCTGTATATTGTTATTTTTGAATGAGCAGTTGTTTATGTGCAAAGTATTTACTCTCATGAGCATAGTTTCTACATGTATGTATCAGCCCACTATCTTTGTCTCTCCCACTCTCTTTATCTTGCCCCTCCCTTTAATTGTGTAACAAGCCGTCATACCGGGTTAGTCCACCAGGGACTTTTCATTGCATTATTGTAGTAATCAACCTATAATCTATCCTGTGTGTGTGTTTATGTAATACTGTGTGTCACGTTCTGACCTTAGTTTCTTTGTTATGTCTCTATTTTAGTTTGGTCAGGACGTGAGTTGGGGTGGGCATTCTATGTTGTTTTTTCTATGTTTTGTTCTGTTGTTAGATTTCTATGTGTTGGGCCTAGTATGGTTCTCAGAGGCAGGTGTCAGTTGTTGTCTCTGATTGGGAGCCATATTTAGGTAGCCTGTTTTTCATTGTGTGTTGTGAGTGATTGTTTCCTGTTGTGAGTGTTTGTTTCACATTTCAGGACTGTTTCGGTTTTTGGTATTATTCACTTTGTTATTTTGTATTTTTCAGTGTTCAGTTTTAATAAATTAAAATGGACACTTACCACGCTGTGTATTGGTCCGATTCTTGTACTCCTCAGACGAAGAGGACGAGAACCGTTACACTGTGTAATTAGTTAGAAAATATATAATTAAGCCAATTTGTGTATCGCTGGATCATCATTTCAACTAGGGTTTGTGCAGATTTGACGTCAACAATGTTTAGAATGAGACTGATGTGAGGTAATAATAATAATGATATATTCTGATATATTCTTGAGTTAATTCGGGAAACGGTAACTCATTAAACAAACTTTTTCTGTGGTGCCCCAAGTTACTAATGAGTTAGTTGTTACATGATTAATTGAATCACGTAATAATGAAACATAGTTAATTGATTTGATAAAATAGCCATAATCACATTAATGATAGTCATATCAAGACAGAGTGCTCATGGTGGGTCTGGGATTGAAGTTGTGGATCTTTCTAAGGAGGGAGGATTAGTGGGTGGAATATATTGAAGGGATTCTCAAGAGGTGGGTAATGGCTGCCGGTTTAATGCATGTACAGTATGCCTTTATTGATGCTATTTGTCTTCACTGCCAGCTCTTTGTCTGAGTGCACTCCCTCAGTGGAGCTTCATGCATATTCATGTAGGCAACACACAGTTTGGGTTGAAGATTTTTTTACTAAAGGGTTTTCACTCAAGTTTGAAACCAATTACAAGGGTGTCCTTGGGTATTATAATGCAATTTAGAGATCTAACACTGAGCAGGACATAACGACAAGGGTGTGATTCCATCGGTGTGAGGCTATTTCTCTGAAATGTAATGCACTTCGTGTCTTTACTTAATGATAAGCTAAAGAGGCTTTACCATTTGTCTTTACTTTTTTGGTGGCCTACGAGCATCTCTCTGACGTGTCAAGCCTGCTCAAATACATGGAAGGTGTTTATCACTATCAGACCTGGTAATATAGTATTTGTTTCCTTTAAAATATTTGTCCTGCTTATTTGAACTTGCCTTGCTCAATGGAGACAATGGAATTGTCTCAAAAGCTTAAACCCCGTCCATCTGGCACTCCAGACAGAAAACAAGTACTATTTGAACCCAGGTCTGATCACTGTTGATACAGTCATTTTAATTTATCTTATTGACCCCTCCCCCTTCCCTGCATTCCTATAGGGCTCTCCGTCAGCATCTCCACCTTCAGCCTGGTTGCCATAGCGATCGAGAGGTACAGCGCCATCTGCAACCCGCTGAAGTCGCGGGTGTGGCAGACACGTTCCCATGCCTACCGGGTCATCGCCGCCATCTGGGTGTTGTCGTTGGTCATGATGGTGCCCTACCCAGTGTTCAGCCACCTCAAGTCCTTCCCCAAACCCGACCGAACTACGGGACACATGTGCCGCCTGGAATGGCCAAGGGGTTGGGTGGAACAGACGTGGTGAGTGAGTTTCTGACTGGAGACCTCTAGTGCAGTGGTCAGAACTGGTTTCTGACCGGTCCCTGAGTTTCCTGACGCTAATTAAGTCAGTTCTCGAGTGGTATTTTCAAAGTAAGCAGTTATCAAAGGAACATAGATTGCCAGTCCCTTGTACAAAAAAGAGTCTTGGGTTTGTTCGGTCTGTTTTTATGTTTGATTGCTTTTATTGAATAGATTTGTTTCAAAATAAATTGTTTCCCCTCCCATTTCTGATCAGGGAAGCAATGAAGCGTTTCATGCTGTTTTCATTATATTTCACTTATATTAAAAGTAATGCCTTCCCCATGCAAGACTGAACAGAATCGTCATAGCCGGACATTTAGGAGCACCACAGCAAATATCTAAGGCAAAGCAATTATATTATTAGGCGGATTTGTTCGCATTGACTCAGGGCTAGCGAAGCAGTTTTAGAAGGTAATTCCACTCTAAAGATTAGTAATATAGCTAGAATAAAGCTCCACTGCCCAAGTATCTGCATCTGCAGTTCAAGGCAAGGCTTTTTCTGTAGAAACTGTTGCTGTTAAGTTTGGGCACAGACGACTATTCATCAATTTGCCCATAAACATACAGAGAGGCTGTGGAGCAGAGCAATTAAAGGAAGATTGACATTCTCCAGGGGTTCTCCCCAGCATAATACAGCTCTCTCATCTCTCTCCTCCAGACTATACTTCTTATCTTTTACACTAAATAAGCTCTCTCTCTGCAGACCTTACTACTTTAATTGTAGTTGTTTACTGATTGCAGCCTGTTGAAACCTCTCCAGACTTAGCTTCTTTTTTTTTTACACTACAACCCCAAGAGTCCTTTGGGGATCTACAGTGCATTCTGAAAGTTTTCAGACATCTTGACTTTTTCCACATTTTGTTGCATTACAGCCCTATTCTAAAAATGATTAAATCGTTCCCCCCCCCCCCCCCCCTCATCAATCTACACACAATACCCCATAATAACAAAGCAAAAAACATATTTTTTTAAAATAAATAAATAAAAACGTAAATTTCACATTTACGTAAGTATTCAGACCCTTTACTCAGTACTTTGTTGAAGCACCTTTTGGCAGCTATTACAGCCTCGAGTATTCTTGGGTATGGAGCTACAAACTTGGCACACCTGTATGAGGAGTTTCTCCCATTCTTCTCTTCAGATCCTCTCAAGCTCTGTGATATTGCTGCCCAGCCAAGCCACTCCTGGATTGTCTTGGCTGTGTGCTTAAGGTCGTTGTCCGGTTGGAAGGTGAACCTTCGCCCCAGTCTGAGGTCCTAAGCACTCTAGAGCAGGCTTTCATCAAGGATCTCTCTTTACTTTGCTCCGTTCATCTTTCCCTTGATCCTGACTAGTCTCCCAGTCCCTGCCGATGAACAACATCCCCACAGCATGATGCTGCCACCATGCTTGACTGTAGCGATGGTGCCAGGTTTCCTTCAGACATTCAGGCCAAATAGTTTCAATCTTGGTTTCATCAGACCAGAGATTCTTGTTTCGCATGGTCTGAGAGTCCTTTAGGTGCCTTTTGGTAAACTCCAAGCGGACTGTCATGTGCCTTTTACTGAAGAGTTGCTTCCGTCTGGCCACTCTACCATAAAGGCCTGATTGGTGGAGTGCTGCAGAGATAGTTGTCCTGAAAGGTTCTCCCATCTCTACAGAGGAACTCTGGAGATCTGTCAGAGTGACCATCGGGTTCTTGGTCACCTCTCTGACCAAGGCCCTACTCCCACGATTCTTCAGTTTGACCGGGCGGCCGAACTTCTTCCATTTCTTTGTGGTTCCAAACTTCTTCCATTTAAGAATGATGGAGGCCACTGTGTTCTTGGGGACCTTCAATGCTGCAGAACGTTTTGGTATCCTCGATACAATCATGTCTAGGGGCTCTAAGGACAATTCCTTTGACCTCATGGCTTGGTTTTAGCTCTGACATGCACTGTCAACTGTTGGACCTCACATAGACAGGTGTGTGCCTTTCCAAATCATGTCCAATCAATGTAATTTACCACAGGTGGAATCAAGTTGTAGAAACATCTTAAGAATGATGAATGGAAAAAGGATGCACCTGAGCTCTATTTCGAGTCTCATAGCAAAGGGCCTGAATATTTGTTTTATATAGATTTGCAAACATTTCTGAGGATTTATTGATATTTCTGAGTATTTTCTGTTATTTAATCCATTTTAAAATAAGGCTGTAACCTAACAAAATGTGGAAAAAGGGAAGGAGTCTGAATAATTTCCGAATGCACTATTTCTCTTAACAATGGCAGGCACACTCATTTTAATCAGATTTATATTTTAATTTGTATTGATATTCAAAAAATTATCAAAGCAGTGGTGACAGTAGATGTCATCAACAAGCACACACAATATAATACCTATGTAACGGCAGCCTTCCCTCTCTTCACGAGAAGAGAGGGTGTAACAGGGATCGGACCAAGACGCAGCGTAGTTGGTGCTCAACATATTTAATGAAGACGATAAACAGTGAACACTCAACAATTACAAAATAACAAAATGTGGCAAACCGATACAGTCCTAGCTGGTGCAGACAAAACACAGAGACAGGAAACAACCCCCCACAATCCCCAACACAAAACAAGCCACCTATATATGATTCCCAATCAGAGACAACACAAAACACCTGCCTCTGATTGAGAACCATATTAGGCCAAACATAGAAACAGACAAACTAGACACACAACATAGAATGCCCACCCAGCTCACGTCCTGACCAACACTAAAACAAGCAAAACACACAAGAACTATGGTCAGAACGTGACAACCTATCATTTTTTTATTATTACAATATACTTCAGAAAAGATGCTATTGAAATATAACTTGTGACCTTAGTACTTTTGTACTTTTGGTGACCTTTTTGAGGCCAAGCATCTTGGTGTAATGGCTAAGGTGTTGGACTGACAGTCACAGGGACTAAGTGACTGTCAGGGACTGAGTCCATTACGGGCTACTCCCCAAATTGGCTATTGAATCAGCGTGTCTAATTATGCTTACTAATGATGCCGGTCATGAAGAATCCTCAAATAATGTGAAACAGAAATATTATAGAGAATAAGGATCAAAGACTAAACAAAAGATTAACCGAAACCTCTAACCTCTATTTACTAACTCTCTGTATGTCCTTCCTTCCTGTCACCTTTTGTCCCCCAATCCCTGATGTGTGAGTACTGATGAAAAGCTTTGAGTATCAGAGGCTGCATTAATGAATGAATGAGTGAATGAGAGCCTAACCTGCTGCAAAGGCTGTTGGGAGATGAAAAATGAACCATCCATGGAGGATGTTTAGAGGAAAACACCCACGCACCCATTAGAATTTCACACAACGCAAAATAAAGTCTTCCTCTCTACTAATTCTCAAAGTGTGTGGAATGAACAACAGTGAATTTGTACTTTTTTTGTACAAGGCCAAGTTGATAGTATCCAGATTGATGTGAAGATAATTGGAAAAATGCAATGACCACCATAGAAATGTTATTTTATGACCACAATGATCAAAGTCACTTTTTTCTCTTCCTGTCTGGCTTCATGTCCCTCTTTCCCTCCATCTTTCTCTCCCTCTTTCTTTCCCTCCCTTTTTCTCTAATTTTCCCTCTCTTTCCCTCTTTCTTTCTCAGGTACATGCTGTTGCTTTTAATCTTGTTCTTCATCCCTGGGGTTGTGATGATTGTTGCCTATGGACTCATCTCCAGAGAGCTGTACCGGGGGATGAAGTTTGAGTTGGACCAAAACAGAGAGAACAGTGGTAAGACTCCTACACCACATGTATCTCCTGCCATGGAAATTATTGAACATATAATTTGTTTCTTATAAATAGAAAGTTATATAAGTGAAGTTGAGGTTTTGGGTTAGGGATTGGGGTTGGGGTTTTGAAATAGGGTTGTGCTGGGCAGAAGAAATGAGGGTAAGGGCTAGGATTAGGGTTTTTAAAACAGGCAATGATAAGGCTGGGGCCAGAATAAGGGTTTTGCATTCATACAGTAACTATTTTCTCATAAGGCCTGTTTATTTGTGAATGCATGTTCCCCACAATGCAGGCTTATGTCACCAACTCTTTTCTCATTCTATTATTAGTAATGTGCTCTGTCTTCAACCTACACACTTACACTCACCTACACACTTACACCCAATTCAGACCCACGTACATACTTCCATGTACATTCCACAGCACTAAAGAATGGCGTAAACACCACCGTGACCACCAGCAACAACGACACAGACGATGATGGCTGCTACATCCAGATACCGAAGAAGCCACCGTCCATGGAGCTGTCCACCCTCACCACCCCTACTCCGGCCCCTCCCAAACCCAGAGTGTTCGCCGAGCACCCTCGAAGCAATACCTCGGAGGCTAAACTCTTGGCCAAGAAGCACGTGATCCGCATGCTCATCGTCACTGCCATTCTCTTCTTCCTCTGCTGGATGCCCCTGTACACGGCCAACACGTGGAAGGCATTCCACATCAGCTCAGCCCACCGGCTCCTCTCGGGGGCACCCATCTCGTTCATCCACCTATTGAGCTACACATCGGCGTGCGTCAACCCCGTTATCTATTGTTTTATGAATACACGCTTCCGCAAGGCGTTGCTCACCACCTTTGCCCACAGCCGTCCGCCCTGCTGTCGGCGCCGCCGGGGGAGGTGGAACGGCGGGGATGATGAGATGACAGTGACGGGGACTATGGGTCCTTTGTCCATGTCCAAGATCAGCTATACCACAGTGAGCACCGCGGGTACCTACTGATTCTTTGTGAAGGGGGCTAGGGGTACAGTGTCCATATTAGGACAGCCTCATTCTCAGCAGGACTTCTTCCTAATATGGACCCTGTATAGGGGAACACAGGGGGCTGTAGCAGTGGGTACACAGGTAGTTGTGAACAAGGATGGCAACCGACAGAATGCTTGTGTATTTCTTTGCTTGTTCGCTCCTGATTTTTTCACGTTTTATTGTGTTACATACTGGGATTAAAATTGATTTAATTTACATTTTTTCATCAACGATCTACTCAAAGCACTCTGTAATGTCAAAGTGGAAGAAAATGTCTAATGAAAAATAAAACAGTAATATATATCGATTTGATAAATATTCACCCTCCTGAGTCAATACATGTTAGAAAGACCTTTGGCAGCGATTACAGCTATGAGTAATCTTGGTTAAGTCTCTAAGAGCTTTGCACACCTGGATTGTACAATATTTGCTGAACTGATTTAGGTTTGCCTAACAAAGGTGGTGAATACTTATGCAACAACTATATTTAGTTATTTAAGTTTTATTCATTTGTACACATTTGTAGAATTCTCTTTTCACTTTAACAATGGAGTATTTTGTGTAGATCAATAACAAAAAAATTAATGCCACAAAATGTGAAAAAATCCAAGGGGGGTGAATTTATTTATAGGACTGATTACCTGAACATATAAGGTATTTCAAATACAAAATGGAATGTTTATATTTTATGTAGTGCTTAAATGTGTGTGTGTGCTGTATATGTAATGTAAATGTTTTCGTATTTTTTATTGTTTTTATAAATCAATGCCAAACTGTATAACACAATGAGGAAAAGATAGCATAAGGCCGCATACACTGAGTGTACAAAACATTGTGTATGTGTGCCATTCAGAGGGTGAATGGGCAAGACAAAAGATTTAAGTGCCTTGTGTCAAGAACTGCAACGCTGTTGGGTTTTTCACGCTCAACAGTTTCCAGTGTGTATCAAGAATGGTCCACCACCCAAAGGACATCCAGCCAACTTGACACTTGACACAACTGTGGGAAGCATTGGGGTCAACATGGGTCAGCATCCCTGTGGAATGCTTTCGACACCTTGTAGTGTCCATGCCCCAAAGAGTTGAGGGTGTTCTGAGGGCAAAAGGGGGTGCAACTCAATATTAGGAAGGTGTTCCTAATGTTTTATACACTCAGTGTAGAAGTTGTCTGATTACTCATCCTGAATTTAATTTTGCTGGTCTATCAATCCCTCCGTACATCAGTCTGAACCTACTACTCTAGAAGTTGTTTGTGCTGACGTGAAGATATGTATAGGCCCAACCCATCGGGTTCTAGGGCCAACCAGAACAGTTTGACATTGTTCACATTTAAGAAGGCAAAATTCCGAAACTTTAGTGGGTGTGGCATTTGGCTGGAGATGTGGATGGTTAACCAGGCAACATAGAAGATCTGTCACCCAAAGACTATTGATACAGTAGCTTGGTGGTTGGTGTCTTATAGCTCCTTACCGGAAATGTACAGTATATGTTTAAAACTAGTTGGAAAAACAATAATTACACAATAGCACATTTAATTTCAACACAAATTAAATTATTACATATTTTCGTATTTTACCCCCTTTTTCTCCCAATTACGATCTTGTCTTGTCGCTGGAACTCCCCAAAGGGCTCGGGAGAGGCGAAGGTCGAGTCATACATCCTCCAAAACATGACTCGCCAAAGTGCACTCCTTAACACCCACCTGCTTAACCTTGAAGCCAGCTGCACCAATGTGTCAGAGGAAACACTGTTGAACTGACGACTGAAGTCAGCCTGCAGGCACCCAGCCCACCACAAAAATCATTAGAGCGTGATGAGCCAAGTAATGCCCCCTCGGCCAAACCCTCCCCTAACCTGGACGAGGCTGGGCCAATTGTGCGCCGCTCTATGGGACTCCCGGTCACAGCTGGTTGTGACACAGCCTGCAATGCAGTGCCTTAGACCGCTGCGCCACTCGGGAGGCCCCGAATTGTAACATGTTAAATGCATTCTATTCCGCCTTTGCTTTCACAAACAGCTAAAACGCTTGTTTGGAGTGTAGTCTTTTTTCCCTAAATACATTTCAAATGTATTGGAAAGAGGTTATCAAGTCCTTTCAAATACATGGAACATGTTACAATTGCAAACATGTAAATCTTGTGTGAAATATCCGGTAAGGTTTCCCAATATCCGGTAAGGTTTCCCACAGACAGTTATTACCTCCTCTGAAATGCTGTTGAAGCTTTTTATTGAGGGAAGGTACCACAGCCACAGTATATCTACCATCCTCTCGTTGAACATATGAAAAACCATGTTGTACTTGCTGTAGCAAGTATTTGCTTTGTTCTTTCATGGTCAGAAGGAAAATTACTGCTAAAAATATGTTTCAATGTACCTGTTTGCATTGCAATGTTTCAGATCCATCCATGCATTATGTGATTGGTCTGTGTACCGCAGGTGAACTTGCTCTTTGCTCAATGGTGTTCTGGCTACACATGGTACAGAAAAGCTGTTTTAGTCCAAGTCAACCTTCATGCTTGAGTTTCTCTGCAGTGTACTCTGCATGTCCTCACCCACCAGCCGTAGCAGAGGCAAATTGATCGTGCTCAGCTTTAGACATGCTCAAAACGTCCATTTTATGGTTATAGATAAACAGCTGTATTTTGGAGAGCTCCTGCAATGCGTATCTCATTGCTTCCTCATCTTAAAATTGTTTACAAATAGCTGTATACTGATATATCTCTGTATTATTGACTGTGCCATGGTACGGACTAAATCCTCCTTTTAGTGTGTGGTAATACACTATACTTTCCAACAATCCACAGTGTAGCAAAGATCTGACACCATTTAGATTATGCTGCTTTACGTTGTCCATATTAGGACAGCCTCTGTCTTACCAGAACTGCTTAGATTAATCATAACACAGTCAAATTAAGTAATGAACTGATGAAACCCAAAATGTGCAGAAACCCCACACATTACATGCTTATTTATTTCCACGCAAGCGCGCACACACACACACACACACACACACATACACACACACACAAAGGATCAGAGCTAAATCCTATGCATGATTACACAATTATACAATTTCAATGCCCTCACTGTTTCACCTTTACTTTTTCTCCCCTTTGGAAATGAAAATAGGCCTCTTTCCATGTCCTAACCTTAGCCCCCTTAGACCTTTTCTCTCTCAGCAGAGAGGTGTTGAATATATGAATGGCAATAGAGACACTGCTGTGATGTGCTTATGGTCTGTGTTCAATAACGGTATGTCACATAGACTTTAGGGGATTATTTAAAACCAATGGGCACATGCATAAACTCGCACATACCTTGTAAAAGACATTGTTCAATCATAGGTGTCTCTTAATCTTGGTATGACAAACGCCTGGAAGGGAATTCGGTAACACTCTGCCTGTTGGTGTAATGCTTTATAAGTATTATGAGCCCTACAATGCATTATAACTGCAGGCTTTGTGTAAAGTGTTACTGGGAATTCATCACTTGGCTGTCTCTCTCTTCGCTGATCAGTGTAGAGTAGCATGCACCATACTTAGTATCGTTTGCTGCTCTCCCTGGCCTCAATTTTACCTTGTTAATCTACAATCTGTTCATATTGTTATGATCTTCTGTCCCGGTTCCACAAAGCCAATATCCATTTTAATACTCTGTTTAATTAGTGTTAATCTAAACTTCGTCCTTACACACGGTATGAATAGCAAACATATCATTGTGTGGTGTGTCTCTCACTTGTGGTGTCAGCTTCACAAATGTTATACGTATGAGGACCATAAAGAAGAGGAACAACCATTCACAACAACGTTGTGACTAAAAATCGGTCTTTCTTTAAAAAATATTTTTATTTCTATATTTTGTAAATTTTTTCCCCAAATTACAAACCTTCCCCTGCCTTTGTAAGAGCAATTGTTTATTGCTAGATATGGTTGGAGCTAAGAGGGCAAAGCCAACAATAACTACAAATAGGATTTTAATGATAATAGGTTCTTATCCTCCAAGATATAAAAACTCGAACACAATTCTCTAATGTAATTGAAGAAATGGCTCCTGGGAATCGGAAATGGGACCGAGAATGAGACCCTGGTGTTAAAATGTCTGTGACTGATTCCAGAAACTCTAAAGTCAACATAGCACCCTTAATGAAAATGTAAAATTGAAATGGACCTAGACAAGGTGAACATGTCACTTGTTCCTGTGAGAGCATTTATTCAGGATAAACTCCATGTCTCTCTTCTTAAATAGGTGTTAAAATAAGAAAAATGCAGGCGCCATGGACAAACAACCTTGGTCTCGCCTCGTTTTCCAGTAATTGTCTTGTATGTTTCAAGGTACCACATGTGGCACCAACTAAATTACCTAGGGGACTTTATTAATTTACAATACATGATTAAACTGCCTTGTTGTCTTCGTCTATCATTTGTTCTTAGTCTGGTGATGCATGCTTTTTATTTAGTTAAGGATCTATCGCTGTTTTTCTTTGCTCTGTTCCTTCTTGTTATTCGCATTGACAGTGTAATGCATGTAATGTAGTCCAAATGAGAACTTGATTCAAGACAGTATTAAATGATAGTGGCTTTACTGATAGTTCATTCAGAGTTGAGCTTGGTTTTGCATGACAGTGCCAGTGTGTCTCGGATGGAGGGAGAATGGGAGATGGAAAACCTGATTGAAAAGTAATCTTGCACACAAAACCAGACTGACAATTTATACATCAAGTGACAACTATATTCTTCATCCAGGACATGCTGCTGTGCAAACCAAAGGGACAAGACAGACCAACACAAATGTCGGACATGCGCAATTGATCACTTCCTGGCTGAATGCAGAATCGTATGGAAATGAAAGGAAAACGATGGCTGATGTTCTGTGGTCAGAGGCAATAGGATGGCCTCTCACTTTACACGACGCCCACCCACTTAAACACACTTCTGAAAGTATTATCTGAAATCTAATTAACTGCATTTGATTGAAAACAGGATAAATGGGAATCTAAACGTGATATGATGTACAATTTCTGCCAAATAATAGTAAGCCAATAGCATATTTTCGAAAGATGCTGACATATTGTAACGGCAGCCTTCCTCCTCTTCACGAGAAGAGAAGGTGTAGCAAGGATCGGACCAACACGCAGCGTAGCCAGTGCTCAACATGTTTAATTACGAAACTGTGAACACTTACAAATAACAAAATAATAAATGTGGCAAACCAATACAGTCCTAGCTGATGCAGAGAAAACACAAAGACAGGAAACAACCACCCACAAACCCCAACACAAAACAAGCCACCTATATATGATTCCCAATCAGAGACAACACAAAACATCTGCCTCTGATTGAGAACCATATTAGGCCAAACATAGAAACAGACAAATTAGACACACAACATAGAATGCCCACCCAGCTCACATCCTGACCAACACTAAAACAAGCAAAACACACAAGAACTATGGTCAGAACGTGACAGTACCCCGCTCCTGAGGTGCGGACTCCGAACGCACCCCCTAACTCTCAAGGGGAGGGTCTAGGTGGGCATCTGTCCGCGGTGGCGGCTCCGGTGCAGGACGAGGCCACCACTCCACCATTGTCTTTGTCCCCCTCCTTAGCGTCCTTTGAGTGGCGACCCTCGCCCCCGACCTTGGCCTAGGAACCTTCACAAAGGTCCCCCCTAGATTGAGGAGACAGCTCAGGACAGAGAGTTAGCTCAGGACAGAGAGTTAGCTCAGGACAGAGAGGTAGCTCAGGACAGAGAGGTAGCTCAGGACAGAGAGGTAGCTCAGGACGGAGGGGCAACTCCGGACTGAAGGGCAGCTCCATACTAGTGGCAGCTCCGGACTGAAGGGCAGCTCATGACTGGAGGGCAGCTCATGACTGGAGGGCAGCTCAAGACTGGAGGGCAGCTCATGACTGGAAGGCAGCTCATGACTGGAGGGCAGCTCATGACTGGAGGGCAGCTCATGACTGGAGGGCAGCTCATGACTGGAGGGCAGCTCATGACTGGAGGGCAGCTCATGACTGGAAGGCAGCTCATGACTGGAGGGCAGCTCATGACTGGAGGGCAGCTCATGACTGGCGGGCGGCTCTGGCAGCTCCTGACTGGCGGGCGGCTCTGGCGGCTCCTGACTGGCGGGCGGCTCTGGCGGCTCCTGACTGGCGGGCGGCTCTGGCGGCTCCTGACTGGCGGGCGGCTCTGGCGGCTCCTGACTGGCGGGCGGCTCTGGCGGCTCCTGACTGGCGGGCGGCTCTGGCGGCTCCTGACTGACGGACGGCTCTGGCGGCTCAGGACAGACGGACGGCTCTAGCGGCTCGGGACAGACGGGCGGCTCTGATGGCTCGGGACAGACGGGCGGCTCTGATGGCTCGGGACAGACGGGCGGCTCAGACGGCGCTGGGCAGGCGGGCGGCTCAGATGGCGCTGGGCAGGCAGGCGGCTCAGATGGCGCTGGGCAGGCAGACAGCTCAGATGGCGCTGGGCAGGCATGCAGCTCAGATGGCGCCTGGCAGGCAGCTCAGATGGCGCTGGGCAGGCAGGCAGCTCAGATGGCGCTGGGCAGGCAGGCAGCTCAGATGGCGCTGGGCAGGCAGGCAGCTCAGACGGCGCTGGGCAGGCAGGCAGCTCAGACTGCGCTGGGCAGACGGGCAGCTCAGACGGCGCTGGGCAGACGGGCAGTGCAGGCGGCGTTGGACAGACGGCCGACTCCTGGTGCGTGGTACCGGACTGGAGACACGCACCTCAAGGCTAGTACGGGGAGCAGGAACAGGGCACACTGGACTCTCGACTATCGCACTATAGGCCTGGTGCGTGGTACCGGTGCGTGGTACCGGCACTGGTGGTACCGGGCTGAGGGCACGCACCTCAGGGCGAGTGCGGGGAGAAGGAACAGTGCGTACAGGGCTCTGGAGACGCACAGGAGGCTTGGTGCGTGGTGCCGGAACTGGTGGTACCGGGCTGGAAACACGCACCACAGGGAGAGTGCGTGGAGGAGGAACAGAGTTCTGGAGACGCACAGGAAGCCTGGTGCGTGGTGCCGGAACTGGAGGTACCGGGCTGGAGACACGCACCACAGGGAGAGTGCGTGGAGGAGGAACAGGGCTCTGGAGACGCACTTGATGCCTGGTGCGTGGTGTTGGCACCGATGGTACTGGGCTGAGGGCACGCACCTCAAGGCGAGTGCGGGGTGCTGGAACTGGAGGCCTGGTACGTAGAAACAGACAAACTAGACACACAACATAGAATTCCCACCCAGCTCACGTCCTGACCAACACTAAAACAACCAAAACACACAAGAACTATGGTCAGAACGTGACACATATCATGTGCATTATATGGTTCATTCTGTGGTTCTGTTTACTGGATAAAAGTTGCTGTGCTTAATCTTGGGAAGTCATTTTTACATTATATCAAATGTCTGTTATAGAGAAACAATTTTCATACAATCTTCCCATATTTCGGAGGATTTTGAATTATTGAGATAGGAGTAAGGGCGGATTACTGTTTGTATTTGGGGTCTTTTGAATCATCCATCATCTTGCTCTCTGGTGAGTAGAGAAAAGCATGATGAATGTTTGAGCCCAAGCTCTAGTGGATGACACACCGTCAACCCATTTTTGGAATGGTAAGGTTATGTTATAGCAAGCCAAATTATACTGGGAAAAAACAAACACAGCATGTAAAGTGTTGGTCCCATGTTTCATGAGCTGAAATAAAATATCCCAGATGTTTTCCATATGCACTAAAAGCTTTGTTTACATCCCTGCTGGTGAACATTTCTCCTTTGCCAAGATAATCCATCCACCTGACAGATGTGGCATATCAAGAAGCTGATTAAACAGCGTGATCATTACACAAATGCAACTTGTGCTGGGGACAATAAAAGGCCACTCTTTAAAATGTA
Source organism: Salvelinus alpinus (assembly GCF_045679555.1). NCBI lineage: Eukaryota > Metazoa > Chordata > Actinopteri > Salmoniformes > Salmonidae > Salvelinus > Salvelinus alpinus. The sequence goes on along the minus strand of NC_092095.1, from coordinate 45,247,937 downwards.
AACTATTGTCACACAACACAATGCCACAGACATCTCAAGTTTTGAGGGAACATGCAATTGGCATGCTGACTGCCAGAGCTGTTGCCAGAGAATTGAATGTTCATTTATCTACCATAAGCGTCCAACGTCGTTTTAATGAATTTGGCAGTACGTCCAACCTGCCTCACAACTGCAGACCACGTGTAACCACGCCAGTCCAGGACCTCCATATCTGGCTTCTTCACCTGTAGGATGATCTAAGACCAGCCACCCGGACAGCTGATGAAACTGAGGAGTATTTCTGTCTGTAATAAAGCTCTTTTGTAGGGAAAAACTCATTCTGATTGGCTGGGCCCCAGTGGGTGTGCCTGGCTCTCCAGTGGGAGGGCCTATGTCCTCCCAGGCCCACCCATGGCTGTGCCCCTGCCAAGTCATGTGAAATCCATAGATTAGGGCCTAATGCATGTATTTCAATCGACTGATTTCCTTATATGAACTGTAATTCTGTAAAATCATTGAAATTCTTGCATGTTGTGTTTATAATTTTGTTCAGTATATTTTCATTGCAATTTTCAACCATCGACTAGGGGCAACACGAGTGCCTGCTAATTTGGTCGGATCGCAACAAGCTAGGGCGTTAGGGAGGAGGATAAGCTAAAACTTTGCGCTATGGCTCCAAGAAATCACAGGTTCAATCCCAGCGTTAGGCATTTCTTTTGTGTTTAACCCTTTCCCAAACCATAACCATAACCATTTAGAATTAATGCCTAAGCTTAACCCTAATGCCTAAACTTAACCCAGACCTTAACACTTACTCAGTTAATGCCTAAATACATTTTTCCCTTTTTCGTAGTTTGACTGACAGCTAACAGATGTGGATAAATAAGATACTTTTGTACATGGTTCAATTCTTACTTGGTTGAATCCTTGAAGTCTTTTTCAGACAGAAATAGTTTCTGTGTCTGTGTTGTAAACTGCAACCATCAAGTCTGAACAACTGACTCTGTCATTAACTTTTGATAGCGTTATACTGCATTTTTTTTCTGTGTCAATCTGATTTGTCCATGCCAGGCCAGCTTTTGGTGTAAATTATTATCTGTAAAATGTTAGTGTCGCCACTTTGCAATGTTTTCAGGGTTCTGGTTAGTGTCCCCACTTTGTAATGTTTTCAGGTTTCTGTGTTTATTTGTGTTTCATGTAAAATTATGTTTAAAAAACAATAAATGTTTGGACAACTCAGATAGGCGGTCTGTCATTAAATGTACATTGTGTTTTTTTGTGTGTGTTTGTCTGTGTGTGTCTGTCTGTGTCTGTGTGTGTGTGCATACATACACACATGTCTGTGGCTGTGTGTACCATAGTGTGCATGCATAGACCTACGGGTGTGTACGTGTTCATGGGAATTTGAATTCCACCAGCACTGAACAGTATCTCCTCATTTGATGTAACTTCTCTGGTTGCTGCTACCATAAAACAGGTTCTCTCGTGTGTCCGTTTATAGGCCTGGGAAAGATTTTGCGCGTGGTCAACACTAAATAAAGCTCATTGGTTCACTCTATAGAGACCAGTCTTTCATGCTAACATCAGGGCCAGGTCTCAAAGCTCCCATTTGACGTGGTACCCCCTCAGGTGAAGGGCATTTACAGTGAGGCAGTGGCCCCGTAAACACTCAGTTTGTACAACTGATGTACAACTAATTTGACAAAACAGACAACACACAATGATTGTGTAAAAAAATGTGTAAAGACAAACTGTTGCATCACAATATCACATCCATTGTATCAAATGTGTTTTACGTGAACAGTGTGGCTGGATACAATTTGTGTGGGTGTGCGGGAGAGTGTTTTTTAGCAATATTTGTGTGTGTGTGTGTGTGTGTGTGTGTGTGTGTGTGTGTGTGTGTGTGTGTGTGTGTGTGTGTGTGTGTGTGTGTGTGTGTGTGTGTGTGTGTGTGTGTGTGTGTGTGTGTGTGTGTGTGTGTGTGTGTGTAAATGCATGAGATTCCACTTGCTCATCCACACATTGCTCTGACAATGGGAGTCTTCAGAAACGTGTTTCTCAATCCTTAATGGACCCCATTTTGGTCAATGTTGGAAATGCTTGTTGATTTTCTCTTTCTACTACTTTCTCTTTCCACTGAACGTTTTTTCCCAACACTGACTGGGGAAAAGCTCATTGTTGAATGGAACAGGACTTTCAGAGAGGTACAGTATGGGAGAAGAAGGTATAACAAAACAAAAAAACAAGAAAAAACACAAACAGCTTTAGAAGTTATTGCCATAGTAACAGACTTTTTTCCTCAGACTTCTTTACTCAAAAAACTGGAGCAATATATTTCTAAAAGTTATCTATCAAAGACACTGGTCCCATCACAATAAAATCAATTTCCAAGAGAGTGCCAGAGATTATATCGGGATGCAACTAGTCATAGCGTGTCTTTCAGCAGGTGTTTGAAATTGTGTTTCGTAATTTGAGCAGAGTATGTTAAGGTATTGACTGCGGCATAAAGTTTAAAGAATAAATACGTTTTGTCAAAGCACATGGCATATTATCATTAGGCTTATATTTGCCATATTCTTAAACCTGTAAAATCTTCCAGAGTAGATTCAGGTGTAATGCACATAAGGATTTCAATAGCGACATGATGTCATAAATGAAGCATATTAACCTTTTTTCCCCATTACCTCTACAAACAGTAAATAGTATGTATTTTCTATAATGTTACACAAACAGAACACGTTTGGAATAGATGCATAGTGTCCATTATTAGTCCCCTGCCTCCATCCCCATGTGTTATGTCTGTGGGCCGCTCCAGAGTACATTACTAACGTCAGATCCAGCACTCCAAGCAAATAGACTCTCACTCTCCCAATCAGCCTACCTAGACAGACAGAAAGGCTCATTCATCTCTCTCTGGTCCCTGACGCACTCTCAGATGTACCCCACTCTCCTTTTCTATATAAATTGTTCTCTCCTCCCTTCATCTCTAATTTCTGTATATACAGTGCATTGCAAAGTATTCACCCCTTTGGCGTTTTTCCTATTTTGTTGCATTACAACCTGTAATTTAAATAGATTTTTTATTTGGATTTCATGTAATGGACATACACAAAATTGGTGAAGTGAAATGAAAAAATAACATATATATCAAATAACAAAATATCAAATAATTCAACAAAAAAAAATTACGGGAAGGTGGTGCATGCATATGTATTCACCCCCTTTGAAATGAAGCCACTAAATAAGATCTGGTGCAACTAATTACCTTCAGAAGTCACATAATTAGTTAAATAAAGTCCACCTGTGTGCAAGTGTCAATTGATCTGTCACATGATCTCAGTATATATACACCTGTTCTGAAAGGCCCCAGAGTTTGCAACACCACTAAGCAAGGGGCACCACCAAGCAAGCGGCACTATGAAGACAGAGGAGCTCTCCAAACAGGTCAGGGACAAAGTTGTGGAGAAGTGCAGATCTGGGTTGGGTTCTAAAAAATTATTCAAAACTTTGAACATCCCATGGAGCACCATTAAATCCATTATAAAACAATTGAAAGAATATGGCACTACAACAAACCTGCCAAGAGAGGGCCGCCCACCAAAACTCATAGTCCATAAGGACCACTTTAATCCGTACACTCCACAGAGCTGGACTTTATGGAAGAGTGGCCAGAAAGAAATAAGCAAACATGTTTGGTGTTCGCCAAAAGGCATGTGGGAGACTCCCCAAACATATGGAAGAAGGTACTCTGGTGAGATGAGACTAAAATGTTGCTTTTTGGCTATCAAGGAAAACACTATGTCTGGCGCAAATCCAACACCTCTCAATCCCCAGAGAACCCCATCCCACAGTGATGTTTTTCATCGTCAGGGACTGGGAAACTGGTCAGAATTGAAGGAATGATGGATGGCGCTAAATACAGGGAAATTCTTGAGGGAAACCTGTTTCAGTCTTCCAGAGATTGTAGATTAGGACAGAGGTTCACTTTCCAGCAGGACAATGACCCTAAGCATACTGCTAAAGCAACAGTTGAGTGGTTTAAGGGCAAACATTTAAATGTCTTGGAATGGCCTAGTCAAAGCTCAGACCTCAATCCAATTGAGAATCTGTGGCATGACTTAAAGATTGCTGTACACCAGCGGAACCCATCCAACTTGAAGGAGCTGGAGCAGTTTTGCCTTGAAGAATGGGCAAAAATGGGCAGAGAGCTTCACAGCCTTTCATTTGTCAGCGTGTCTCATTTATTTTCCTTGCACTCAAATAATAAGTGTGCAGGTGTCACGTTCCTGACCTGTTTTCTGTTGTTTTGTATGTGTTTAGTTGGTCAGGACGTGAGCTGGGTGGGAATTCTATGTTGTGTGTCTAGTTTGTCTGTTTCTATATCCAGCCTAATATGGTTCTCAATCAGAGGCAGATGGTAATCGTTGTCCCTGATTGAGAATCATATATAGGAGGCTTGTTTTGTGTTGGGATTTTGTGGGTGTTTGTTTCCTGTCTCTGTGATTGTCTGCACCAGATAGGTCTGTCTCGGTTTTTGCACATTTGTTATTTTGTATTGTTGTTTGTAGTGTTTCACTTGTTCTTTATTAAACATGTTTAACACTAGCCGCGCTGCACTTTGGTCCAATCCTTGCTACTCCTCTTCGGATGAAGAGATGGAGGAAAGCCGTTACAGCAGGTATATTTGCGTGAAACAAATAATGGGATAGGCAGGAGGATAGGCAGGATGGCTAACATATTGCATCTGAAACAATTTTCAAAGTTGGATTTTCTAGCGAAATAGGGCCAGGGGTGATAAAGGACGAAAGAAAAACAACTGAGCTTGGGGACCTACATCATGGAAGGGACAGAAAATACACAATTATTTCAATCTGAGTTGTTTCAATGGAAAGACTGGCTCTGTGGCTGCGGTGCTAGCAGCCGACTCTACTGCTTCCCCTGCCTGCTTTTCCCCACCAGCAACAGTGTGTGGACAATAACCTGTTACTGCATCTTTACTTTATCTTTTCATTACTGCACCTTGCCTATAGCACTCAACAAGCATGAGAAATGTGTGTCTCACATCCGAAGGCAGATAGCTCTTAAGACATTTCGCAGCTCACAGATAGATCTGGCATTGAATGAATAACATAGATTGAAAATCAGCATGCACAATGCAAAGGTAAATGAGAACCGTGAGATTCTGAAAGATCAAATTAAATAATGCTACCTGCTACCGAAGTAAACATGAATTGGCATTTTGTGGCAACGATGAGAGTGCCAGCTCATCAAACAAGCCCAGGGGCAACCACAGTGAGTGTACAAAACATTATGAACACCTGCTCTTTCCATGACATAGACTGACCAGGTGAATCCAGGTGAAAGCTATGATCCCTTATTGATCAATGTAGATGAAGGGGAGGAAACAGGTTAAATAAGGACTTTTAAGCCTTAAGACTATTGAGACATGGATTGTGTATGTATGCCATTCCGAAGGTGAATGGGCAAGAACGGGTTATTGCAATAGGTGCCAGGTTCAGGAACTGCAATGCTGCTGGGTTTCCTGTGGGCATCAAGAATGGTCCTCCATCCAGCCAACTTGGCACAACTGTGGGAAGCATTGGAGTCAACATGGGCCAGCATCCCTGTGGAACGCTTTCGACACCTTGTAGAGTCCATGCCCAAACGAATTGAGACTGTTCTGATGGAAAAGGGGGGGGGTGCAAATCAATATTAGGAAGTTGTTCGGCAGCGACAAGCGGCAGCGACAAGCGGCAGCGACAAGACTTTCATAGTTTCTATAAGCAATTTGAGCAGGAATGCAATGAACTGGGCCTGGCAGAAAGCGAAACAAGTAGTTAACAGGTGATCAGAGTAGAGAGGGGGCGAATCTGGCCAGGTTTGACCACATTGGTGAACTTCATTTCTTTGGCTTATTGGACTGCAAAGAATTCAAAACAATGTCACAAAAGTTTGACTCCAGCAAGTGAGAACCTGTCAAAATATGCCAAGTACTTTGATTTTGTTAGGCCTAAGGCTGATCTTGTCAGATTGTACAGTTCACAAATGGTACGAGACAATCACCTGGACAGCTCCTCAGCTTGTTGTTCCAGAATGACCTCACACACACTCTTCCCTAGGCGACAAAGTTACTGCAGCTGGTCCTCCCTATACAAGCTGTAACAGCATCCGTTGACAGGTTATTTTCTGCGTTGAAACGAATATTAACCTATATAGTCGAAATCGGACCGATAAAGGACGACTCTCATCCCTTGACATTTTCTCCATCGAGACCGAGAGACTTCTAAAACTGAGGGCCAACAGGGAGGAGTTTTATAGTCCAGTCACGGATGTCTTTACTCAGAAGGATAAATGGATGGACTTCGTTTACAAGTAAACGTAAGTGCAAGCAGGTATTTATTTGCAGTAGAGCCGTCTACTATTATTACATTACAAATCTATTGTATAAGTACCAGTCAAAGGTTTTGGACACACCTACTCATTACAGGGTTTTTATTTACATTTATTTTTACATTGTAGAATAATAGTGAAGACATAAAAACTATGAAACATCACATATGACATCATATAGTAACCAAAAAAGTGTGAAATAAATCCCAAATATATTTTATATTTGAGATTCTTCAAAGTAGCCACCCTGTGCCATGATGTCAGCTTTGCACACTCCTGGCATTCTCTAAACCAGCTGCATGAGGTAGTCCCCTGGAATGCAATTCAGTTAACAGGTGTGCCTTATTAAAAGTTAATTTGTGGAATTTCTATCCTTCTTAATGCGTTTGAGCCAATCAGTTGTGTTGTGACAAGGTAGGGGTGGTATACAGAAGATATACCTATTTGGTAAAAGACCAAGTCCATATTATGGCAAGAACAGCTCAAATAAGCAAAGAGAAACAGCATTACTTCATTATTTAAAGACATGAATGTCAGTCAATTAGGAAAATTGTAAGAACTTTCAAAGTTTCTTCAAGTGCAGTCGCAAATACCATCAAGTGCTATTATAAAACTGGCTCTCATGAGGACGGCCACAGGAAAGGAAGACCCAGAGTTACCTCTTCTGAAGAGGATAAGTTCATTAGAGTTACCAGCCTCAGAAATTTCAGCCCAAATAAATGCTTCACAGAGTTCAAGAAACAGACACATCTCAACATTATCTGTTTAGAGGAGACTGTGTGAATCAGGCTTTCATTGTTGAATTGCTGCAAAGAAACCACTACTAAAGGACACCAATAAGAAGAATAGACTTGCTTGGGCCAAGAAACACGAGCAATGTACATTAGACTGGTGGAAATCTGTCCTTTTGTCTAATGAGTCCAAATTAGAGATTTTTGGTTCCAACCGCCGTGTCTTTGTGAGACGCAGAGTAGGTGAACGGATGATCTCTGCATGTGTGGTTCCCACCGTGAAGAATGGAGGAGGAGGTGTTGTGGTGTGGGGGTGCTTTGCTCATGACACTGTCAGTGATTTATTTAGAATTCAAGGCACACTTAACCAGCATGGCTACCACAGCATTCTGCAGCGATACGCCATCCCATCTGGTTTGTGCTTATTGTGACTATCATTTATTTTTCAACAGGACAATGACCCAAAACACACATCCAGTCTGATAGAAGGGCTATTTGTCCAAGAAGGAGAGGAATGCAGTGCTGTATCAGATTACCTGACCTCCACAATCACCTGACCTCAACCCAATTGAGATGGTTTGGGATGAGTTGGACCGCAGACTGAAGTAAAAGCAGCCAACAAGTGCTCAACATATGTGGGAACTCCTTCAATACTGTTGTAAAAGCCTTCCTCATAAAGCTGTTGGAGAGAATTCCAAGAATGTGCAAAGAGTGGCTACTTTGAAGAATTTTTGTTTTGGTTACTTCATGATTCCATATGTGTTATTTCATAGTTTGGATGTCTTCACTGTTCTTTTACAATGCAGAACATTTTACAAAATAAAGAAAAACCTTTGAATGAGTATGTGTGCCCAAACATTTGACTGGTTCTGTATATATATATTTATATATATACTGTATATATATTTTTTTACCCCATTTTTCTCCCCAATTTTGTGATATCCCATTGGTAGTTACAATCTTGTCCCATCGTTTCAACTCCCTTACGGATGGAATATGGGGGAAAATGCACCAAATTATTCAACATAGAATTTTGAATTAACAAAATAGAATCTTTCCACCCCCATGCTTCACAGTAGGTATGGTGTTCTTTGGATGCAACTCAGCATTCTTTGTCCTCCAAACACGACGAGTTGAGTTTTTACCAAAAAGTTATATTTTGGTTTCATCTGACCATATGACATTCTCCCAATCTTCTTCTGGATCATCCAAATGCTCTCTAGCAAACTTCAGACGGGCCTGGACATGTACTGGCTTAAGCAGGGGGACACGTCTGGCACTGCAGGATTTGAGTCTCTGGCGGCGTAGTGTGTTACTGATGGTAGGCTTTGTTACTTTGGTCCCAGCTCTCTGCAGGTCATTCACTAGGTCCCCCCGTGTGGTTCTGGGATTTTTGCTCACCGTTCTTGTGATCATTTTGACCCCACGGGGTGAGATCTTGCGTGGAGCCCCAGATCGAGGGAGATTATCAGTGGTCTTGTATGTCTTCCATTTCCTAATAATTGCTCCCACAGTTGATTTCTTCAAACCAAGCTGCTTACCTATTGCAGATTCAGTCTTCCCAGCCTGGTGCAGGTCTACAATTTTGTTTCTGGTGTCCTTTGACAGCTCTTTGGTCTTGGCCATAGTGGAGTTTGGAGTGTGACTGTTTGAGGTTGTGGACAGGTGTCTTTTATACTGATAACAAGTTCAAACAGGTGCCATTAATACAGGTAACGAGTGGAGGACAGAGGAGCCTCTTAAAGAATAAGTTACAGGTCTGTGAGAGCCAGAAATCTTGCTTGTTTGTAGGTGACCAAATACTTATTTTCCACCATAATTTGCAAATAAATTCATAAAAAATCCTACAATGTGATTTTCTGGAATTTTTTTTCTCATTTTGTCTGTCATAGTTGAAGTGTACCTATGATGAAAATTACAGGCCTCTCTCATCTTTTTAAGTGGGAGAACTTGCACAATTGGTGGCTGACTAAATACTTTTTTGCCCCACTGTATATATAAACATATTTACCAAAAAAGATATGGGGATTGGAAATATCTGCAATATTAAAGCTGATATACCCCCTAAGAAAAAAAACTCCCGTGTGGACTTGGGAGAGGCAAAGGCCAAGAGTCCTCTGAAACACAACCCTGCCAAGCCACACTGCTTGCTTAACCCATAAGCCAGCCACACTCCTCTGTGTCAGAGGAAACACTGTACAACTGGTGTCTGTGTCAGGTATCATGCAACTGGCCTGCCTCAGGAGTTGCTAGAGAGCAATGGGACAAGGACATCCTGGTCAGCCAAACCCTCCCCTGACAACGCTGGGAAAATTGTGCACTGCCTCATGGGTTTCTCAGTCGCGGCCGGCTGCGACACAGCCAAGTTTTGAACCGGGGTCTGTAGTGACGCCTGTAGTGACTGCAATGCAATGCCTTAGACCACTGTTCCACTCGGGAGTCACTAAAATGAAGTGTATTTAAAATGTACATTATTAACCACATAAATATGAAATAATGTTTATTTACTTCACAATTCTAAAAACTAAATGATACTTATTAGTATTAAAATGCATATTTACCATAATTTGATTAAATGATGGTAAATATGCATTTTAATACTAATATGGATTGTACTTTGACAAAAGAAGCACCTTATAAAAGGGAAAAAATATATTTTATTTTTGACAGCATATGCAAATTAACTGTAATTTTGCTAAAATAAGACCATGTTTTGGTACATTCTTATTTCAGATAACATTATTTACATGTCTAATGATGTTTTGATAATAATTAAGTTTATATTTTGATAACATTGACCCCAGTTGGTAATCCATGTGTAAAATGTTGGTAGTTTGAGGGTTAAACGTTAAATAGGAATGTGAAATGATAATTACATTTTTATTTTCACGAGCGTGCATGATTCATGCCACAATGAAATTGCTAAATTGAAATAGTAAACGGTTAAATGAAAATTGGTAATGGTAAACAAAAATGATATTACAAATCCTAAATGGTAAATGGAAAGAGACAAAACCATTTAATAGTAAACAGAAAATCATGAACACAATGCGCATAGCGGAAATGAAAGTTATAATGCCACAGGATGAGACACAGATGCAGACACAGGAGGCAGATGGTTTGAGTCTCTGAAATGTATTAGAATACAAGGGGTAGGCAATAGGCAGGTCGAGGACAGGCAGAAGTTCATTAACCAGGTCAGAGTCCGAAAGGTACAGTGCGGCAGGCTCGAGGTCAGGGTAGGCAGAAAAGGTTGGGACCGGGAAGGATAGAAAACAGAGACGAGGAAAAACAGGAGCACGGAAAAAACACCCTGGTAAGCTTGACGAGACAAGACGAACTGACCACAGACAAACAGAGAACACAGGTATAAATGCACTGGGGATAATGGGGAATATGGACAACACCTGGAGGTGGGTGGAGACAAGCACAAAGACAGGTGAAACAGATCAGGGTGTGACAAAAGTGGCTGTTTTCATTTTCCAACTTCCCAATAAGCATTTTCTCTTTTCAATTTTAATTTTTAAATGGTAAATTGCTTCTTGGAGGCGTGAACCAGGTGAGCAACACCACATCCCCATGTAGTACTACATCCTAGCCATCGTTGCCATCTGTATAGTGATTTTAGACTAGTGTAACAACCACACAGGGTGCAAAACCAGGTCTCCTACGCACCAGAAAAGCATAGGTCTGCTAAACTGAAGCCTAAGCATTGACTCGAGCTAATGCAACTCTTCAGGTCTCAGGCAAGGTTAGACCTAGTCATCATGCATGTCTGGTAACTGAACCACCTCAGTTACAATTCATCGTCCTTTGAACTCCTCCTCACAAACACCCATCTGAGCCACGGCACAAATATGACTGACAGGGTTCGAACAAGGGTCTTCTGCACATCAGAAAAGCACATTAGTCCGCTAAAGCAAAGCCTATAGCCAAATGCAAGTAACCAGTAAGAAGTGGTTCGGTGACTACGCACATGTGATGAGTAACTTTGCCTGAGACCAGAAAAATTGCATTGGCTCCCCAAGCAAAATTGCCTAGGCTTTGGCTTAGCAGGCTAATACGTTCTTCTGGTGTATAGAACACCAGATTTGGACCCAATAGGTTACACTGCATGGTGGTGTCGTGTTTCTCTCCTGGCTCACTCCTCAAGGAAGCAATTTGCATACACTTTCAAAATGAATACAGCCACTGCATTTACCATTTTCTGTTTACCATTCACCATTTTCTGTTTACCATTTACCATTTTCATTTATAATTTCTGTTTGGGTCGATTCCATGCCAGCGTAGCCCGACATTTTTTGAGGGGGTATCTCAATTTGTCCTGGAAATTCTCACATATAAACTCAATTTGGAGGAAAGATGTTTGACATGCTTTTTAAATTAGTATCACAAACAATTTTGGGGAAAATCATGATGAAATTGGCCATTTTCTACCCTTTTTAGACCTATACATTACTTCTTTAAGACCCTATGATCCATGAACTGTACATGATACATACAACATATTGGTGTCATTATACTCCATATAGTGTGTTCTCAAATGTGGACTATGTCTAGATTCTGAGATACAAATGTCACATTCATTTATTCAACATATACAAATGCTTGAGACTATAAGGCTCTATCTGCAAAAAGATAATTCAAAGATAATTGGCTTTAAAGTGCCGAACCCTCATTGGATTGAATAGTGTCAGGGCTATGTTAAAACCAGGCTATGTTAATAACAACATATAGAACCTTATAAATAGTCCCAAGCTCTCTATGTCTAAAAATGAACAAAATTTAAATGGGTCATTTTGAGATATTCATATTAATACTTTTTTATGTTGAATAAATGAATGTTAAAATGTGTATTTCAGAATCTAGACATACTCTGTATGTTAAAGCACACTATGAAGAGTGCAATGACACAAAGATTTTGTCTGTATCATGTACTATTTACGGATCTAACAGGAGGCATGTATAGGTCTAAAATGGGCCTAAAATTACAACTTTCATTATGATTTTCTCAAAAATGGTTTGTGATACAAGGTGGTAACAGAATTTCAAACATAACTCCTCTCTATGAATTCCCAGAGCAATCTGAGATACCAAATGTTTTATTTACTATATCACCTGTTTACTGTTTCCAATTTCCAATCAACCATTTTCGTGTTTCATTTTAACATTGCAATTTCAGTGTGGCATTAATCATATGCACTGATATGAAAATATAAATGCATTTATTATTTTCACATTTCAATTGAGCATTTAAGCATTGCCTTTTCGAACTGGCAATGATCACTCTACATACTCAAGGATGTTGTATGTTTAAAATGTTTTCTTTACTTTTAAGAGATAACAAGAATTACATAAAATTGAGGGACAGGTATTCCTTTCAAATTCTTTAAACTATTTTGTAATAATATTAGTTTTTTTGGTTATACTGTAAAGCTTTTGGCATTCAAAATAATATACTGTATACAGTATATTTCTGTTGATCCACTCAAAACATGTCCCTACACCTCGACACATGACCATTGGGAAAAGCCAATTTGCTTCCCCCCAGTATTTTCGGCAATGCATACACATATATGTTTTACAGTATGAAGGACTGACAAATGTTTTCTCATTAAATAACAGTTTAATAAAATAATTAATGTATTATTTGTATTTTTTAAGTGTTTTACATGGTGCCAAAGTCCAGGGACAGCATTACAGTACAATTCAAAAATAACCCAAAGAAATATATTTTCAGCCTTTGTCTTCTTTAGTTGCTAAGGAACTAAATTAAATTGACCTAACAAGTATTTCATGGATTTAATTTAACCTCATGAAAAGTTTATCTGCCAATCTTGTGGGGAAACAACTCATTTTGACTCAACATGCTAATTACTTGGCCTCGGCTAAGTGTGGGAACTGAACGCAAGATTATTGGCTTCATCTTCTGTGACAGCTTGTAGACGATATCACATATTTTGCTAGTTTGCAGGGTTCCTTTCCTGTCCCCAAAGTTACAGACCAGCAGTTTGCAAAGCATGCCACATCATTAGCCATTACCACAGTTTTGCTGGTTAATTTCCTGTTCCACAGCATTAGTGCTGTTAAGTGTCCCTCCAGCTTCTCCCACTCTGATTTAACACCAATTTGTCTTTACTCCCACGACTTGCCAGCTTGAGAGTGTTTTACTTTAGGAGTGCCACATGAAAATAGCCAACTAGCAGAAGAGAAGGGAGCCTTTAAAATAACAACGGGTGTTAAGATACATTTTACATTGGCGTCATCCTTGGATCATGTTTATAGTGCCAGGCGTCATAGGAACAGATGGTATAAGGTTACCCTGTATAGGGGAAATACTTAGCAGTGATCTAAAACAGATTGAGTTTGGCTACAGTATGTACAGTAAATATGTATGATATCTGCTAGACATCACCTTGTTAACATATACCTATTATTTTTCTCTTATTTTGTTTTAAGGAGAGTACTGGGATCATTGGATTATGTCCATAGTAGGAGGTGTTATAGCAACAGATGATAGTCCTTGTAACGGCTCTCCTCCTCCTCTTCATCCGAAGAGGAGGAGCATGGATTGAACCAAGACGCAGCGTTATGATACGACATGATATTTATTTAACCAAGACAAAAAACGAACTAAACTTGATACAAAACAAAATAACAAAAACGAATGTAGACAGACCTGGACTACGAACTTACATGAAACACGAAGAACGCACGAACAGGAAAAATGACTACATAAAACGAACGAACAAACAAAACCGAAAACAGTCCCGTGTGGCGTAACATACACAGACACTGACACAGGAGACAACCACCCACGACCAACAAAGTGAAAACACCTACCTTAATATGATTCTCAATCAGAGGAGATGAAAACCACCTGCCTCTAATTGAGAACCATAATAGGTACCCATTAACCAACATAGAAACAGAAAACATAGACTGCCCACCCAAACTCACGTCCTGACCAGCTAACACATAAAAACTAACAGAAAACAGGTCAGGAACGTGACATAACCCCCCCCCTCAAGGTGCGAACTCCGGGCGCACCAGCACAAAGTCTAGGGGAGGGTCTGGGTGGGCATCTGACCACGGTGGTGGCTCAGGCTCTGGGCGAGGTCCCCACCCCACCATAGTCAATCCCAGCTTACTTCTCCCCCTCAGAATGACCACCCTCTTATTCCACCCACCTAATATAAGAGGCAACACAAAAATAAGGGACAGCTCCGGGACAAGGTAGCTCAGGACAGAGAGGTAGGTCAGGATAGAGAGGTAGCTCAAGATAGAGAGGTAGCTCAGGATAGAGAGGTAGCTCAGGATAGAGGGGCAACTCCGGACTGAAGGGCAGCTCCGGACAGAGAGACAGCTCTGGACTGAGGGGCAGTTCTGGATACATGGCAGCTCTGGGCTGGCTGACGGCTCTGGACGCTCATGGCTGGCTGACGGCTCTGGACGCTCATGGCTGGCTGACGGCTCTGGACGCTCATGGCTGGCTGACGGCTCTGGACGCTCATGGCTGGCTGACGGCTCTGGACGCTCATGGCTGGCTGACGGCTCTGGACGCTCATGGCTGGCTGACGGCTCTGGACGCTCATGGCTGGCTGACGGCTCTGGACGCTCATGGCTGGCTGACGGCTCTGGACGCTCATGGCTCGCTGGCGGTTCTGGACGCTCATGGCTCACTGGCGGTTCTGGACGCTCATGGCTCACTGGCGGCTCTGGCAGATCCTGTCTGGTTGGCGGCTCTGGCAGATCCTGTCTGGTTGGCGGCTCTGGCAGATCCTGTCTGGTTGGCGGCTCTAGCAGATCCTGTCTGGTTGGCGGCTCTGGCAGATCCTGTCTGGTTGGCGGCTCTGGCAGATCCTGTCTGGTTGGCGGCTCTGGCAGATCCTGTCTGGTTGGCGGCTCTGGCAGATCCTGTCTGACGAATGGCTCTAGCGGCTCCTGACTGACTATCGGCTCTGACGGCTCGGGACAGACGGGCGGCTCTAATGGCTCGGGACAGACGGATGGCTCAGACGGTGCTGGGCAGACGGATGGCTCAGATGGCGCTGGGGAGACGGATGGCTCAGATGGCGCTGGGGAGACGGATGGCTCAGATGGCCCTGGGGAGACGGATGGCTCAGATGGCGCTGGGGAGACGGATGGCTCAGATGGCGCTGGGGAGATGGATGGCTCTGGCCGGATAAGGCGCACTGTAGACCTGGTGCGTGGTGCCGGAACTGGAGGCACCGGGCTAAGGACACGCACCTTCATGCTAGTGCGGGGAGCAGGGACAGGGCACACTGGACTCTCAAAGCGTACTATTTGCCTGGTGCGTGGTACCGGCACTGGTGGCACCGGGCTGAGGGCACGCACATCAGGACGAGTACGGGGAGAAGGAACAGTGTGTACAGGGCTCTGGAGACGCACAGGTGGCTTAGTGCGTGGTGCCGGAACTGGAGGCACTGGGCTGGAGACACGCACCATAGGAAGAGTGCGTGGAGGAGGAACAGGGCTCTGGAAACGCACTGGAAGCCTGGTGCGTGGTGTAGGCACTGTTGGTACTAGGCTGGGGCGGGGAGGTGGCGCCGGAAATACCGGACCGTGCAGGCGTACTGGCTCCCTTGAGCATTGAGCCTGCCCAACCTTACCTGGCTGAATACTCCCCGTCGCCCGACCAGTGCGGGGAGGTGGAATAACCCGCACCGGGCTATGTAGGCGAACCGGGGACACCATGCGTAAGGCTGGTGCCATGAATGCCGGCCCGAGAAGACGCACTGGAGACCAGGCGCGTTGAGCCGGCCTCATGACACCTGGCTCAATGCCCAATCTAGCCCTACCAGTGCGGGGAGGTGGAATAACCCGCACCGGGCTATGCACACGCTATGCACACGTACAGGAGACACCGTGCGCTCTACTGCGTAACACGGTGTCTGCCCGTACTCCCGCTCTCCACGGTAAGCCTGGGAAGTGGGCGCAGGTCTCCTACCTGCCCTCGGCCCAATACCTCTTAGCCCCCGCCAATAAATTTTTGGGGTTTCTTCTCGGGCTTCCAGCCACGTCTCCTTGCTGCCTCCTCATACCAACGCTCTTGGGCTCTCGCTGCCTCCATCTCCTCACGAGCGCGGCGATATTCCCCAATATGCGCCCAGTGTCCTTTTCCCTCCAATACTTCCTCCCAAGTCCACGAGTCCTGCTTACTTGGCCGCTGCTCGAATTTCCGCTGCTTGGTTCTGGTAGGGTGGGTGGTTCTGTAACGGCTCTCCTCCTCCTCTTCATCCGAAGAGGAGGAGCATGGATTGAACCAAGACGCAGCGTTATGATACGACATGATATTTATTTAACCAAGACAAAAAACGAACTAAACTTGATACAAAACAAAATAACAAAAACGAATGTAGACAGACCTGGACTACGAACTTACATGAAACACGAAGAACGCACGAACAGGAAAAATGACTACATAAAACGAACAAACAAACAAAACCGAAAACAGTCCCGTGTGGCGTAACATACACAGACACTGACACAGGAGACAACCACCCACGACCAACAAAGTGAAAACACCTACCTTAATATGATTCTCAATCAGAGGAGATGAAAACCACCTGCCTCTAATTGAGAACCATATTAGGTACCCATTAACCAACATAGAAACAGAAAACATAGACTGCCCACCCAAACTTACGTCCTGACCAGCTAACACATAAAAACTAACAGAAAACAGGTCAGGAACATGACAGTCCTAAGATTAGTTTAGCCTACAAGTTGTGATAAAGATGAAGTTGACAGATATCATTTGGCAATGTGATAAAGTGCTATATGTTGTTACTCGCTAATTGAATGATTGTCCTTTGAATTAATAATCTCAGTCATCTTCCTGAAAATGTATTACTATCGCATTGCCAAGTGCATGGAGAAAAAACTGTTTATAGAAAAGAAACTCCAGTACCCTGGAAATATTGATGTTCCACAGATTAAATTAATAATTTGAACCTCTTTGTCTATCAACTGAAACTTAGGTTAAAAAGAGCCAATTAGTTTCTGGAGCATTCAAACACCAATGTGCTGGAGTGTTCTTTTCTATTCAATTATCTTCCAACAAGGAATAAAATAAATAAAATGTGAAAATGTTACTGATCGGTATAGGCACAATGGTACTTACCTTAAAGCAATGTTTTACTATTTCAAAAACCATTTTCAATTCTACAATAAATTATTCAAAAATACTTTTATTTTCCACTGCAATCAAGAGAGATCACATTAAACCAACTTACACTACGGAGATTAATAAATAAGTCCCCGACTGAAGGAATTACCATTAATGTGTCCGAAATGGCATCCTATTCTTTATGTGGTGCACTACTTTTGACAAGTTAAAAAATAGTGCGCTACATAGACAGGGTGACATTTCAGACGCAGACCATGTCTTGTCAAGGCCAGCAAATGTCCAGATGACCTTTGTTTTGGTCATATTCGGTTCCATTATTTTGAGTGTAAAGGTGATTTTCTCCGGAAACATCTCTTTTATCACTGTCACTGTTTGACCTATACTGGCCATTGTGGCCAATAATAAAGCAATAATTTATTATGCATCTTCTGCTTCACCTTCTGGGGAAATGATTCATTTGTTGTTATCTGTCTGTGCTCTGAATATGTAACAATTCAGGTGTCTCAGCTCATTATTTCAAAATGACAAAGAAAGCACTCAATTTAAAGGTACAATCTGGGGTTGGTACATTATTCTATGGAGCTTTATATTAATGGTGACAAGTGGCACATTTCTATTTGTTTGAATATTGCTCTTTTAATGGCTTATATGACCTGACTCAGTGAAACCACTTGAACAAAGCGAGCTTTGAGAAAAACAATGAGAACCTTGCTATGGCTCTGATCACAACATTCTGGTGTATAATTATAATTATACCACCTGTTTCCTGTGTCCTTTTGTGTCTGTGTCCTTTTTGCCCCTGTTTATAGTTATGCTTTGTTTATTTGTCACTCTAGGATGACAAGTCAGTTTCGATTGAAGAACTTATTGTTGAAAATAAGATGACAAGACAGTTTCGGCTCCTGATGTGAAATTAACACATGCAGTGCAGTCAAAAATATAGTTTAGTAAAAAGGACTATAACTATAACAACAAGTCTATAGTGTATAAATTATAATTTTAAGGCTATTTTCTTCTGTTTCGTACCTACTGAGCACACTCATCTAAAGCGTGGGCTACTTATGCTTTATTAATACTTCATAAACATTTTGAGTGACCACTGTAATTTCTCACAAAAAGATGAACATGCCATTGGTAGACATTCCAGCAGTACCTGATGCTCCTTAAGGTTTCAAAATAGTCTACAACATATTAATGGTAAAATAATAAGCACACAACACAGGATGTTAAAATAAACATATCAAACATTTTATTCACAAAAACTTTTGGAAAAAATGTTTTGCTCATGTTGTCAACCTTGTGAAAGCGAACTTGTCATAAAACACACAACTAGTTACATTACTACTGATATTGGATTGAGGTACAAATGTTCCATGTATGATTTGCAGTTAGAAATATTACATGTATAACATTTAATTGCTTCCAGTGCTTCAGTCTTTTAACCGCAAACTTTGGCTGAGAGTTTCCTTTTGCGAGGGTGGAGACCTTGCAAAACGGTATTCCCAAATTCGAACATGTATGGACCCAGAACTTAATCACGCAGACTACTCAAAGGGGTGACTGCAATCCACACTTTAGTTTTGGTAGAAAAGTCACTGACAGGAAACACTTTATGTTAGTATTTTCGGACTAAAAACATTATTTTACTTAGCGTACAGTGTGTCTAAAGTAACACATCACACTATTACAACAGTGTGACTGTTTTGGAATAAAATGTTCAATATATTTCCTTAAACATCCTCTATATTGTGTGCTTATTGTTAAATCATTGATATGTTCTAGAGGGCAATTTGGAGAGCATCAAGTACTGCTGGAATTCCTACCACTGGAATGTCCATCTTTTGTATTTAAGAAATTACACTGTTCACTCAAAATATTTACAAAGGTATAAAAAGCCCACACTTTAGATGAGGACACGCAAAAATACAACTAATGATTAGTAAATGGTTTATAAGGTCCAATATTAAACACCTTAGGAATGATCTTATGAATCATTATTAAATACTTTAAAAGTTGTAAGTTATAAATGTGTGAATAACTAGGTTTCTATTGTTGGCAAATTTGGGAGTAATGATTAATAAATGATGAATAAACGATTTACTAATCTGTTATAAATGCTTTATTACGTGCAGTTATTATCATTTACTACATCTACATCATCTTGCTGAGTCTACCTTTAAACCTAACCTAACCTATGTGACCTGACCCATCACCTTATGCATTTCTGCCCCAAAGAGGCAAGAAGTGGCATGCCCAAAAACTATAGAACACATAAGTGGTTACTTTCTGCTAAACTAAAACTGAAACTATACAGAACAAAAATATAAATGCAACATGCAACAATTTCTAAGATTTTACTGAGTTACAGTTCATATAAGGAAATCAGTCAATTGAAATAAATTAATTAGGCCCCAATCTATGGATTTCACAATACTGGGAATACATTTTTTGGTCACAGACACCTTCAAAAAAAGGTAGGGGCGTGGATCAGAAAAGCAGTCCGTATCTGGTGTGACCACCATTTGCCTCAAGCAGCGCGACACATCTCCTTCGCATAGAGTTGATCAGACTGTTGATTGTGGCCTGTGAAATGTTGTCCCACTCCCCTTCAATGGCTGTGTGAAGTTTCTGGATATTGGCAGGAACTGGAACACGCTGTCATAGATGTCGATCCAGAGGATCCTAAACATGGTCGATGGGTGACATGTCAGGTGAGTATGCAGGCCATGGAAGAATGGACTTGTTCAGCTTCCAGAAATTGTGTACAGATCCTTGCAGCATGGGGCCGTGCATTGTCATGGTGAAACACAAGGTGATGGAGGTGGATGAATGGCATAACAATGGGCCTCAGGATCTTGTCACAGTATCTCTGTGCATTCAAATTGCAATTGTTAAATTTAAATTGTGTTTGTTGTTCATAGCTTATACCTGCCCATCAACTGTGTAATGATCATGCTGTTTATTAAGCTTCTTGATATGCCACACCTGTCAGGTGGATAGATGGATTATCTTGGCAAAGGAGAAGTGCTCACTAACAGGGATGTAAACAAACGTATGCACAAAATGTGGGATCTTTTATTTAAACTCATGAAACGTGGGACTTTACATGTTGCGTTTTACAACTCACACTATTACAACAGTGTGACTCTCAAAGCTTTAAATATAACTATAACAACAAGTCTATAGTGTGTAAATTATAATTTTAAGGCTATTTTCTTCTGTTTCGTACCTACTGAGCACACTCATCTAAAGCGTGGGCTACTTATGCTTAATTAATACTTCATAAACATTTTGAGTGACCACTGTAATTTCTCACAAAAAGATGAACATGCCATTGGTAGACATTCCAGCAGTACCTGATGCTCCTTAAGGTTTCAAAATAGTCTACAACATATTAATGGTAAAATAATAAGCACACAACACAGGATGTTAAAATAAACATATCAAACATTTTATTCACAAAAACTTTTGGAAAAAATGTTTTGCTCATGTTGTCAACCTTGTGAAAGCGAACTTGTCATAAAACACACAACTAGTTACATTACTACTGATATTGGATTGAGGTACAAATGTTCCATGTATGATTTGCAGTTAGAAATATTACATGTATAACATTTAATTGCTTCCAGTGCTTCAGTCTTTTAACCGCAAACTTTGGCTGAGAGTTTCCTTTTGCGAGGGTTGAGACCTTGCAAAACGGTATTCCCAAATTTGAACATGTATGGACCCAGAACTTAATCACGCAGACTACTCAAAGGAGTGACTGCAATCCACACTTTAGTTTTGGTAGAAAAGTCACTGACAGGAAACACTTTATGTTAGTATTTTCGGACTAAAAACATTATTTTACTTAGCGTACAGTGTGTCTAAAGTAACACATCACACTATTACAACAGTGTGACTGTTTTGGAATAAAATGTTCAATATATTTCCTTAAACATCCTCTATATTGTGTGCTTATTGTTAAATCATTGATATGTTCTAGAGGGCAATTTGGAGAGCATCAAGTACTGCTGGAATTCCTACCACTGGAATGTCCATCTTTTGTATTTAAGAAATTACACTGTTCACTCAAAATATTTACAAAGGTATAAAAAGCCCACACTTTAGATGAGGACACGCAAAAATACAACTAATGATTAGTAAATGGTTTATAAGGTCCAATATTAAACACCTTAGGAATGATCTTATGAATCATTATTAAATACTTTAAAAGTTGTAAGTTATAAATGTGTGAATAACTAGGTTTCTATTGTTGGCAAATTTGGGAGTAATGATTAATAAATGATGAATAAACGATTTACTAATCTGTTATAAATGCTTTATTACGTGCAGTTATTATCATTTACTACATCTACATCATCTTGCTGAGTCTACCTTTAAACCTAACCTAACCTATGTGACCTGACCCATCACCTTATGCATTTCTGCCCCAAAGAGGCAAGAAGTGGCATGCCCAAAAACTATAGAACACATAAGTGGTTACTTTCTGCTAAACTAAAACTGAAACTATACAGAACAAAAATATAAATGCAACATGCAACAATTTCTAAGATTTTACTGAGTTACAGTTCATATGTGCATTCAAATTGCAATTGTTAAATTTAAATTGTGTTTGTTGTTCATAGCTTATACCTGCCCATCAACTGTGTAATGATCATGCTGTTTATTAAGCTTCTTGATATGCCACACCTGTCAGGTGGATAGATGGATTATCTTGGCAAAGGAGAAGTGCTCACTAACAGGGATGTAAACAAACGTATGCACAAAATGTGGGATCTTTTATTTAAACTCATGAAACGTGGGACTTTACATGTTGCGTTTTATATTTTTGTTCAGTGTAGATAATATAACGAAATTAAAATGTATATAAAACTTAAACTAAATAAAAAGCAGTAAAGTGGATCTGAAAAGTAACTGAAACTAAATTGAATCTCAAATAAAAATCTGAAAACTATTAGAGTGAAAACGAATATAAAATCACAAAACTATAATAACCTTGGTGTGAAACGTGAAAATATGTCAGCAAAATCCAGTCAACAGAAAACCCCAGCAGTGAATCCGTTGTAGTTAATACTATAGCATTATTGTAATAGAAGAGAATAACAAGAGTGTGTTTCTGCCTACATCGAAAGGATTACTCAGTTTAACAGTAATGCTGGGAGGAGAGAACGATATGTTTACCTTTCTCAAGGATGTGACATTGTGCACACGACAACGATTAGTGTTGACACAAGCCCTAGGCCTCTGAGCTCCCGAGCGGCACAGCGGTCTAAGGCACTGCATCTCTGTGTGAGAGGTGTCACTACAGTCCCTGTTTTAATTCCAGACTGTATCACATCAGGCCGTGATTAGGAGTCCCATTGGGAGGCGCACAATTGGCCCAGCGTCATCCGGGTTTGGACGGGGGTAAGCCGTCATTGTAAATAAGAATTTGTTCTTAACTGACTTGCCTAGTAAAGGTTGCTTAGTAAATAAAGGTTAATTAATTTTAAAATAAAGTCCCATAGCTGTAGCTTATAATGACAGTTGTCAATGCCAAAAACACACTTGTGGATTGAGAGCTTACTTCATTGCTTTCAGGCAGTAAAGATCTTTCGCTCCATTCATTATAGGCTGGCTGTTTTCTTTAAAGACCTAACTTAATTCTTCCCTCCAGAAACTATGCACACATCAGTTCATCTCGCGGTCTCCTCATGACTCCTTTTGTGTACTCTGGTGGAATTTGACTTGGAGTCTGTCGTCAAGCAAACAGCATAATCTCTGCCACAGGCTTTGCATATGTGTCTTCTTGTTCTGCCTTAGCCAAGAAATAGATTATCTCAGTAAACATACCTGAATGTCATGTTCAAATGTTGTTTGTTAGGAGGTTGAGCAGGGATACCATCATTGTCAGTCTCATCACATTGTAGATGGATAGTACAGAAAATACCTATACACACAGTCATGCACTCGTGCAAATATGAATGCATGCACACACACACACATACATACAGTAGACACACCTACCCACACACACAAACGCCTTATCAAGCTCAATCAGTATAATGATGGACTCTTACACATGCTCGTCCCCAATTTCATCATAGCAGCTTTAGGCTCTCTCATACTGTAGCTGTAAGGTAAGTGATTCCAGATGATTCTATTAAACTTAAACTGCACTGAACGACTTAGTTTGTCCACCTCAGAATAGTTTGAAAAACAGCCTGGAGGGCTATGACATGAAAATAATATTTTGAAGAAGATAACATTTAGTTTAATTCCACATTTTACTTCAATTCTATCTTAATTTTCGTCATCAATCAGATGAAATAAATGTTTCATTACAGACCCAGAGGGCACTATAAAATATTTACAGACTGTATTAATTTATGTTTCTTTTCGCATGGAAGCTTCTTTTGGAATTATTATTTCATAAATTGGCCTACTGTTTGCTTCAGATGTGTACACATAAAGAGTTCCAAAAGGTATTACACCACAAAAGAATTGTGCATAAAAGCATGTGAGCTTTTCATAGAAATGAAATTACTCCGAGCAGATAATACTCAATAATAAACCAAGGATACACACATCTTCAGCGGCTCCTGTGTAGCACACAGTAGCAGCATCAAAGCCTATGATGTCAGAGATGTGAACTTATTACTTTGCCAAAGATAGCTAACTAGTGAGTTTGTTTTTGCTGTTTTGGGACAGGTCCTTCTTATAAAGGGAGTTGTTTAATCTCAATTGGATCGCATATGAATAAAGTGGTGCTGTATAAATAAATAAATAAAAAGTAGAATTACCTGTGTAAGAGCCTTTCTTATCCTCCAATCTCAGACAAGGAAAGAAAAGCTTCACTGTCTGATCTTTCATAATCACAATGCTCTGGTCCTCTGAGAAGAAAAAGAGTGGAATAGGGTACAGTCATAGTACTGTACAGTATCTCTGGCCCTCTCACCACTTATTATTTTTCATAGAAATAGTCCTTTTGTATAAAATATTTCTCAGAAGTGCCATTACTGTACTTGTGCTTATTCATTTGGAGAAAAAAACTACTTCAACAATGGTCCATTCATCTCTGCAACACTTCACATCACTTACTTTTCCCAATTTGATTCTCCTCCTTTTCTTCCAATCCTCTACTTTTCTAACGAACATAAGTTTCACATGGAGCGACAGTGGTCTGCATTTTTCAGTAATTATTTTCCTTTCAGCACCGTAGTGTGACAGCCTATGGTCTGTGAACCAAGCGGGTAGAATGAATTAAATATTTTTGTGGGGAAAATGCATTTAGCTTACACTTCGCTAAACCTTCTTACGGCTTCGAACATTGTCAATCTATGTGCAGTTCGAGGTATCAGAGGAAATTTTTACTTAATTTGCATGAGCCCGCAATACCCAAACAAACCTCAAATTCACAGGCAATTTCACAGTTGGAGTATTTCTAAGATGTTTTATTCATTTAGGTTGCATTTTTTTGCAGCCTTTCATATACTTTAATTCTCTAATGCAAGTATTTGCCTCCAGTTCCAGTAAGCCTGTACCTGTACCCTTGCTTCTTTCTATTAGAAGACCTTCATGGCTTAAGACATTACATCTGAGTCAATAAATCATAATGGGAAATGTTTTTGTTATAATAGGGGCAGACAATAAAATCTGTAAGACTTGTGCCTACCAAACAGTGCTTCCACAGCGACGTCTAGGTTGCTATGAGAATTGCAAATGTGTTTTTACCTGCTTTCTCAGTGGGACATCACTAAGCCATTCCGTGTGCATGCCTTCATGTTGTGCTGAAAATAGGTGTCATTATGGGTGTCTTCCAAAAAAATTACTAATCCCTTTGAAAACAGAAACATTTATTCTAGTGTCAAAATATTACAAAGTGTACATTTTGGTCATAAAGTCTGTCTCGTCTAAAATGGAGTTTGGAATCCGTGTGTCACAACGAGTTATTTAAGGTTGGGTTTGGATTACAGTTATGTCAACAAATCATGCCCCCTTTTGCTAAGCTCACGTCAAATAAAATAAAATAAAATTTTATTGGTCACATACACATGGTTAACTTCACTAGGGTAGGGGGCAGCATTCGGAATTTTGGATGAAATGCATGCCCAAATGAAACTGCCTGCTTCTTGGGCCCAGAAGATATGCTATGCATATAACTGATATATTTGGATAGAAAACACTCTAAAGTTTCTAAAACTGTTAAAATAGTGTCTGTGAGTATAACAGAACTGATTTGGAAGGCGAAAACCTGAGAAAAATCCATTCAGGAAGTACTTTTTTGGGGGGTTTTGTAGATTTCTATTCAATGCCATTACAGTATCCATTGACTTAGGATTCAAATGGCAGTTTCTATGCCTTCCACTAGATGTCAACAATCTTTAGAAATTGTTTCAGGCTTGTATTCTGAAAAATGAAGAAGTAAGTGCAGTCTGAATGAGTGGACCCTAAACTGTCACAGAGCTTTTTCATGCGCGCGACCGAGAGAGTGCGTTTCTTGTTTACCTTTTAAATTGACAACGTTATTGTCCGGTTGAAATATTATCGATTATTTAGGCTAAAAACAACCTGAGGTTTGAATATATACATAATTTGACATGTTTCTATGAACTTTACGGATACCATTTAGATTTTTTTGGCTTCCTGTTTTGACTGCGTTTGAGCCTGTGGATTACTGAAGAAAATGCGAGAACAAAACTGAGGTTTTTGGATATAAAGAGACTTTCAGGCTTTCAGGCTTGTTTCAGGCTTGTTTCTTGAAAAACAAACAAGTAGTTGTAGTTTATCCAAGGTGTTCTCATCAGGAAAGGTAGGCTTTTGGCGCGAGTGAATGAGGGTGCGCTCTTCGTAATTTTCCTTCTCTATTGAACACCGTTCTTTCCGTCTGAAATATTATAATTTATTTACATATTAGGGTACCTGAGGATTGATTAGAAACCTTGTTTGACTTGTTTGGACAAAGTTTACCGGTAGCTTTTTGGATTCCTCTGTATGCATATTGAAGGAGTGGATTACAGAAATCAATGGCACCAACTAAACTGACTTTTTTGGATATAACTTTTTAGGGATAGGGGCCAGCATTTTCACTTTGGATGAATAGCGTGCCCAGAGTGAACTGCCTCCTACTCTGTCCCAGATGCTAATATATGCATATTATTATTACTGTTGGATAGAAAACACTCTGAAGTTTCTAAAACTGTTTGAATGATGTCTGTGAGTATAACAGAACTCATATGGCAGGCAAAAACCTGAGAAAAAATCCAAACAGGAAGTGGGAATTCTGAGGCTGGTTGATTTTCAACTCATCGCCTATTGAAATCCCAGTGGGATATGGATCTGTTTGCACTTCCTACGGCTTCCACTAGATATCAACAGTCTGTAGAACGTTGAATGAAGCTTCTACTGTGATGTTGAGCCGGATGGGAGCTGTTTGAATCAGTGGTCTGGCAGAGAGCCAGGTCCTGGTCACGCGCATTCCACATGATATCGACTTGTGTTCCATTACTTCTATAGACACAAAGGAATTCTACGGTTGGAACGTTATTGAATATTTATGATAACAACATCCTAAAGATTGATTCTATACTTAGTTTGACAATAAAATGCAAATTAATTACTTAAAAATCATACAACGTGATTTTCTGGATTTTAGTTTCAGATTACGTCTCTCACAGTTGAAGTGTACCTATGATAAAAATTACAGACCTCTACATGCTTTGTAAGTAGGAAAACCTGCAAAATCGGCAGTGTTTCAAATACTTGTTCTCCCCACTGTACGTTGTAAACTTTCATTCATAGGATAGGTTGTAGCAACCTCATATAGGGAAAATTTGAGTATCATGTAGTAGCCTAACCTATCGCTGTTTCATTGAACTGGGTGACTGGAATATGAATGAGAGTCATCCAATATGCTGTAATGGAAAAAAGGCCATGCTCATGAAAAATAAAAATTGTCCTCCCTCATCTTAAACGGCACTGACCGCCACTAATGCATATAATGTCCTGGGCATAACCTAGCCTGTGTGTGTGTGTGTGTGTGTGTGTGTGTGTGTGTGTGTGTGTGTGTGTGTGTGTGTGTGTGTGTGTGTGTGTGTGTGTGTGTGTGTGTGTGTGTGTGTGTGTGTGTGTGTGTGTGTGTGTGTGTGTGTGTGTGTGTGTGTGTGTGTGTGTGTGTGTGTGCCTGCTTGCGTGTGTGGGTCTGTGAAAAAAATAGTACACTCTTAGAAAAATATTTGCTATCTAGTACCTAAAAGCCTGCCTCTTCCAGGCACAAAAATAGTTATTTGGCTGTCCCCATAGGGAACCCTTTTTGGTTCCAGGTAAACCCTTTTGGCTTCAATGTAGAACCTTGGAGAACACAAAACGGTTCTACCTGGAATCATAAAGGGTCCTACCTGGACCCAAACAGGGTTCCCTATGGGGACAGCCAAAGAACTCTTTTTGTGCCTGGAAGAACCTTTTGGGTTACCACACAATCGGAACCTTTCCAATTGAATAAGGTTCCTCTTGGAACCCCTCTGAAAAGGGTATTCAAGGAACCCCTATGTAAAGGTTCAAACCAGAAACTTTTTGTGATGGGGGGACTTTTTTAAACCTTTTTAATAATATATTGTACCCTGTCAGATTGGAGGTGAGGCTTATTGGAGGCACGGCTTTCAGATAGTTACTTTTGTCAGACATTAGCATAAATGTCATTCCTGTTCATCATTTTAAGTGTGTACACTGCAAATTAAAATGTTAATTGAATATTTATGCATATTACATATTCTAATATAATATTAACAGTGCTGATTACATACAGTATTAAAGTGGTAACTTTGGGATTTGCATATGCTCTTCTGGAACTCTTACACATCTGTTAGCCACATTGAAGCTATAACCTTAACATGTCATGAGAATACAACAGAAGAGACTAACAGGAATTACATTTACTCTAATGGGTGGCCCAAAAAATATCTAACTTAAAGCCACACCGCTTCTAAGCCGCGCCTCCACTCCAGGGTTCCTCCAGGAACTCATTGCTACATTGATCCATTAAAGGTTCCTCCAAGAACCCCTCAACTAACCACTGGTGCAAATATGAACCATTCAATAGCAATGGTTCCTTGAGGAACTCCAGGGGTTCCTTGAGGATCTCCAGGGTTCTTCGAGTCACCACTAATTCTAAGAGTGTATGTTTGCTTGCTTTCGTCTTTTGTGGGTGCATTCTTGCGTGTGTATGTGAGTGTTCTGAGAGAGTGTGTGGGTGGCTGGCTAGCATAGCCTTCACAGGCTCTATCTTCATAACCACAGATGTATGACGTCTGTCTGTTGGACAGATGGGGGTTGAGTCAGCGTGCGTGCGTGCGTGCGTGCGTGCGTGCGTGCGTGCGTGCGTGCGTGCGTGCGTGCGTGCCCAGTAACTTTGATGAGGGGATGTGCTTTTCAATGGGGCTCTGACAAAGACCTCACCTCCAGCCTCACCTCTTGCCTGCTCACCAACGGTCGTTAATGGGGAGAACAGAATTAAGTAGGTTGGTCAGAACTGCTCAAACTTCAACATAGTATATGTTTGTGTGCCAGATATTACCTATTCTAACTGCCATTGGTAATAGAACAGTGTATGTGTTCACAGAAACATGTATGGAGCCAATACATGGAGACTTGCAAGATGATGTGATGAAGTCCAGACTGATAGACGGGCTCAATACTAATGTCTCTGAATGGAGAAAGACATGGCACTCAGCATAAACATTTTACTACTCCCAACTTTTATTTGTATTGTCTTTTTAATTATTGAATTGAATGGGATTAGTCAATATGGGGAGAAACAGGCTATATTCTGCACCAGGATCAGAGAATTCCTGTTGCTTACGAGGTGGAGCTGCCGCTTTAAAGGAGCGGGACTCTAACACGGATGCTTATAAGAAATCCCGCTTTGCCCTCAGACGAACTATCAAACATGCAAAGCGTCAATACAGGACTAAGACTGAATTGTACTACATCGGCTCCGGTGCTTGTAGGCTGTGGCAGGGCTTGCAAATTATTACAGACTAGAAAGGGAAGCACAGCCGTGAGCTGCCCAGTGACACGAGCCTACCAGATGACTGAAGCATGCATGAGACCATCAGCTGTTCCGGATGACTGTGTAATCACACTCTCCGTAGCCAATGTGACTAAGACCTTCAAACAGGTCAACATTCACAAGGCCACGGGGCCAGACAGATTACCAGAACGTCTACTCAACCAACTGGCAAGTGTCTTCACTGACATTTTCAACCTGTCCCTGACTGAGTCTGTATAACAACATGTTTCAAGCAGACCACCATAGTACCTATGCCAAAGAACACTAAGGTAGCCTGCCTAAATGACGACCGACCCGTAGCACTCACGTCTGTAGCCATGAAGTGCTTTGAAAGGCTGGTCATGGCTCACATCAACACCATTATCCCAGAAACCCTAGACCCACGCCAATTTGCATACCGCCCCAACAGATCCACAGATGATCCCATCTCTATTGCACTCCACACTGCCCTTTCGCACCTGGACAAAAGGAACACCTACGTGAGAATGCTATTCATTGACTAAGCTCACCATTAAGCACCATATTGCTCTCAAAGCTCATTCAGCTAAGGACCCTGGGACTAAACACCTCCCTCTACAACTGGATCCTGGACCTCCTGACAGGCCGCCCCCAGGTGGAAAGGGTAGGTAACAACTCTCCCACGCTGATCCTCAACAGGGGGGGCCCTCAGGGGTGCGTGCTCAGTCCCCTCCTGTACTCCCTGTTCACCCATGACTGCATGGCCAGGCACGACTCCAACACCATCATTAAGTTTGGTAGGCCTGATCACTGACAACGACAAGACAGCCTATAGGGATGAGGTCAGAGACCTGGCTGTTTGGTGTGGTGCCAGGATATTAACCTCTCGCTCAATGTGATCAAGACAAAGGAGATGATTGTGGACTACAGGAAAAGGAGGACCGAGCACGCCCCCATTCTCATCAACGGGGATATAGTGGAGCAGGTTGAGATCTTCACTTTCCTTGGTGTCCACATCACCAAAAAACTGTCATGGTCCAAACACAACAAGACAGTCGTGAAGAGGGCATGACAAAGACTATTCCCCCTCAGGAGACTGAAAAGATTTGGCATGGGTCTTCAGATCCTCTAAAAGTTCTACAGCTGCACCCTCAAGAGCATCCTGACTGGTTGCATCACTGCCTGGTATGGCAACTGCTCAGCCTCCGACCGCAAGGCAATACAGACGGTAGTGAGTACGGCCCAGTACATCACTGGGGCCAAGCTTCCTGCCATCAAGGGCCTCTTTACTAGGCGGTGTCAGAGGAAGGCCCTAAAAATTGTCAAAGACTCCAGCCACCCTAGTCATAGACTGTTCTCCTTGCTACCGCACATCAAGCGGTACCGGAGTTCCAAGTCTAGATCCAAAAGGCTTCTTAACAGCTTCTACCCCCAAGCCATAAGACTCTTGAACAGCTAATCAAATGGCTACCCAGACTATTTTTTCCTTTAGTTTTTAAATGATCTATTTTTTACTTTTTCTTAACTGCATTGTTGGTTAACTTCTCTGTGCTACGGATCCCTTTAGCGGGATCATTTTCCTAAACAACCGCTGAATTGCAGGGCGCAAAATATTACTAAAAATATTTATAATCATGCAATCACAAGTGAAATATACCAAAACACAGCTTAGCTTGTTGTTAATCCACCTATCGTGTCAGATTTTGAAAATATGCTTTCCAGCGAAAGCAATCCAAGCTTTTGTGAGTGTATCAATCAATGCTACAACAGCTAGCCCCAAATTAGCATGGTCACGAAAGTCAGAAAACCAATAAAATTAATCGCTTACCTTTGATAATCTTCGGATGTTTGCACTCACGAGACTCCCAGTTACACAATAAATGTTATTTTTGTTCGATAAATATTACTTTTATAACAAAAAAACGCCATTTGGGTTGCGCGTTATGTTCAGAAAACCAAAACCTTGTTCCGTTCGACGAAAATTCCAAAAAGTATCCGTAATGTTCGTAGAAACATGTCAAATGTTTTTAATAATCAATCCTCAGGTTGTTTTTAACAAACATAATCGATAATATTTCAACCGGACCGTAACCTATTCAGTAAAAGACAGAAAGAAAATGGAGAGCTACCCCTCTAGCGCGCAGGAACTAATCAGAGGACACCTGACTAGTTTTGAAAAATCCCGCTCATTTTTCAAAATAAAAGCCTGAAACTATGTCTAAAGCCTGGTCACAGCCTGAGGAAGCCATTGGAAAAGGAATCTGGTTGATACCCCTTTAAATGGAAGAAAGACGGGCCAGGAAACATACAGTGGGGAGAACAAGTATTTGATACACTGCCGATTTTGCAGGTTTTCCTACTTACAAAGCATGTAGAGGTCTGTAATTTTTATCATAGGTACACTTTAACTGTGAGAGACGGAATCTAAAACAAAAATCCAGAAAATCACATTGTATGATTTTTAAGTAATTAATTTGCATTTTATTGCATGACATAAGTATTTGATCACCTACCAACCAGTAAGAATTCCGGCTCTCACAGACCTGTTAGTTTTTCTTTAAGAAGCCCTCCTGTTCTCCACTCATTACCTGTATTAACTGCAACTGTTTGAACTCGTTACCTGTATAAAAGACACCTGTCCACACACTCAATCAAACAGACTCCAACCTCTCCACAATGGCCAAGACCAGAGAGCTGTGTAAGGACATCAGGGATAAAATTGTAGACCTACACAAGGCTGGTATGGGCTACAGGACAATAGGCAAGCAGCTTGGTGAGAAGGCAACAACTGTTGGTGCAATTATTAGAAAATGGAAGAAGTTCAAGATGACGGTCAATCACCCTCGGTCTGGGGCTCCATGCAAGATCTCACCTCGTGGGGCATCAATGATCATGAGGAAGGTGAGGGATCAGCCCAGAACTACACGGCAGGACCTGGTCAATGACCGGAAGAGAGCTGGGACCACAGTCTCAAAGAAAACCATTAGTAACACACTACGCCGTCATGGATTAAAATCCTGCAGCGCACGCAAGGTCCCCCTGCTCAAGCCAGCGCATGTCCAGGCCCGTCTGAAGTTTGCCAATGACCATCTGGATGATCCAGAGGAGGAATGGGAGAAGGTCATGTGGTCTGATGAGACAAAAATAGAGCTTTTTGGTCTAAACTCCACTCGCCGTGTTTGGAGGAAGAAGAAGGATGAGTACAACCCCAAGAACACCATCCCAACCGTGAAGCATGGAGGTGGAAACATCATTCTTTGGGGATGCTTTTCTGCAAAGGGGACAGGACGACTCTACCGTATTGAGGGGAGGATGGATGGGGCCATGTATCGCGAGATCTTGGCCAACAACCTCCTTCCCTCAGTAAGAGCATTGAAGATGGGTCGTGGCTGGGTCTTCCAGCATGACAACGACTCGAAACAGACAGCCAGGGCAACTAAGGAGTGCCTCCGTAAGAAGCATCTCAAGGTCCTGGAGTGGCCTAGCCAGTCTCCAGACCTGAACCCAATAGAAAATCTTTGGAGGGAGCTGAAAGTCCGTATTGCCCAGCGACAGCCCCGAAACCTGAAAGATCTGGAGAAGGTCTGTATGGAGGAGTGGGCCAAAATCCCTGCTGCAGTGTGTGCAAACCTGGTCAAGAACTACAGGAAACGTATGATCTCTGTAATTGCAAACAAAGGTTTCTGTACCAAATATTAAGTTCTGCTTTTCTGATGTATCAAATACTTATGTCATGCAATAAAATGCAAATTAATTACTTAAAAATCATACAATGTGATTTTCTGGATTTTTGTTTTAGATTCCGACTCTCACAGTAGAAGTGTACCTATGATAAAAATGACAGACCTCTACGTGCTTTGTAAGTAGGAAAACCTGCAAAATCGGCAGTGTATCAAATACTTGTTCTCCCCACTGTAGATAAAAAATAAAAAATCACTTCCGGGTTAGATTTCCTCAGGTTTTTGCCTGCAGAATCAATTTTGTTATACTCACAGACAATATTTTGACAGTTTTGGAAACTTTGGAGTGTTTTCTAACCTAATCTGTAAATGATATGCATATTCTACAATCTGGACCTGAGAAATAGTCCGTTTACCTTGGGAACGTTATTTAAAATAAAATAAAAAATCTTACCCCTAGCGTCAAGAGGTTAACGGCTTTTAAGAATGCATTTCACTGTAAAGTCTACACCTGTTGTATTCAGCGCATGTGACTTTGAGTTGATTTGATTTGACACCACACAGGAAGACATGACTACTCTGACGTGTTTGCCAAGGTTGCCCCATTACCACAAGACAAAATGCAGAGAGGCACAGTATCTGTATCGGCTGGGAATGACAATGAAATATGAAAGAAAGGTGCACATTGTTATATTAGCAGAACACTGCTTCTATGCTATTATACCACCCTGCATACCACTGCTGGCTTGCTTCTGAAGCTAAGCAGGGTTGGTCCTGGTCAGTCCCTGGATGGGAGATCAGGTGCTGCTGGAAGTGGTGTTGGAGGGCCAGTAGGAGGCACTCTTTCCTCTGGTCTAAACAAAGATCCCAATGCCCCAGGGCAGTGATTGGGGACACTGCTCTGTGTAGGGTGCCGTCTTTCGGATGGGACGTTAAACGGGTGTCCTGACTCTCTGAGGTCATTAAAGATCCCACGGCACTTATCGTAAGAGTAGGGGTGTTAACCCCGGTGTCCTGGCTAAATTCCCAATCTGGCCCTCAACCATCACGGTCACCTAATAATCCCCAGTTTACAATTGGCTCATTCATCCCCCTCCTCTCCCCTGTAACTATTCCCCAGGTCGTTGCTGCAAATGAGAACGTGTTCTCAGTCAACTTACCTGGTAAAATAACGGTAAAATAAATAAATAAAATAAATGTAAAGGGTTGTTTATTCTACATGAACTGATGGACTGGAATATGTTCCTGGTCAGCCTCAGAGAACAACATTGACCTATACGCTGACTCGGTGAGTGCGTTTATAAGTAAGTGCATTGGAGATGTTGTACCCACTGTAACCATTTAAACCTACCCTAACCAGAAACCGTGGATGGATGGCAGCATTCGCGCAAAACTGAAGCACAAGCATTTCGCTATACTGGCATTAACATCTGCTAACCATGTGTATGTGACCAACAAAATGTGATTTAATTTTGATTTGATAGGTCGAACTACATTTTTAAGTTATCGAAACACTTACTTTAGCATATCTATATAAATTCAGCAATTGCATTCTTCTCATATTACTCTGTAGGCTACTGACCTATTCAAAGCTTATTCCGACATCTCAACCTGAAAGAGGTTTGTTTATTTTGACTGACAGGGGAAAAAGAGCTGCGGACAAGGTTCTGACAGAAGGTTGTGTCTTGGTGGTGGCAAGGAAACACCCAACAAACCCCCACATCAAACCACACCCCCAAGCCAACTCACATTTGGCCTTTGTCATGGCCCGCCAGCATTTCTTGAGGAGCAAGTCAAAAACTAGGCCAAATCAGCGGGTGAAGTTCCCATTTCAGCGGGTGTGTGTATAGGTACAGGTACATATAGAAAATCCAGAACAAAAGTTGCAAGCTGTTCTAACACCGTGACTGCATGTTTTTTTTGCTCTGGATGTCTGTTCTAAAGATAAACAATTAAGCACTCAGCCTGGAGACAAACTTTCCATCTCTTTTTGTGAAATTATCAAAATGCTAAGTACGCTCGAGGAGCTGAGGAGGAAGGTAATTGCAATGCATACATTTTTCATGAATTTTGAAAAATCTTCACTGAAAACGATGGGCTATTTTCCATTCAATTGAATTTCAATTTACTATCTGAATTTACAGAATTTGAATCCCAACCCTGATACCCATACCGTATGCCCAAAAGCAATGTATTTTTTAGCTGAAAACAGATGCCAAGTTGACTGCTCAAATGCACTTCTATTGGTTTTGGAAAATATGGAAAATCTTCATTCAGCCAAACAGACCATGACATAAACATCCTCACGAAGTGTTCT
The DNA here is from genome assembly GCF_045679555.1 of Salvelinus alpinus. Taxonomy (NCBI): domain Eukaryota; kingdom Metazoa; phylum Chordata; class Actinopteri; order Salmoniformes; family Salmonidae; genus Salvelinus; species Salvelinus alpinus. The sequence continues at coordinate 45,212,680 of NC_092095.1, read as the reverse complement.
TTCACAGGCAAATTTCTTCAAGGAACACATTTTCTTTGTTTTTTCAGGACTGTAAATGACTCAAATCACTGATTCAGGAATATCCTGATTATTGAAGGATCTACAGGTCTGAGCCAATGAACGTCCTAATGTCCTCAGATGCTACATTAGCATGGTAGTGAAATGAAGCAAGTTTATCTCCTTAGTTCTCACCATAGTGTCACCATGAATCAACTTTGATGAGAGATAACGGCTCCTAGGCAACGTGTCTGCCGACTGTAGGTTTACTATAATACAGCTGTTAACCCTCAAGACTGAGGCTTTGCATTACTGACTCCATAAATGTGAGTCTCATTCAATTTTGTGTTTGAAAAAGGAAAATACCACTCAAAAACAATATTTTGGTATTTGTTTCATTAGTCCACTATTGATACAGTTCCACATGTTTTGCATGAAAGAAATCAAGTTTTCAAGATAAAGAACTTTCAAAATACAGAAAGTGTCACAGTATGATGATGCGTTTAGCATTTTGCAAAACCTTTAATTTAGCTTGAAGATTAACATATGTTTGGATTCGTGGTTGATTTAAAGGCATGAATTCTCCTTGGTAACCCCTCATTTGAGTGACAGCATCTAGTTTTTTGTTGCTGCAGCATGCTTTGGCTGTAAAGGTTGGGGTGAAGACACAAGAGGTGATTAGGTGTTGTACACACACACACACACACACACACACATACACACACACACACACACACACACACACACACACACACACACACGCACGCGCACACACACACACACACACACACACACACATTTTTTCCCAATCCACATTCTCTTGAAGACACAAGAGGTGATTAGGTGTTGTACACACACACACACACACACACACACACACACACACACACACACACACACACACACACACACACACACACACACACACACACACACACACACACACACACACACACACACACACACACATTTTTTCCCAATCCACATTCTCCATGCAGTAACTCCCTCTGGCTGATTATGATGTACAATGTGCCTGATAAGAACAGTCCTGGGTGTTTTAGAGTGCTGGCCGCCACCCCTCATCTCTTCACCTCTCAGGTAACCAACCTCTGCCTGAGCACCCTTTCCATCTCACAGGCTGGAAACAAGGGGGCTCCATTACTAGCCTAATGGAGTGTGTGTGTGTGTGTGTGTGTGTGTGTGTGTGTGTGTGTGTGTGTGTGTGTGTGTGTGTGTGTGTGTGTGTGTGTGTGTGTGTGTGTGTGTGTGTGTGTGTGTGTGTGTGTGTGTGTGTGTGTGTGTGTGTGTGTGTGTGTGTGTGTGTGTGTGTGTGTGTGTGTGTGTGTGTGTGTGTGCCTGCTTGCGTGTGTGGGTCTGTGAAAAAAATAGTACACTCTTAGAAAAATATTTGCTATCTAGTACCTAAAAGCCTGCCTTTTCCAGGCACAAAAAGAGTTCTTTGGCTGTCCCCATAGGGAACCCTTTTTGGTTCCAGGTAAACCCTTTTGGCTTCAATGTAGAACCTTGGAGAACACAAAACGGTTCTACCTGGAATCATAAAGGGTCCTACCTGGACCCAAACAGGGTTCCCTATGGGGACAGCCAAAGAACTCTTTTTGTGCCTGGAAGAACCTTTTGGGTTACCACACAATCGGAACCTTTCCAATTGAATAAGGTTCCTCTTGGAACCCCTCTGAAAAGGGTATTCAAGGAACCCCTATGTAAAGGTTCAAACCAGAAACTTTTTGTGATGGGGGGACTTTTTTAAACCTTTTTAATAATATATTGTACCCTGTCAGATTGGAGGTGAGGCTTATTGGAGGCACGGCTTTCAGATAGTTACTTTTGTCAGACATTAGCATAAATGTCATTCCTGTTCATCATTTTAAGTGTGTACACTGCAAATTAAAATGTTAATTGAATATTTATGCATATTACATATTCTAATATAATATTAACAGTGCTGATTACATACAGTATTAAAGTGGTAACTTTGGGATTTGCATATGCTCTTCTGGAACTCTTACACATCTGTTAGCCACATTGAAGCTATAACCTTAACATGTCATGAGAATACAACAGAAGAGACTAACAGGAATTACATTTACTCTAATGGGTGGCCCAAAAAATATCTAACTTAAAGCCACACCGCTTCTAAGCCGCGCCTCCACTCCAGGGTTCCTCCAGGAACTCATTGCTACATTGATCCATTAAAGGTTCCTCCAAGAACCCCTCAACTAACCACTGGTGCAAATATGAACCATTCAATAGCAATGGTTCCTTGAGGAACTCCAGGGGTTCCTTGAGGATCTCCAGGGTTCTTCGAGTCACCACTAATTCTAAGAGTGTATGTTTGCTTGCTTTCGTCTTTTGTGTCATTCCACAGGAATGACATAGTTTGACAAGGGAGCATTTCATGTTCTTATTAGCCCTCAGTAACTCTCGTTACTCCGCGGTTGATAGATGGACACAAACTTCTGGTCAACACCCATCATTTTGGCCATTTGGGTAACCACATCTCCTATGAGATGGGTCCCATTGTCTGCAGACAAACCTCAGGCACTCTGAACCCGAGTATAATTTTCCTAAATAGCAATTTTGCAACTGTTCGCGCAATGCAGTTGGATGGTTCCACCCACCCGGTGAACCTGTCAATTGTCACCAGGCAGTATCTTTCTTTTCGCTCTATCATGTCTATAAAATCCATAGCTATGTGGACAAAAGGTCCTTTTGGAGTGGGGAACTTCCCTGGTTGCAGTGGAGTTCCCTAGTCTATATTATATAACAAACATGTTGCGCAACGATAAATTAACTGTTTTACGTGCTGATTCAAATTTTCAAACATTCTACTCCTCCTCCATTCTCCTCTCATATCCCCCTTTTGACGAATGGCTCACTCCATGAGTCAATCGGCAAATAATAAAACCATGGTTGATGGTAAACAGGGAATACCAGACAAAAAATGTAGCCTTAAGCCAGACCTAGGACAGAGAGCACACCCTCTCTCCCTCCACACCTGGGGATTGAGAATATCAGCCTGCTGCTGTTTCTCAAGATCAGTAGTTTCAAATGATACAACCAACTAAAAAAAGAAATGCATGTGTGTGACAAAAGGAAACAGCAATTAGGCGGCCTCATCAGCTATGCTGTTACTAATACTAGCATTATCACACCAACCCGTGTATGCCTCAACCTTAACAATAGCCAATGTGTTAGGTTTTCACATAGCTTCAATCAACTGTTCAACAAAAGGTCTGTTTTAATAGGTGTCTGTGGTATTAGTAAACTCTCTTGCTTTCCAAATCCTACATCATGACAAACAAACACCAACAACATATGCTGAGTCAGAGTAGCCAGTAAAGGCTTCCCTTCCCCCAATTCACAAGCTGTGGTCAGAGCTAATAAATCTGCCTGTTGCGCTGATCAATGGTCTGGTAGGGGCCGTATAACCTCAATATCACCTCCCACATCTACGACAATCTATCCTACATGTTTCTACCCTGTGCTTTGATCTATATAGGCAGATCCATCAACGAACAGCATCATGTCAGAGTCAAGCAGAGGTTCTTCAAATAAGTCTTTGTCCAGTACACATTCCTGGGCTGTCCAGATGTCCCTGTTATTGTTACTGATGACTTGCTCAGGGAAGCTCTCCAACAACTTGTCCAGGTTTGTCTAAACAGGAACAGTGAGCTTTAGTGTCTATTATAAATGATTGGTCATGTCCATAACATTAAGAGTATCCATTGGCTCTTCTCTTCCATCATTGAATTCATACTGGAGCAGGGGAGTCAGGCACCTTCATTGTTGATTCTGAGGGAAATAAGAACTGTTGGTGTTCTGATTTCCCATCTGCCATGGCTGTCCTCTGTCATTAGCAAAGTGTCCTCTTCCAGGCTTAAATTGTCCTTTGCCCCTGCTATAACATCTTCCTCTTCCATTTCCCCCACACTGTGAACTTAAATGCCCCAAATGCCCACAGGTCCAGCATTGAGTGTTGTTCCATTCACGAAGAGCTCTGGCGGGCCCACGTCCTCTCCCAGTCCATGGTTGTGGTCACCATAATGTTGAGTGGTGAAAAGCACATACCCTTCAGGCACCAGGTTCACAGGTGTGACAGATATGACTGTGGGGGAGCTGCAGGCTGTGGTTGTGGTGAGCCTGTAAAAACAACTTGAGCAGATGTATTTTTGTCTTCCAGTCTGTCCTTTTTGTAGTGTGAGTTTGGGTCGCTAGGGAAAACTCCCTCCAGGAACTGTGCCTCTTTTTTCTTCCAGCACCATCATCCCCATCACAGTTTCTGATACAAGGGCACTTCTTCTTCATCCGCTTCTCCTTATCCATTCTTCCTGTCTGAATTATCTCCTTGACTAAATCCAACCTAGTCTTGTTGAATGAACAAGCCATTGGATATCTATTTTCTCCTGCCATCTCTGTCCAGACATGCAATTTCTTAAAGTGTCTGTAAATTCCACAGCAGGAAACTTCTTCTGCATTTATTCAACAGGTGTGACAGGCTTCATTGCTCCCATCTCCTCATTCTGATTTGACTGTGCCATGATGCTCCAGCTTTTTATTTAGATTGTCTGCGTGTAATGTGTTTTTCTATAAGGTTATCCTAAAGTGGGTGTAATATGTAGGAATATGCCTATATAACTTCTTGTCTATCTTCATTCAGTGTGTTGTAAATAACAGTGGGTGATACTGTAATCGTATTTCCACTCTCACTTGATCCAGGCTATAGTAAATGGTTCTACTATACTCAAATATATTTCACACACGGGCCTCAGAGACAACCTCATGGTAAACTTTAATTCCTAATGTTTTATCTCAAGAGTGTAGAGTAATAGTTAGATGTTTTACACCAGTGCTCCCTGGTGTAGGATCACAAAATAACTTTTATGAAAATGTTCCCAATACTGTTCCATGGTAGGAAAGTGTCATTATCAAATAACTTTTATTCAAATAATTTCTATCCTACTCTTAACTTTTTATTCCACCATTGGGCCATTACCCGATAACTCTCGCCATAATCCACAGACAAACAAACAATGAAACATACAACGCATAAACAACTCAATTCATTCACTTGGTAAATTTCACACAAAATTACCACTATTCATAAACAACTCAACTCATTCGCTGGGTACCTCTACAAAAATAAAAAAAATAACTAGTCTTTACTACCCAAAATAAAATAGATGATTAACACTGAATCACCTCTGCAAAACCAAAAGTAATGATCGCTGCATTACTTCCCAATATATAATGAATGATTATCACGGAATCACCTCTTCAAAACCAAAAGTAATGATCGCTGCATTACCTCCCAATATATAATACATGTTTATCACAGAATCACCTCTTCAAAACCAAAAGTAATGATCACTGCATTACCTCCCAATATATAATGGATGATTATCACGGAATCACCTCTTCAAAACCAAAAGTAATGATCGCTGCATTACCTCCCAATATATAATAAATGATTATCACGGAATCACCTCTTCAAAACCAAAAGTAATGATCACTGCATTACCTCCCAATATATAATGGATGATTATCACTGAATCACCTCTTCAAACATTCATTTTATTCATCATATATTGACATCATGCATTTCACCAATAGTCCGTTACGTAATTTCTCCAAACAAAAATCCGACTGTGTCATATTCAAAGTGTATGTCTATAATTTAGATTGAGTGAGGTGCCACTTACTTGTTAGAGAGAAACCACACCAGTAAATGCCATTTAATTACAGACTTAGATTAAACGGGTGTCTGCTTACCTTATTTAATTTTGAGCTCTGGCAGCGTGGTGTGGAAACTCTACCAACCGCGGTGACACTCACTCCTGGCAAGTTCACCAAATGTTAGGGTCCGTTCTTTACGTCCTTCTTTGTCAATCATTGGTTCATTGGTGAAATTAGCATTATGACATTATATTTAATTAAATCATTCAAAAAACTTTATTAATGCAATTGCAGACAGAAGTTGACAAACAGGAACATAGCACGCATGTTTCTGAGTAAGTTCTGCATCAAACAAAAGGTGTCAAGTTGTTTTATTAAACCGAAGTCCCGCCTTAGTGATGTCACTAACTAGTCATTACCTTTTTACTCCTGAGACCAAAACCCTATATAAACAATGGCTTTTAGTGTTATCTTAAACTTAGCAGTAAACGTCCACTCCCCAAAGCTGATTTCTTGTGGAATGTTTGACTAGCCTTATCTCCTCCACTCCCCTGCAGAGCTCCTTCTTCACAGTCACACATTACTCAGAGGGACCTCTTCATAATGAAATAGAGAGAACTAAAAACAATTGTGGAATACTAAACCTCTACAATGAATTTGTATTATTAATCTGTAGTCTATGACCCTATAAATGTAACCCCTCCCCTTCTATTAATATAACATAAGCATAATAAATTATTCTAATACACCAAACATTTGTACAGCCGCAAATCATGACCGCTAGGTGAATCCTGACAATCACTGTAGCTACACCATTTTCTTTCAGAGGAGCTATTGTCCTGAGGGAGACCTACACAGCAAATTAGCCAGTGTCAATTTTTCAGTGTTACATTTATAGGGTGGATTCAGAAATTGAAGTGGAACTGACAGCATTTTAGCAACATGTCTTCTTGTTCAAATCTGTTCATATACACCCCCAGAAAGAATATGACATGTTTTTTTATTTTGGGGACAAGCGAGCTCTTAGATGTGATCATTTTCATGTTTCCATGAATTCATTGAAATTCATAGAATGTTTGGGAATGACGTAAGGCATTTGTGAAAATTCTATAGCCATATAGAGTGGGAAAGTGGCCGTGCTCCTGGACAATTTAATAGATATTGCAGTAAATAAAACAAATAAAAACATATGTCCTGTCCAGGACCGGAGTCTATGCCATATTCCATAGCCAACCAGATCTACAGTTGGCCTATATGCAAATAAGCTATTTGCCACATGGGCCTGCCATCATTCACTTTGAACTAGACTGTGTATTTACAGGCAGAAATTCAGCAAGAATTCAGAATGTAAGTACACATTTCACCTTCAGAGGTGAATTTATCAAACCTTTCGCGTTAAAAAACTGTTTTGTTGTTAGGAGCTCTCCTCAAACAATAGCATGGCATTTTTTTAGCAGTAATAGCTACTGTAAATTGGACAGTGCGGTTATAATAACAAGAATTTAAGCTTTCGATATAAGACACTTCTATGTACCGACCATTTGTTGTTACTCTAAAATCTGCAATCTTGACATAACGCGCTGAATGATTTACAACTGTTAAGAAATAGCTCCCTTTTTTCAATTTTCGCCTAAATGACATGCCCAAATCAAACTGCCTATACCTCAGGCCCTGAAGCAAGGATATGCATATTCTTGGTACCATTTGAAAGGAAACACTTTGAAATTTGTGGAAATGTGAATTGAATGTAAGTTAACATTAGAATATGCTTAACAGCCAGGCCGTCCAACAATCTAAGCTAGATGCCCTCAATCTCACACAAATTATTAAGGAACCTACCAGGTACAACACTAAATCTGTAACCATGGGCACCCTCTGATATATCATCCTGAACAACTTACCCTCTAAATACACCTCTGCTGTCTTCAACCAGGATCTCAGCAATCATTGCCTTTTTGCGTAATGGGTACGTGGTCAAACGACCACCCCTCATCAATGTCAAAGGCTCCCTAAAACACTTCAGCGAGCAGGCCTTTCTAATCGACTTGGCCCGGGTATCCTGGAAGGATATTGACCTCATCCCGTTAGCAGAGGATGCCTGGTTGCTCTTTAAAAGTGCTTTCCTCGCTATCTTAAATAAGCATGCCCTATTCAAAAAAAAATTGGACTAAGAACAGATATAGCCCTTGGTTCACCCCAGACTTGACTGCCCTTGACCAGCACAAAAACATCCTGTGGAGTTCTGCATTAGCATCGAATTGCCCCTGCGATATGCAGCTTTCAGGGAAGTCAGGAACCAATACACTCAGTCAGTTAGGAAAGCTAAGGCTAGCTTTTTCAAGCAGAAATTTGCTTCCTGTAGCACTAATTCCAAAAAGTTTTGGGGACACTGTAAAGTCCATGGAGAATAAGAGCACCTCCTCCCAGCTGCCTCCTGCACTGAAGCTAGGAAACACTGTCACCACCAACAAATCTACGATAATCAATACTTTCAAAAAGCATTTTTCTACGGCTGGCCATGCTTTCCACCTAGCTACCCCCTACCCCGGCCAAACGCTCAGCACCCCCTGCAGCAACTTGTCCAAGCCCCGCCACCCCGCTTCTCCTTCACCCAAATCCAGACAGCTGATGTTCTGAAAGAGCTGCAAAATCTGGATCCCTACAAATCAGCTGGGCTAGACAATCTGGACCCTCTCTTTATACAATTATCTGCCAAAATTATTGCAAACCCTATTACTAGCCTGTTCAACCTCGCTCTCGTATCGTCTGAGATCTCCAAAGATTGGAAAGCTGCCACAGTCATCCCCCTCTTCAAAGGGGGAGACACTCTAGACCCAAACTGTTACAGACCTTTATCCATCCTGCCCTGCTTTTCTAAAATCTTCGAAAGCCAAGTTAACAAACAGATCACTGACCATTTCGAATCCCACCGTACCTTCTCCACTATGCATTCTGGTTTCTGAGCTGGTCATGGTTGCACCTCAGCCACGCTCAAGGTCCTAAACAATATCACAACCACCATCGATAAGGACCGTACTGTGCAGCTATCTTAATCAACCTGGCCAAGGCTTTCGACTCTGTCAATCACAGCATTCTTATTGGCAGACGCAATAGCGTTGGTTTCTGAAATGACTGCTTCGCCTGGTTAACCAGCTCACCCGCTGGTTCTTGTCCTTAGAGCGATTCTCTTTCTCTGTCATCCACAGGTCGGGGGCCCAGCACGGCAATGCGGACGCCCTATCCAGGAGGGATGCAAACCTAGCCTTGAGCATGCCTCCCTCCCAGTCAGTGCCAAGGAGGGGGGGGGGGGGGTCTACCCCGGAGGAAGGTAATGGAGGAGAGGTACGTGAGACAACATTGGCTCCCTCTGCTGTGGATACGGGAGCTGGGCACCCCGACACGGACAGATATCAGTGGAGGTAATTAGAGGAAATTGCCAACCAGCCGTGGAGGCTAAATAAAAGGAGCATGATTGCACATCGCGAGGGAGAAGGGGGAGAGACGGACACCAGTTAAGAGAGAGAAGAAAGACCGAGCAAAACCGAAGTGATTTCTTTGATATATTTATTTTCTGTCTTAGTAAAGTTGTTTTGTGGACTAAAGCCTCCCTGTCTCTGTGTCAATCTCTGCACGCTCAACCCAACACCCCACGGTTTACCACAATACGTACAGGCTTAATAATGTTGTGGGAGAGGCATACAGCGCTTTTGAGAATTTAGGCATGTCTACCAGTGGAGGCTCCTTAGAGGAAAAATGAGAATCAATCTTTAGGATGTTTCTATCATAAATCTTCAATAATATTCCAACCGGACAATTCCTTTGTCTTTAGAAATTAAATGGAATGCAGCTAACTCTAACGGGCGCGCGCGAGACTGAGCTCATGGCATTCTGTCAGACCTCTTAGTTAATCAGCTCTTATTCTCTCCCCCTTCACAGTAGAAGCCTGAAAAAAGGTTCTTAGGAAGTGCAATCAGACCAAATTTTACACTGTATATTGGCTAGGCAAAGACTTGAAAACCTACAAACATCAAATTTCCCACTTCCTGGTTGGATTTTTTTTTCAGTTTAGAAACGTCAGAGTGTTTTCTATCCAAATATACTAATAATATGCATATCTTAGCTTCTGGGCCTGAGTAGCAGGCAGTTTACTCTGGGCACCTTATTCATCCAAGCTACTCAATACTGCCCCCCAGCCATAAGAAGTTAATTCCATGCATAACACTTGTATTTTCATCAACATTTATGATGAGTATTTCTGTAAATTGATGTGGCTCTCTGCAAAATCTCTGCAAAGTCCTATGAGTGTCATCTGATGAAGATCATCAAAGGTTAGTGGTTCATTTTATCTCTATTTCTGCTTTTTGTGACTCCTCTCTTTGGCTGGAAAAAATGGCTGTGTTTTTCTGTGACTTGGTGCTGACCTAACATAATCGCATGGTATGCTTTCGTTGTAAAGCCTTTTTGAAATCGGACACTGTGGTGGGATTAACAACAAGTTTACACTTTAAAATGGTGTATAATACTTGTATGTTTGAGGAATTTAAATTATGAGATTTCTGTTGTTTGAATTTGGCACCCTGCACTTTCACTGGCTGTTGTCAAATCGATCCCGTTAACGGGATTTCAGTCGTAAGTTTTAAAGGATAATAAAATCAAACTGTGGAGTACGTTAATATTATAAACGTGTTGTTCATTTTATCATTATCTCATCAATTCAGGCAATTTATCGTGATTTGGCATTTTGTCCATATCGCCCAGCTCTACCCATGCACTTTTCTTAAATAATTCACAATTTATGCTGATTTCATGATGCCTTGTACACGTTCAAGGCCCCCAATACCAGAGACAGCAAAGCAACCTTACAGCATTATCAAACCTCCCCAATGTTTGATTGTAAGGAGGGATATTTTCTTTGAATACTTCATTTAGTCGTAGGTCAAGCATTCAAAGAAAAGAAGACCCTCCCTACAATCAAACATGGTGGAGGTTCGATAACGCTGTGGGGTTGTTTTTCTGCCTCTAGTACTCTGGGCCTTGAACATGTGCAAGACATGAAATCAGTAGCTTATCAAGGTTTTTCGGAGTGCAATGTTCAACCCAGTGTCCCAAAACTGGGTCTCCGTTAAAGATTGTTGGTTTTCCAGCAGGACCAGAACCCAGAACACTCATCGAAAAGCACTCAAGAATGTTTAATGAAGCACTGGATTGTTCTGGAGTGTCCAGCGACAGTGGAGGCGTCGCAGAGGAGGAAGGGGAGGACCATCCTACTCAGTGATTTTCATAGAAATAAAAATAGTGAATCATTAAAAAAGTTATCATTTTTAGATAAACGTTTATTAAATAAACTCAGCAAAAAAAGAAACGTCCTTTCACTGTCAACTGCGTTTATTTTTAGCAAACTTAACATGTGTAAATATTTGTATGAACAAGATTCAACAACTGACACAAAAACTGAACAAGTTCCACAGACATGTGACTAACAGGAATAGAATAATGTGTCCCTGAACAAAGGGGGAGTCAAAATCAAAGTAACAGTCAGTATCTGGTGTGGCCACCAGCTGCATTAAGTACTGCAGTGCATCTCCTCCTCATGGACTGCACCAGATTTGCCAGTTCTTGCTGTGAGATGTTACCACACTCTTCCACCAAGGCACCTGCAAGTTCCCGGACATTTCTGGGAGGAATGGCCCTGGCCCTGGCCCTCACCCTCCGATCCAACAGGTCCCAGATGTGCTCAATGGGATTGAGATCCGGGCTCTTCGCTGGCCATGGCAGAACACTGACATTCCTGTCCTGCAGGAAATCATGCACAGAACGAGCAGTATGGCTGGTGGCATTGTCATGCTGGAGGGTCATGTCAGGATGAGCCTCAAGGAAGGGTACCACATGAGGGAGGATGTCTTCCCTGTAACGCTCATTCCGATAAACGCGAATCCGACCATCACCCCTGGTTAGACCAAACCGTTACTCGTCAGTGAAGAGCACCTTTTGCCAGTCCTGTCTGGTCCAGCAACGATGGGTTTGTGCTCATAGACGTTGTTGTTGCCGGTGATGTCTGGTGAGGACCTGCCTTACAACAGGCCTACAAGCCCTCAGTCCAGCCTTTCTCAGTCTATTGCGGACAGTCTGAGCACTAATGGAGGGATTGTGCATTCCTGGTGTAACTCGGGCTGTTGTTGCCATCCTGTACCTGTACCGGAGGTGTGATGTTCGGATGTACCGATCCTGTGCAGGTATTGTTACACATGGTCTGCCACTGCGAGGACGATCAGCTGTCCATCCTGTCTCACGCTGTCTTAGGCGTCTCACAGTACGGACATTACAATTTATTGCCCTGGCCACATCTGCAGTCTTCATGCCTCCTTGCAGCATGCCTAAGGCACATTCACGCAGATGAGCAGGGACCCTGAACATCTTTCTTTTGGTGTTTTTCAGAGTCAGTAGAAAGGCCTCTTTAGTAGAAAGGCCTCTTTCATAACTGTGACCTTAATTGCCTACAGTCGGAAGCTGTTAGTGTCTTAACGACCGTTCCACAGGTGCATGTTCATTAATTGTTTATGGTTCATTGAACAAGCATGGGAAACATTGTTTAAACCCTTTACAATGAAGATCTGTGAAGTTATTTGGATTTTTACGAATTATCTTTGAAAGACAGGGTCCTGAAAAGTGTCGTTTCTTTTGTTGCTGAGTTTATATTCGTATGTCCCCAAATAACTGATTAAAACACACTGTTTTGCAATGAAGGTCTATAGTAGCCTAGAGAGCATTGTAGGATAGAACCATGCTGTAGCCAGAGGACAGCTATTTTCCGTCTTCCTCTGGGTGCATTGACTTCAATACAAAACCTAGGAGACTCATGGTTCTCACCTCCTTGCATAGACTTACACACGAATTATGACGACTTCCGGAGGACGTCCTCCAACCTATCAAAGCTCTTGCAGCATGAACAGACATGTTGGCCCTCCAATCAAAGGATCAGAGAATGAATGTAGTACTGTGGTGAGTAGTTGACACAAAGAGAGAGAAAGACAATAGTTGAACAGTTTTGAACAAATACATTTCTTCAAGAATTAAGGAGAACCAGCAGAGACAGAGAGAGAGAGAGAGATATTTCATTGTATTTATTTTTTCAGTTTCCCTTACTGTACGCTAGCTAATGTTATTAATTTAGCCTACACAACAAACTGACTGAGGAATTACATTTTTGTTAGCTAGCTGTTCAAGGCTATCCAACACTCCAACGCTTCCAATTGTATTAATTTGTATTAATCTTTTGTCACCGGGGCCCGCCGGTGTAACTGCTAAACTGCTTGCTGTACACTACTCCGTGATAGTACACATGGATTGGATTGTGGGTTTACTAACCCGTTTGTTCTAGTATCTATATTGATAATGACGTTAGCTAATATGGTGACAAATATGTAGGCGGTGTGTAGCGGTTATGGTTTGAAAGTTTGGTTTGGAGAGTTTTTTTTGCCTGGTCACAGACAGCTGTTGTGCACTGAAGTCAACAAGCGAAGGGAAAATGTGAGAGGAGAAGATGATGCTATTTGTATGGCTGTTATGAAAAGTAAACTGTGTCTGCGGGTGATTAGGGGTGAATTCATTCCGCCAATTCTGTTGCAAAACGTTTCTTAAACGGAACGAAACAGGGATGCATCTGCCTGAATTTGTCCAAAAGAAACTCTTGTTTTAGTTGCTTTTGCAACTAAATACTGAAAAAAAATTATACGCAACATGTAACAATTTCAAAGATTTGACTGAATTACAGTTCATAGGTGGAAATCAGTCAATTGAAATAAATAAATTAGGCACTAATCTATGGATCGCACATTACTGGGCAGGGGCGCAGCCATAGGTGGGCCTGGGAGGGCATAGGCCCACCCACTTGGGAGCCAGGTCCACCCACTGAGGAGTCAGTTCCAGTCAATCAGAATTAGTTTTTCCCAAAAAGTGCTTTACTAAACACAGACATACTCCGTGGTTACACGTGGTCTGCGGTTGTGAGGCAGTTTGGATGTACTGTCAAATTCTCAAATTTCACACTCCCTCAAAGCTTGAGACATCTATTGCATTGTGTTGTGTGACACAACTGCACATTTTAGAGTGGCCTTTTATTGTCCACAACACAAGGTGCACCTGTGTAATGATAATGCTGTTTAATCAGATTCTTGATATGCCACACCTGTCAGGTGGATAGATTATTTTGGGAAAGGAGGAATTCTCACTAACAGGGATGTAAACATATTTGAGCACAGAATTAGAGAGAAATAAGCTTTTAGTGCATATGAAACATTTCTGGGATCTTTTATTTCAGCTCATGAAAAATGGGTCCAACACTTTACATGTTGTGTTTGTATTTTTGTTCAATGTAGTAGCCTAAACCTATCGATGTGACCTTGAGCTAGGTGAATGGAATATGAATGACAGTCATCCAATATGCTGTAATAGAAATAAGGCCATGCTCATAAATAAATAGTACAGAAGAAAGCATCTCAGATCACCTGGAGCAAAATCATGTGTCCTGATCTTGTCCACATTCTTATTGTTCCCACATTTTTTTAAATGTGTGTACAAATGGTATTAAAATGTGTGTCTTATCTGTCCACTGTGTCCGCATTGTGACTATACTACCTGGTCCATTCCTCTAGGGAAATTATTTCACAGCTATTCTTTCTAAATAATATGTATTTATTTATTTTAAAACACATATTATGGCCTAGCCTCGCAAGCCAACTTGATTTCGCGAGCTTACATAAATGACTCGCTAGAGAAGACAAATGATAAGTGAAGACAAATGAGGCTAAATGGTATCACCTGTCAAGGATTTTAGTATGCAGGATAATGATTAATTAAATGGTTTCACTGGCCAGATCTGTCTACACTTGTAAGCTATTCAGCCACAATGTGTGCCTGACTACCTCTGGACGATCATCTGGTAAGGAAGATCTGATCACAATCAGATGAGAATGCCTTTTAATCGTCTACATTTGTCAAAAAATGTGTGTACAATCAGAATGTGAAATGAGATCAGGACAAAGGATGCATGTTAGAACTAGGTATAAATGAGACTTCAGCCTATCAACAGCCACACAACTATTCATGGACATGAAGCGGAACTAGTCAATGCATCAACAGGTGTTAAAGTAAAAAAAAACAGACAAAAGACACCACCGACAGAATGCAAACACAATGTTTGCAGTGTAACTTCACCTTAGATGAGAGCAGCAACTGACACCAGAATAATACTTTTACACAGCACTGTTCTCCCAGCCAAAACCTTTGGTTTCACAATCAGTGGTGCAGACTCATTAGTGTTATAGTGTTAGCGATGAGATAACTTACTCCTAGGGTTGACTCTCCATACAGAAGGCATTATATTATAATATACATGGTATTATACATTACATGACGTTATTACACAATGGTCATTGGGGTTGGCAGGTAGCCTAGAGCAGTGGTTCCCAACTGAATTTTTCTGTGCCCGGAGTCCCCCTGAAATACCACCTCATGTACATTTTACCAGCAAGCCTATGGTCTCATGAGTCTTCTCAAGTACCCCCTGTGGATAGACCAAGTACCCCCACTGGTCCTAGTACCCCTGCTTGAGAACCACTGGCCTACAGGTTACGCAAATCCCCATGTCTGAAATGGAATGTGGGCTGGCAACTGGAGGGTTGCTGGCATCAGTGTCTTAGATGCCATGTCCTGCTGTTGTACCCTGAGCAAGGCACGTAGCCCTTAAACCTCTAAACTGTTTATACATATAACTACTAAGCATAAACAGCACATTATGATTAGCAAATGCTACCAGGGGTATATAAAATCCCTTGGGATACATTGTCAGAAAATGAGCCTATTAGCTATACTTTTAGGACCACCTACATCAGCACCATCATCCTGGAAACCCTAGATCCACTCCAATTCGCATACTGCCCCAACAGATCCACAGATGATGCAATCGCACTCCACACTGCCCTTTCCCACCTGGACAAAAGGAACACCTATGTGAGGATGCTGTTCATTGACTACAGCGCAGCGTTCAACACCATAATGCCCTCAAAGCTCATCACTAAGCTAAGGACCCTGGGACTAAACACATCCCTCTGCAAATGGATCTTGGACTTCCTGACGGGCCGCCCCCATGTGGTAAGGGTAGGCAACAACACATCTGCCACGCTGATCCTCTACAGGGGCGCCTCTCAGGGGTGCGTATTTAGTCCTGTCTTGTCCTGTACTCCCTGCTCACCCACGACTGCGTGGCCAAGCACGACTCCAACACCATCATTAAGTTTGCTGACGACACAACAGTGATAATCGGCAACGATGAGACAGCCTATAGGGAGGTCAGAGACCTGGCAGTGTGGTGCCAGGACAAAAACCTCTCCCTGAACGTGAACAAGACAAAGGAGATGAGCGTGGACTCAGGAAAAGGAGTGCCGAACATGCCCCCATTCTCATGACGGAGCTGTAGTGGAGCAGGTTGAGAGTTTCAAGTTCCTTGGTGTCCATAATACCAACAAACTATCATGGTCCAAACACACTAAGACAGTCGTGAAGAGGGCACGACAACACCTTTTCCGCCTCAGGAGACAAAATATTTGGCATGGGTCCCCACATCCTCAAAAAGTTATACAGCTGCAGCATCGTGAGAATCCTGACCGGTTACATCACCGCCTGGTATGGCAACTGCTCAGCATCTGACCATAAAGCTCTACAGAGTAGTGCGTACGGCCCAGTACATCACTGGGGCCAAGCTTTCTGCCATCCAAGACCTACAGTGGGGAGAACAAGTATTTGATACACTGCCGATTTTGCAGGTTTTCCTACTTACAAAGCATGTAGAGGTCTGTCATTTTTATCATAGGTACACTTCAACTGTGAGAGACGGAATCTAAAACAAAAATCCAGAAAATCACATTGTATGATTTTTAAGTAATTAATTTGCATTTTATTGCATGACATAAGTATTTGATCACCTACCAACCAGTAAGAATTCCGGCTCTCACAGACCTGTTAGTTTTTCTTTAAGAAGCCCTCCTGTTCTCCACTCATTACCTGTATTAACTGCACCTGTTTGAACTCGTTACCTGTATAAAAGACACCTGTCCACACACTCAATCAAACAGACTCCAACCTCTCCACAATGGCCAAGACCAGAGAGCTGTGTAAGGACATCAGGGATAAATTGTAGACCTGTACAAGGCTGGGATGGGCTACAGGACAATAGGCAAGCAGCTTGGTGAGAAGGCAACAACTGTTGGCACAATTATTAGAAAATGGAAGAAGTTCAAGATGACGGTCAATCACCCTCGGTCTGGGGCTCCATGCAAGATCTCACCTCGTGGGGCATCAATGATCATGAGGAATGTGAGGGATCAGCCCAGAACTACACGGCAGGACCTGGTCAATGACCTGAAGAGAGCTGGGACCACAGTCTCAAAGAAAACCATTAGTAACACACTACGCCGTCATGGATTCAAATCCTGCAGCGCACGCAAGGTCCCCCTGCTCAAGCCAGCGCATGTCCAGGCCCGTCTGAAGTTTGCCAATGACCATCTGGATGATCCAGAGGAGGAATGGGAGAAGGTCATGTGGTCTGATGAGACAAAAATAGAGCTTTTTGCTCTAAACTCCACTCGCCGTGTTTGGAGGAATAGAAGGATGAGTACAACCCCAAGAACACCATCCCAACCGTGAAGCATGGAGGTGGAAACATCATTCTTTGGGGATGCTTTTCTGCAAAGGGGACAGGACGACTGCACCGTATTGAGGGGAGGATGGATGGGGCCATGTATCGCGAGATCTTGACCAACAACCTCCTTCCCTCAGTAAGAGCATTGAAGATGGGTCGTGGCTGGGTCTTCCAGCATGACAACGACCCGAAACACACAGCCAGGGCAACTAAGGAGTGGCTCCGTAAGAAGCATCTCAAGGTCCTGGAGTGGCCTAGCCAGTCTCCAGACCTGAACCCAATAGAAAATCTTTGGAGGGAGCCGAAAGTCCGTATTGCCCAGCGACAGCCACGAAACCTGAAGGATCTGGAGAAGGTCTGTATGGAGGAGTGGGCCAAAATCCCTGCTGCAGTGTGTGCAAACCTGGTCAAGAACTACAGGAAACGTATGATCTCTGTAATTGCAAACTAAGGTTTCTGTACCAAATATTAAGTTCTGCTTTTCTGATGTATCAAATACTTATGTCATGCAATAAAATGCAAATTAATTACTTAAAAATCATACAATGTGATTTTCTGGATTTTTGTTTTAGATTCCTTCTCTCACAGTTGAAGTGTACCTATGATAAAGATTACAGACCTCTACATGCTTTGTAAGTAGGAAAACCTGCAAAATCGTCAGTGTATCAAATACTTGTTCTCCCCACTGTATATACTAGGCGGTGTCAGAGGAAGGCCCATAAAATTGTCAAAGACTCCAGTCACCCAAGTCATAGACAGTTCTCTCTGCTACCACACGGCAAACGGTAGCGGAGTGTCAAGTCTAGGTCCAAAAGCCTCTTTAACAACTTCTACCCCCAGGCCATAAGACTGCTGAACACGTAATCAAATGGCCGCCCGGACTATTTACCTTGGCCCCTTTGATTTTACACTGCTGCTACTTGCTGTTTATTGTCACTTATTTTTTACTTTAGTTTATTTAGTAAATATTTTCTTAACTCTATTTCTTTAACTGCATTGTTGGTTAAGGGCTTGTAATTAATCATTTCACAGTAAGGTCTACTACACCTGTTGTATTCGGCACATGTGACAAATATAATTTGATTTGATGTCCACGCTGGATGAAGCTCTGGCTGTATATTGGCTATGCAATGACATCTTGTGGTGCATGAAAGCATTACTGCGTACTACATGTAAGTATCAGTGTGTGTACTGCAAAGTTATGACTCAGGAGTTACACTCCTCTAGTGGCTTCACACCTGCAATGACAGTGAGGATATTGTGATGGTATTTTTCCTAGGATACATTTACAAATATTGTCTGCATTCTACACTGACTACAATGCAGATACCTGCCAGATCTCACAACGGCTGGATAAGTGTTTATCATTTCAGCTAATCACATCATATGATATAGGAATCTGATCCATTGGTTGATGCTTTGCAAGATCTGCATTGTAGTCGGCCTGGAATCGCTGGGTGCGTTTGAGCTGATCACTTTTGTCAAGTCAATGGTCACACTTTTCAAAGTGTGTTGCATTCTGGGGATAAACATTGTCTGACTTGCATCTACATGTCGACTGCATGAACTTTACAAAATCATGACATTTTGACTGGAGTTGACTGCAAGTTTCTGCAGTTGCTTTTCATCAACTTCATCCTGCAGCCATCACCTGCATTGTGGGAGGCTCTATCAACCAATCGTTAGGGTGTTTTTGTTTTACCACACAAACGTGACCAAAGACGTGACTGAGATAGGAAGCAGTTTGCCACAATTCATGTGTAGGCTACAATGAGGAAATAAATGTGATTGAGGCTCTCTCTCACTAAATGTTTGGACTGTGCATTTGGAAAGTATTCAGACCCCTTGACTTTGTCCACATTTTGCTACATTACAGCCATATCCTAAAATGGATTGAATCATTTAATCCTAATCAATCTACACACAATACCCCATAATGATGAAGTGAAAACAGGTTCTTTGACATTTTTTTAAATGTATTAAAAATAAAAAACATACCTTACTTACATAAGTATTCAGACCCTTTGCTATGAGACTCGAAGGGAAGTTGAGGTGCATCCTTTTTCCATTGATCATCCTTGAAATGTTTCTATAACTTGATTGGAGTCCACCTGTGGTAAATTCAATGTATTGGACATGATTTGGAAAGGCACACACACTGTCAACTGTGGGACCTTATATAGACAGGTATGTCAGAGCAAAAACCAAGTCTTGAGGTCGAAGGAATTGGGATCTATAGGGGGAGCCTGGGAAACTGACATGTCTGACCTTTTTCAACAGTCTGACTATGAACATCTGTACAAAAAAAACAAATTAAGGGAGAAATAGATATGATTAAAAAACAACCGTTGATGCAATATGAAAATAAATGGGTGGAGGAGATTAATCATAAACCCTAATTGAGAACCTTTTGTTTGATTAAGAGTGAATTTGTGTGTGAGAGATATATTATGCATAACCTACCTAAAAAGCAAGAGATCACTATGTGCACAGGTAAGATTGGGGATGTTGCCTCTGCGTATTGAAACTGGACGGAATTGTGGTGATATGGAAGAGGAAAGACTATGTAACTATTATGACCTCAAAGAAATAGAGAATGAAACTAATATTATCCTCTATTTCCCTTTCAACAACAATATACGCTTGCTCTTATTCCAGAAAGCACACCAGATATACCCTGGCATTACGTGGCTGAGTGATGAGGAGAAACTGAAATGTTTTTTTATATTTCCGTTTGCAGAATATTTAGATAAATCCTGGAATAAAAGAAAAATGGCTACCTATAATTCAATTGTAAAAATATTTAGCTTCTATGTGGTAAATGGCACGTCTGGATACAGATTGTTTATAGGCTTGTCTTCCATATAAATCTTCTCTTTGTGCCAGAAGGTTCAAATGCCTTCTATTTCTTTTTTTTGTATTTATTTATCTGTATGTGTTATGTATGTATGTACGTGTATATATACAGCGTGTATGTACAGTTGAAGTCGGAAGTTTACGTACACCTTAGCCAAATACATCTAAACTCCGTTTTTCACAATTCCTGACATTTAAACCTCGTAAAAATTCCCAGTATTAGGTCAGTTAGGATCACCACTTTATTTTAAGATTGAGAAATGTCCGAATAATAGTAGAGAGAATGTTTTATTTCTTTCATCACATTCCCAGTGCATCAGAAGTTTACATACACTCAATTAGTATTTGGTAGCATTGCCTTTAACCTCTCTAGGGTATGTGGGAAGGTAGCGTCCCACCTCGTCAACAGCCAGTGAAACTGCAGGGCGCCAAATTCAAAACAACAGAAATCCCATAATTTAAATTACTCAAACATACAAGTATTTTATACCATTTTAAAGATACACTTGTTGTAAATCTAGACAAAGTGTCCGATTTCAAAAAGGTTTTACGACGAAAGCACACCCAACGATTATGTTAGGTATGAGTCACAGAAAAACACAGCCATTTTTCCAGCCAAAGAGAGGAGTAACAAAAAGCAGAAATAGAGATAAAATGAATCACTAACCTTTGATGATCTTCATCAGATGATGCTCATAGGACTTCATGTTAAACAATACATGTACAATGTATGTATTTATATCCAAAAATCTGAGTTTAGGCGGGACGCTACTGTCTCACTTGGCAAAAAGCCAGAGAAAATGCAGAGCGCCAAATTCAAATTAATTACTATGAAAATTACTATAAAAATCAAACTTGCATTAAATCACACATGAAAGATACCAAATTAAAGCTACACTGGTTGTGAATCCAGCCAACGTGTCAGAATTCAAATAGGCTTTTCGGCTAAAGCAAACGATGCTATTATCTGAGGATAGCACAATAGTAAACAAAGACAGAGAAGCATATTTCAACCCTGCAGGCGCGACACAAACGCAGAAATAAAAATATAATTCATGCCTTACCTTTGACGAGCTTCTGTTGTTGGCCCTCCAATATGTCCCATAAACATCACAAATGGTCCTTTTGTTCGATTAATTCCGGCGATATATATCCAAAATGTCAATTTATTTGGAGCTTTTGATCCAGAAAAACACCGGTTCCAACTTGCTCAAACGTGACTACAAAATATCTCAAAGATTTCCTGTAATCTTTGCCAAAAAATGTCAAACTACTTTTGTAATGCAACTTTAGGTATTTTTTAACGTTAATAATCGATCAAATTGAAGACGGGATGATCTGTGTTCAATACAGGATTAAAACCAACTATAGCTAGCTTTCTGGTCACGCGCATCTATCTAACAGGACACTTCATGTGACTCTCGTTCAAGATGGCGGTACTTCTTCATTACACAAAGGAATAACCTCAACCAATTTCTCAAGACTGTTGACATCCAATGGAGCGGTAGGAACTGCAAGCAGGTCCCTTAGAAATCTGGTTTCCCAATGAAATCTCATTGAAAAGAGAGTGACCTCAAAAAAAAAATCTGAATGGTTTGTCCTCGGGGTTTCGCCTGCTAAATAAGTTATGTTATACTCACAGACATGATTCAAACAGTTTTAGAAACTTCAGAGTGTTTCCTATCCAAATCTACTAATAATATGCATATCTTATCTTCTGGGGATGAGTAGCTGGCAGTTTAATTTGGGCATGCTTTTCATCCAAAATTCCGAATGCTGCCCCCTACCCTAGAGAAGTTAAATTGTTTAATTTGGGTGAAACATTTCGGGTAGCCTTCCAAAAGCTTCCACAAAAAGTTGGATGAATTTTGACCCATTCCTCCTGACAGAGCTGGTGTAACTGAGTCAGGGTTGTAGGCCTCCTTGCACGCACACGCTTTTTCAGTTCTGCCCAAGATTTTCTATAGGTTTGAGGTCAGGGCTTTGTGATGGCCACTCCAATACCTTGACTTTGTTGTCCTTAAGCCATTTTGCCACAACTTTGGAAGTATGCTTGGGGTCATTGTCCATTTGGAAGATTTGCGACCAAGCTTTAACTTTTTCCTTTAAATTCTTTGGGACAGGTGGGCAGTACTGAGTAGCTTGGATAAAAAGGTGCCCAGAGTAAACTGCCTGCTACTCTGTCCTAAAAGCTAGAATATGCATATAATTAGCAGATTTGGATAGAAAACACTCTGACGTTTCTAAAACTGTTTGAATGATGTCTGTGAGTATAACAGAACTCATATGGCAGGCAAAAACCTGAGAAAAATCCAACCAGGAAGTGGGAAATCTGAGGTTTGTAGTTTGTAGTAATTTGTAGTTTGTAGTAACTCTTTGCCTAAAGATACAGTGGAAATGGGGTCATATTGCACTTCCTACGGCTTCCACTAGACGTCAACAGTCTTTAGAACCTTGTTTGATGCTTCTACTATAAAGGAGGGGGGAATGAGAGGGGATTGAGTCAGCGGTCTGGCAGAGTGCCACGAGCTGGTCATGCGCATTCACATGAGAGGTAGCTTGCGTTCCATTGCATTTCTGAAGACAAAGGAATTCTCCGGTTGGAACATTATTGAAGATTTATGATAAAAACATCCTAAAGATTGATTCTATACTTAGTTTGACATGTTTCTACGAACTGTAATATGACTTTTCGTCTGAACTTTCGCCTGGACCTGCCAGCGCGTCGTCAGTTTGGATTGTGTACTAAACGCACAAACAAAAGGAGGTGTTTGGACATAAATGATGGACTTATTCGAACAAATCAAACATTTATTGTGGAACTGGGATTCCTGGGAGTGCATTCTGATGAAGATCATCAAAGGTAAGTGAATATTTATAATGCTATTTCTGACTTTGTTGACTCCACAACATGGCGGATATCTCTTTGGCTTGTTTGGGCTCTGAGCGCTGTACTCAGATTATTGCATGGTGTGCTTTTTCCGTAAAGCTTTTTTGAAATCTGACACAGTGGTTGCATTAAGGAGAAGTGTATCTAAAGTTCCATGAATAACACATGTATTTTCATCAACATTTATGATGAGTATTTCTGTAAATTGATGTGGCTCTCTGCAAAATCACCGGATGTTTTGGAAGCAAAACATTACTGAACGTAACGCGCCAATGTAAACTGAGATTTTTGGATATAAATATGAACTTTATCGAACAAAACATACATGTATTGTGTAACATGAAGTCCTATGAGTGTCATCTGATGATCAAAGGTTAGTGATTCATTTTATCTCTATTTATGCTTTTTGTGACTCCTCTCTTTGGCTGGAAAAATGGCTGTGTTTTTCGGTGGCTATGTACTGACCTAACATAATCGTTTGGTGTGCTTTCGTCGTAAAGCCTTTTTGAAATCTGACACGATGGCTGGACTCACAACAAGTGTAGCTTTAATTTGGTGTATTGCATGTGTGATTTGATGAAAGTTTAATTTTTATAGTAATTTATTTGAATTTGGCACTCTGCATTTTCACGCTAGCGTCCCACATATCCCAGAGAGGTTAACGAGTCCGACAAGAACGATATCCTGCTTTCACTAGAACAGGCCCAGATCCACATCCAAGTAAAGACGCCGGGAAAGGGGACGCAGATCGGGGATCCTTCTGAGAATCCGGAGGCGAGCGAGCAATGCCTTCCATTCTTCTTGCTAACGTAACATCTTATGCTAACGTAACATCATAACATCTAACTGTAACATCTTATGTTTCACCAGGACATGGCTGAACAAAGCAATGGACAATATACAGCTAGCGGGATATTCCATGCCCCGGCACAACAGAGACGCTACCTCTGGTAAGACGAGGGGTGGGGGTGTGTGTATTCTTGTCAATAACAGCTGGTGACCAATGTCTAATACTAAAAAAGTCTTGAGGTATTGCTCACCTGAGGTAGAGTACCGTATGATAAGCTCTCGACTATCTACTATCTACCTGTATTATTCGTAGCCGTCTATTTACCACCACAAAGCGAAGCTGCACTAAGACCGCTCTCAACCAACTCTATAAGGCCATAAGCAAAGAAGAAAATGCTCACCCAGATGCGACATTCCTAGTGGCCGGGGACTTTAATGCAGGCAAACTTAAGTCAGTTTTACAAACATTTTACCAGCATGTGCAACCAGGGGTAAAAAATCCTAGACCACCTTTACTCCACACACAGAGATGCATACAAAACTCTCCCCTGCCCTCCATTTGGCAAATCTGACCATAATTCTATCCTCCTGATTCCTGCTTACAAGCAAAAACTAAAGCAGGAAGTACCAGTGATGCGCTTAATACGGAAGTGGTCAGATGACGGGGATGCTACACTACTGGACTGTTTTGCAAGCACAGACTGGAATATGTTCCGGGATTCATCCAATGGCATTGAGGAATACACCACCTCAGTAATCGGCTTCATCAATAAGTGCATCGATGACGTCGTCCGCACAGTGACTGTACGTATATATCCAAACCAGAAGCCATGGATTACAGGCAACATCCGCATCGAGCTAAAGGCAGGAGCTGCCGCTTTCAAGGAGTGGGAGACTAATTTGGACGGTTATAAGAAATCCCGCTATGCCCTCAGACGAACCATCAAACAAGCAAAGCGTCAATACAGGATTAAGATTGAATCCTACTACACCGGCTCTGATGCTCGTTGGATGTGGCAGGACTTGAATACTATTACGGACTACAAAGGGAAACCCAGACGCGAGCTGCCCAGTGATGTGAGCCTACTAGCTAAATGCCTTTAATGCTCACTTCAAGACAAGCAACACTGAAGCATGCACGAGAGCACCAGGGATGACTGTGTGATAACGCTCTCGGTAGCCGATGTGAACAAAACCTTTAAACAGGTCAACATTCACAAAGCCGCTGGGCCAGAAGGATTACCAGGACGTGTACTCAAAGCATGCGCGGACCAACTGTCAAGTGTCTTCACTGACATTTTCAACCTCTTCCTGACCGAGTCTGTAATAGCTACATGTTTCAAGCAGACCACCATAGTCCCTGTGCTCAAGGAAGCGAAGGTAACCTGCCTAAATGATTACCGCCCCATGGCACTCACGTCGGTAGCCATGAAGTACTTTGAAAGGCTGGTCATGGCTCACATCAACAACAACAACAACAACATACTGCCACAACAGATCCACAGATGACGCAATCTCAATCGTACTCCCTTTCCCACCTGCAAAAAAGGAACACCTATGTGAGAATGCTATTCATTGACTAAGCTCAGCGTTCAACACCACAGTGCCCTCAAAGCTCATCACTAAGCTAAGGACCCTGGGACTAAACACCTCCCTCTGCAACTGGATCCTGGACTTCCTGACGGGCCGCCCCATGTGGTAAGAGTAGGCAACAACACATCTACCACGCTGATCCTTAACACTGGGGCCCCACAGGGGTGTGTACTTAGTCCCCTCCTGTATTCCCTGTTCACCCACGACTGTGTGGCCAAACACGACTATAACACCATCATTAAGTTTGCTGACGACACAACAGTGGTAGGCCTGATCACCGACAATGATGAGACGGCCTATAGGGAGGAGGTCAGAGAACTGTTAGTGTGGTGCCAGGACAACAACCTCTCCCTTAATGTGAGCAAGAAAAAGGAGCGTGTGGTGTCCACGTGTGGTGTCCACATCACCAACGAACTATCATGTTCTAAACATACCAAGACAGTCGTGAAGAGGGCACGACAAAACCTTTTCCCCCTCAGGAGACTGAAAAGATTTGGCATGGGTCCCCAGATCCTCAAAAGATTCTACAGCTGCACCATCGAGAGCATCCTGACCGATTGCATCACTGCCTGGTATGGCAACTGCTCGGCATCTGACAGTAAGGTACTACAGAGGGTAGTGCGAACGGCCCAGTACATCACTGGGGCCAAGCTTCCTGCAGTCCAGGACCTATATAATAGGCGGTGTCAGAGGAAAGCCCATAAAATTGTCAGAGACTCCAGTCACCCAAGTTATAGACTGTTTTCTTTGCTACCGCACGGCAAGCGGTAACGAAGTGCCAAGTCTTGGACCAAAAGGCTCCTCAACAGCTTCTACCCCCAAGCCATTAGACTGCTGAACAATTCATAAAAATCGCCACTGGACAATTTATATTGACCCCGCCTCTTCTACACTGCTGCTACTCATTGTTTGTTTGGTACCTATGCATAGTCACTTCGCCCCCACCTACATGTTCAGATTACCTCAACTAGCCTGTACCCTGCACCCTTAGCGGTGCCCCCCTGTATATAGCCTTGTTATTGTTATTCTTATTGTGTTACTTTTTACTATTACTATTATTTTAGACTAGCCTTGGTAAATATTTTCGTCTTCTTGAACTGCACTGTAGGTTACGGGCTTGTAAATAAGCATTTCACGGTGAGATCTACACTTGTTGTATTCGGCGCATGTGGCAAATACATTTTCAATTGTTAACTTTGCACCTGGTGCAGATGCAGAGTAAAACTGGCCCTGGAAGTTTACTTGTTTACCAAAAAAGTGTTGGGTGGCCGCTTTGTTGTTGTTATTTTTGAATCCCAGATTGCCCACTTACCACAGAATGTTGGCCAAATTCAATTGGTCTGGCTATAGGCCTATAGTCAGGTAACCGTGGTCAGTGGTACGAAATAAAATACAATCCAAAAAAAGCAGACAACAATCATATTTCACATAGTTTTATTTATTTTGAACAAAATTTTAATAAATGTGGCTGCATTTCTCTTATGTTCAAAAAAGATGATGACTTTCGAGACGCATTATAAATTATTTCATCAAACTCTTTTGTAGAAAAAGAAAAGATAATTGCACTAAAGCATCTATCGTATGATAATATGACAATAGTAAGATAAGGTATCTGTGTAATTTTTTTTTTTACAATTTTCATGATAATTCCCACCTTTTTCTTCATTATTTTCCTTGCACACACCTATCACACCTTTTCCCAATCTTCTCTCTCCTACTGATCTGACATACAATGCTGTAGACAGTTCTTAACAAGGTCCAACTCCAAACGAAGTACAACATTAAAAGGCTTTATAAAGCATACATAAAGTACTCATAAGCACTACAAACTGTAGATGCTTATGAAGCCTTTACAAGTTGTAGTTTGTTTGAAGTGAGACCATTAACAGAAAATGCAACCAAAAACAAGAAAAACAAACACAAGAAGCTTCCCCTAAATAGAAAAACAGAAAAATCTCCAAGATGTAGACATCTTGAGTATCTCACTTCTCTAGGACATATTTACACCAGTAAACACTCCAGTTGTTCAACTGAAGTACAATGCATATGGCATAACATGTCATTCAACATAGTATTTTTTTCAGAAAAATAATTACACAACCATTGTGCAGACAAACTCTCTGTTGAATCACAAAAACATCAGTTGTATCACAACCATTGTGCCAAATGTGTTGTACATCAGTTGTGCAACTTGAGTATGTACGGGGCCAGACAGGGGTAGGACATCTGCATAGATCCACAAGGTTCAGATCATGAATGTTTGGGGGAGTTTGTGGGAGGTTATTTCTACAGAGAGGGGGTTACATCCGCTGCTGTCTTTTGGGGGAATAAAGTAAAGGTAAGGGAAACAATAAAGTAATGTTGTTCATCGATGGCGACAAAGAACAGTTCACCTCGATGAGTGTCTGTGAGAGTGTGTGAGAGTGTCTGTTACGAGAACCTAAGGAGAAAATAATGTGAAAAGGCTAAAGCACATAGACTTTCAGGGTGAAGTTTTCCCTAGGTAAAGATCTAGGATCAGTTTCCCTCCCCCAATTCTAACACCTACCATTAGTGGGTCAAATGCAGAACTGACCCAAGATCAGGGTCTTGAGGAAACGTCACCCTAATCGTCAGATTGATGTCTTCATGCCCGAGTACCGTTGACTTCAGAGTTATTCCGGCAGTACCGATTATATGTACGTGTAGAAAAAACAAAGGTGCCATAATATGCGCTACTCAGTTGAACGGGAAGGATAAGACAGGGATGTCAAGGTCAAAGGTGAAAGCATAAGGAGCCTATCAAATTTCTTCCCCTATGTGCCATATCAATGAGTACCGGTTAGCAGCAGTCACACCAACGGAAGGAAATTAAGTATGTAGAGCCAGCCCTTGAGAACTCCTTACCTTCACACAAACGCCTACTAGCTAAGGCCTTAGCTCTGTGTAAAGATACAAGGTGATTATCTTGGTCACGATGATAATAAGGTCAAATAGAGACAAAGAAGAGAGGGTATGTATGATCCATCCTGGGTTCACATTGTGTCCGTTTTCTGTCAATTGTGTTGAGCATTTTATTGAGCTTGTCTGGAGATGAGATGGGCAAGATTTTCAGTTATACTTTTGGTATAATCCCATTGGTTACATTGCGCCAGGCAAGCTCAATCGAGTGCAACTAAAATATTTCAAAGAGAACAAATACTATTTGAACCCAGGTCTTGTGACACCTCTCCCACTGTGTGAAGTGAACTGGCTGTAATGTACTGGTATGATGTACCAGAGCCTTATATTGAGAAATATATGAGTCAAATATAAAAGCCAAACTTGGATGTACTGCTTTAGAAAAACAGAGTCAATCTAAGCCAACAGGTCACTTGATTTGAGGTAAATTGAGCTTCGTAAATCTGACGTCCCCTTTGGGCCCATTACATACAAACACATGGATAATGAGAGAGAAACTTATTGGCTCAAATAATATGAACTCGGAAGTACACTGAAGTCCATCGGTGGGAAAGTTTTGAATCCAAGTGAAAAGACCTCCACTGCTACCCTATTCACACTACTGAGCCGAGCTAAAACGAGCTGAGCTGTACTGTACTGGCCTGGTTACATGCAACCGTGTAAAGAAAATAATCCAAGCGAGCACAATACGGTTCAAGTCGGCAAAACAGTGTAAAAAGTTATACTATACCTGCTCTTCACTGGCTCTGTATTACTTATATGTACTGCCATGAGAGAACCCTACAATGACTGATATGTTCTATGTATCCACCAGGACAGGGGGGATCAACAAGTGTTTACTCTTTCTGTTTGTGAGTGTTTGAGTTAATAATATTGTTAGCATATCCAAGAGCAGCTAAATGTTACTGGTTAAGAGAGGGATGTATAAAAACACACAGGTTGGTGATACCTTTTTCAATATTCTCTGCCTCTTATATGATCTAAGACAACCCACTCACATTCCAACAAACTCCACAAACAACTGAACCAGGAGGAGAAAAAAACAATATAGTACATCCTGAAGAAACAAGAGACTGAAAAGGTGAACTCAGGTTTAGATTGACACGGTGATATGATATTGATCCTTTGGTCTGAGATGTGTTGGCCCCACCCACGTCGTCACCTCACCACATGACTACCTATTCCCAGCATCCTTTGCTCCAGGGAAATTGCTCTCACTTCCTCTGGCCCAATGAGGCTTCGACAGCACATACCAGGGACCTTCCAGGGTTCTCTCTGAACAGAGAGCCAGAACTGGTCAGAACCGGTTTTGCAACTCACTCATTCCCAAATAAAACCTTGAGTTTTTTTTGCATTTTTTTCTCATTATTCCTCATTGGAGGAGCTTTCCTCCAGGGGGAAAATGGCTGCCACACCGACGACCCCAGTGGAATTGTGGGATGCGGTGGTAATGGTGACTACGGTGTGCAGGAGAACAAAGACCAGCATGCACAGCTTCAGCCGGCCGCTGCTGCTGCACAGTCTGGTGGGTGTGGCGGCCGAGGTGACTGATGTTGACGCCCCCTGTTGGTGATGGCAGGAGGGAGTTGGAGTTCTTTTCAGCGTCCCACGAGAACGGTTGTCCGGTTTAGAGTCCCACCGAACGTCGCAGCACTCTGCCTGGCTGTTGGGCTGCCCATGGCTCCCCAGTAGCCCTGTAGGGGACGAAGAGAGTAGTGGGTAAACACTGATATAAGCCATAGATGCTCATGTCTCTGTGCATCCCTCTCATGCATCCCTGTGTGTCTGTATCATCCATGCCTGTGTCTGATGATGATGACAAACCCAATTTCCCCAATACCAATAAAGTGTATTCATTCATTCAGATGACCCACAATAAACTGAATAAAAGACCCAGCCTAGTTCCAGCCTTACTTGCAGTGTGGTAATGCAGTGTTTTGTTGAAATGTATCACCAAAAAATAGACAGATGACCATGTGCATGAGAGCATAAATACCAGTCAGTATGCACGTTTATCCCAGTCTTCATATGACTCAACTATCAGTATCATTATGTTATATGCTGTATCATAACCTAACATTAATGATCCTTTATTGAACTCTAAATGAAAAAAAGACGAAGTGACATTTTGTAGGGACCCCATACTGCAGCACGGTAAATATAATCTACACCACTGCCCTCCAGGACACCTACAGCACCCGATGTCACAGGAAGGCCAAAAAGATCATCAAGGACAACAACCACCCGAGCCACTGCCTGTTCACCCTGATACCATCTAGAAGGCGAGATCAGTACAGGTGCATCAAAGCTGGGACCGAGAGACAGAAGCTATTTTTCAATCTCAAGTCCATCAGACTGTTAAACAGCCGTCACTAACACAGAGAGGCTGCTGCCTACATACAGACGTATAGATAGATCACTAGTCACTTTAATAATGCCAATTTAATAATTTGTACATATCTTGAATTACTCATCCCATTTGTACAGGTGAAGTCGGAAGTTTACATACACTTAGATTGGAGTCAATAAAACTCAACTTAAACTTAAAACTAGTTTTTCAACCACTCCACAAATTTCTTGTTAACAAACTATAGTTTTGGACAATTTATTTTGTTTATCTATTTTGTACAGGACACAAGTCATTTTTCCAACAATTGTTTACAGACAGATTATTTCACTTATAATTCACTGTATCACAATTCTGGTGGGTCAGAAGTTTACATACACTAAGTTGACTGTGCCATTAAACAGCTTAGAAAATTCCAGAAAATGATGTCATGGCTTTAGAAGCTTCTGATAGGCTAATTGACATCATTTGAGTCAATTTAAGGTGTACCTGTGGATATATTTCAAGGTATATCTTCAAACTCAGTGCCTCTTTGCTTGAAATCATGGGAAAATCAAAAGACCTAAGCCAAGACCTCAAAAAAACAATTGTAGACCTCCACAAGACTGGTTAATCATTGGGAGCAATTTCCAAATGCCTGAAGGTACCACGTTCATCTGTACAAACAATAGTACGCAAGTATAAACACCATGGGACCACGCAGCCATCATACCGCTCAGGAAGGAGACACGTTCTGTCTCCTAGAGATAAATGTACTTTGGTGCAAAAAATGCAAATCAATCCCAGAACAACAGCAAAGGAAAATTATGTGCAAATATTGAAGCAACATCTAGAGACATCAATCAGGACGTTAAAAGCTTGGTCGCAAATGGGTCTTCCAAATGGACAATGACCCCAAGCATACTTCTAAAGTTGTGGCAAAATGGCTTAAGGACAACAAAGTCAAGGTATTGGAGTGGCCATCATAAAGCCCTGAGAATTTGTGGGTAAAACTGAAAAAGCGTCCGGAGCAAGGAGGCCTACAAACCTGACTCAGTTACACCAGCTCTGTCAGGAGGAATGGGCCAAAATTCACCCAACTAATTGTGGGAAGCTTGTGGAAGGCTACCCGAAACGTTTGACCCAAGTTAAACAATTTAAAGGCAATGCTACCAAATACTAATTGAGTGTATGTAAACTTCTGACGTACTGGGAATGTGATGAAAGAAATAAAAGCTGAAATAAATAAATCATTCTCTCTACTATTATTCTGACATTTCACATTCTTAAAATAAAGTGGTGATCCTAACTGACCTATGACAGGGAATTTGCACTAGGATTAAATGTCAGGAATTGTGAAAACTGAGTTTAAATGTATTTGGCTAAGGTGTATGTAAACTTCCATCTTTTACTCAATTTTTATACCATCTATTGCATCTTGCCTATGCCGCTCGGTCATCGGTCATCGCTCATCCATATAATTATATATTCTTATTCCGTCCCTTAGATTTGTGTGTATTAGGTAGTTGTTGTGGAATTGTTAGATTACTTGCTTGATATTACTGCACTGTCGGAACTAGAAGTGGAAGCATTTTGCTACACTCGCAATAACATCTGCTAACCATGTGTATGTGACCAATGAAATGTGATTTGATTTGATGTCAGACTTGTGTAATCTCTCTTCAAATCAACTGCCAGTTTACACAAAATGAAGACATCAAATGAGCATCAGAAAACGGGGATCTCAAAAGGCAAAGCCTACCATTTAATCGCTGACGCACAAGTAATACAAAAATATCAAAGGCTGTTCTAATTACGGTATTGAAATAATTAACATTTTTGGGGCTGAGGGAGGAAATGACAGAGCACCCCACTGAGATCAAATCAGGACAGGTCATGTTATTCTGGTTCTGTCTTGATCACTGTGGAATATTAAAATACTACAGTGGAGTTGTACCCCATCACAGTGACTGTCTCAGCAATACACTTTACACTGAGAGGGAAGTGTCATTGATTTTACTAACACTGCCTTATATGTCCACTAGATGTCGCTAGTGACAAGTACTATAATTCATTATTGGCTTGAGTACCAGAGTTCAAAACCATACAACTTTATCGATACCACTGAAAAGTTATTATACAAGGGATCATCAGGGGCACAAGAGCACAATTAAATATATCCTGGAACATACAATTCCATCTAAATTCGTGTCAGTGGACATAGGAGTGCAAATAAATTCCTAAAATTAGTACATTTCAAAATTAATTGACACAAGCCCATATTTCCTAGATCCATGGTGCATCTCAGCTAAACAGCATAGCCCTAGAGTGAATATACGCCCACCCGTACAAGCTGTGGCTACAAATCACACTTGATTGATTGACTGATTGATTGATCAGTCCATACCACCACACCCACCTGTACATATGAAGCTGGGGCTTCCTCCGTGGATGAGATCGTCGTTGTCCGGTAGTATGAAGGGACACCTCTGCTGAACCTCAAGGCAGTACTGGAGACAAGGTACTGTCCTTCCACAATGCCTTTGTGTGGTGGGGAAATACTGTGCACACAGCCACGGTTTGTAGGCAACCTGAGAGGTAGAAGATAGAGCTTGTTAGTTAAACCAAATTAAACCCATTTGTAAATTCAAACAACTTAAAGGGGAAGTTCAATTTTAGCACATCATAAATAAGCAAACTATTACTTTGACATCCAGACTAAGCTATGTCTGTTCAAAAACAAAGATCTCAGTTGTCTTCTGTTTGGCTCTGAATGTTAGTAAATAACATCCATCCTATCTTCAAAACCAGAGATTTTTCAGTACACATATTTCCAGAAAATACTATAGGAATCTTTCAGAAACAGAGATTTAACAATTTCTCACAGATCTTGCAAAATCCCATTCGATGTGATTCAGCCTTATAAATTGATATGTGTTAGCGATACATGACTGTATAAAAGACAACCAGATGCCAATCATCAATTGTCAATGTAATCCACCCATGACATGTGACTAAATCATATTTGTTGTAATTAGGAGTGCTTTGATGTAATTAAAGTATCTTGAGGAGAACAAGGAGTTGTGGCAGTGTGCCATAGCTGAGCTATTTTGGTAAATACAGAGGCAAGGTTCCTCTCATACTACTTGTACTTATGTCCTTCCTCTTATACTACTTTCCTACTTACATGATACCTAAAAGGAGTATATGAAAACAATATGAAAAGAATAGCAGAAGGTATAGAGTTACAAAATTCCAGTAACTTTCACAAATTTTCCCAGTTTTCCCATAATAGTGGTTGGAGATGATTGGTATTAGGAGAGGAAAAGCCGGAAGTAGCTTATGGCAAACCTCCTGGAAAACTGGGACTTTTGGAAAGTTACCAGAATTTTACAACCCAAGGAAGGCTGGGTGGGGTTGCTGCCATATCACTTTTAAATGTCCAATTATGCAGTATCAGAACCTAAGGAAAGTAAGAAAATAATTTTGAACTCAACGATTCTACTAATTACTGTTCAGTACATTGTATTTGGAATCACCTGGGCCTGTGTTCATAAAGCTTTCAGTTATTCAGCACTCCTACTCTTGCTGCTATTACCTATAGACAACCAGCAGAGGAGAATATCTCTTCCTAATTGATCCTCAGGATGAGGTTCTCTGATACCCAGCCAAGCCCCATAAAGTATGACATTTATAATAGTACATACATACATTTTCATATTGGTAGTCCCAGCGGGAATTGAACCCACAACCCTGGCATTACAAGTACCATTCACTACCAACTGAGCCACACAACACCATTCATAGTGCTGCTACTGCCAATGCACTGTACAACCGACTCCGCCCTTAAACAAATCAATGGCCCCCATCCCCCAGTGCAATCTCCTTTTCTCCCAGTATATGACACTACCTTCACACAAAAATGCATAATGTATCTATCAGGGATTGACTATAAAAAGAAATGAAATCACATACACATATTTAGCAGATGTTGTTGCGGGTGTAGCGAAATGCTTGTGTTCCTAGTTCCAAAAGTGCAGTAGTATCTAACAATTCACAACAATACACAAACATCTAAAAGTATCACATCCAGCCCTGCTTGGGAGTCCCATAGGGCAGCGCATGACTGGCCCAGTGTCGTCCGGGTTTGGCCTGGGTAGGCCGTCATTGTAAATAAGAATTTTTCTTAACTGACTTGCCTAGTTAAATAAAGGTTCAATTAAAAATATATATTTTTTAAGAATGGAATTAAGAAATGCATAAAGGAATGTTGGAGTGGCATTGACTAAAATACAGTAGAATAAAGTATATACATATGAAATGAGTAAAGCAGCATGCAATGTCCAAGATCAGCTCCTACGTTTTGTTGACGTTGAGAGGGAGGTTATTTCCCTGGCACCACTCCTCCAGGGCCCTCACCTCCTCCCTCTCATCATTGCTGGTAATCAGACTGTTTTGTTTGTGTTTCAGTGGATTGGTGTATCTAAGCCCACACAATAGTAAAGGTCAAGGGATCAGAGCTGGCAAAGTTTCCTAGGAGTTATAGTGTAAATTAGTCTTTGAGCATGCTAAACAGCGATAATGATGATATCGACCCGAACGGCCCGCGTCATTGGCTGAGAGCCAAGGTCAGAATTTAAGTGCCACTTTTTCCAATGGCTTCAGCATGGCCATGCTCCATTCAGAGGAGAAACAACAAAGAGTGAAAAAGGCAAGTGATTAACAACTGGTGCAATGATATTTGTCATGTTCAGGAGTGTGCAAAACACTAAATGTTGCAGATAGAAATGCCACAAATAAAGCAGACATTATTCCTTACCCTACATATACTGTATGAGAGGCATGTCTGTTCTCATAATGTATTTCTAACTGAACATTCCATAACATTGTGCCATGCTGAGTTTGGCCCTGGAGTAACCTGAACACAACTCTAACTCATAAAAGAGATTAAGAATTGTTTACCAGAGAAGAAAACATAATCACTGCTCATTCTCCATCTGTGACGTAAACGGTACAGCACTCCTTTACATTACCAAACACAGGGGGTTTTGAGGACAAACTGCATTTGAATGAGAAGCACATGCTCACAGGCACGGACCCACCCACACACACGCGCACACACACACTCACTCATCTATTCACACACCCTCATCTATTCACACACACCCTCAGGAACACAGTTAGATAAAGCTATGTCTGTTTTAACTGTGAATAAATATACACCAGTTTTCCCAAGGACATCACTGTTTCAGCACCACGGACAGCATCTATCAGGTTACATTAGACTTCCACCAGACTGACTGTAAAGCGGCACTGTCCATTTCAGCATCATGGACAGCTTCGGCCAGGCCTCCCACAAAACTGTCTGCAGTGTTCATAGAGAGTATCTGTGCCATTATGGCATCTGTGACATTATGGGCAGTACCATTGTGGCTATCTTCATTTAAGGTAGTCCATGTATTTCTTATTTTTTGTTTGAAAAAGTGTAAAGCTAATATTGGTGAATCACAGGAACCTACAGGGCTGGAGTCCTGAACCAAATATTGTGTGTCATTCAATTATTGTGGCCATTTGATGGTGGTCCTCTGTAGCCCATTAGGTAGAGCATAGCGCTTGCAACGCCAGGATAGTGGTTTTGATTCCTGGGACCAACAAAATGTATTGTAGCGACCCGCACAGACAGCTGTGTGTTATGTGTTAGGCTAGGAGGTGGTTGTGTTGTACTGACCAGTACCCAGTGTTCGCGGGCTCCGACATGTCAATCAACCTGCTATCTGCCAATCACGGGAATGCCTGGAATGTTCTGATGCCGGGCATCCTGGTGGTTGGCGGAGTGGCGTGGAGGGGGGTTGGGCAGGGGGGTGGAGCATTGGAAGTTAAGACCAGGTTCAGCCTTTGTTCTCTCTCTCTTACGTCTGGGCTTCACAAGAGAAGGTCACGATTGGCTTGTGGGTTATCTGTCATCTATTTGGCGTGTGCTACGGCCCAAACAGTAGCCTGTGTAAAGTTGGTTTAATAAACCGTCAATTCGCAAACTCAAGCCTCTGTCTGGACAATTGTTCATTTATGATCTAGTCAGGTCATTACATTGGTGTCAGAAGTAAAAACGTTGATACAAGTTAGCCAGCTAGCTAGCTGACTTATGTGGCTAGCTACCGTAGGTGAGAACGGGGATTGAAAATGCTTCGAGGGAATCCGAAAGTGAAGGTGGAGGTAGGGGACGATTATGGCCAAGGAGGTGCGTGTGAATGGACGTCGGGGGTTCTGTCTGAGGAGATCGCCAGGGCGTCGGAGCGCAGAGGCCGCTTGAGGGAGGACGTTAGAGCGATGGCGGCTGAAGCGGGCATGAGTGCTTCGTCGACTGTATTTCGCGCGGATTCTGGTGGGCGGACCGAAGTGGTGACGTCGACGCGGCGTGACGAGGAATCTGGGGCTCAGGATGTAAACAAACATGGCGGCGCCCAGTTCCCGGCTGCGTCCGTATCTGTTAAGACCCCAAAGTATTCCGGTAAGGCGGATTGGGAAGCTTTTCATGCTCAGTTTGAACTGTTAGCTCATTTTAGGGGGTGGTCGGATGAAGAAAGGGCACTGCAGTTGGCTTTATGCCTCACGGATGAAGCTCTGGCCTGTTTGATATTGATTAGCCCCGAGGACAGGCATGATTATGGTGCTTTAGTGGGAGCACTGAGGAGGCGCTATGGACAGTGTGTACAGCCCGGGCTACTGCGCTCCGAACTGAGTAATAGACGCAGGCAGCCTGGAGAGCCTCTACGGGTGCTAGCTAATGACATTGAGAGCCTCTCTCGGCGGGCATATGCTCACATGCCCTCCTCCGTGCAGAGCGAGCTAGCACGGGACCAGTTCATACAGGCGCTCTCTCCTACGGAGCTGCGCATACAGACCCAGCTGGCTCATCCTGAGTCATTGCAGACAGCCTTGGAGATGGCTTTGGAGAGGGAGCTGGTGTGGGCTGGGGCTTCAGCTGGGGCTTTGGTGGGGGTGCAGGGAGACACACCCTCTGTGCGAGCTGGGGGGCAGAGCAGCCCGGAGCCGGAAAAGCCTGCTTGGGTGGCCGAAATGACAAAACTCATTCGTGCTGTGTCGCTACAGGCGGCACGAAACACACGCCCTGGTCCCAGGGTCTGCTGGGGTTGTGGCCAGCCAGGCCATCTGCGCCGAGATTGCCCCATGTCCCCCAGAGCTCAGGGAAACGGCTCGGGGTCCGCATAGACCGGGTAGTGCGGACCCCTGGCTTTCTATCCCAACCACCATCATCTTCAGGAGGAGCCCACCGGCACAGACGGGGAAGCAAGGCTCCACTTCCCCCAGAAGCAGACGAGGGCAAGCGGATGGAGCCTGTTGTTGTGGTGGGCCGGACCTGTGTTGGGGACTTTTGTCATGTCCCTGTCACTGTGGAGGGGGTGCCCTGCTCCGCCCTGGTGGACACTGGGTCCACAGTAACCCTGGTGAGGCCAGATATTGTGCCAGGTTGGACTCAGTGTGAGCCTACAACTGTGCAGCTCCGCACAGTCACAGGTGAGCTGGCACCCATGAAAGGGAAGGGAATAATGACTCTGACAGTAGGGGGCAGGACTGTGCGTCATCCTGTGTGGGTGGCGGCTGTGCAGGACCCTTGTATCCTGGGGTTGGACTTTCTTAGGAGCACAGGCTGCCAGTTAGACCTAAATAGGGGCACACTGAGCTTCCAGGGAGGGACGGAAGTCACCATGGCCCCCCCTAATGTCACATTCACTCAACCCAACAAACCCTTTACTCCAACAGTTAAAGCAGCAGAGACTCATGGCTGCGCCCCCTCCCCCACAGCTGTGTGTGACTTTTCCCCAGTCCCCCTTTCACCTACGGCGGTGTGTTACATTCCCCCAGCTACCTCCATGACACAGCCCTCTGTGAGCCCGGGCCGCACCCCCCCAGCCCAGCTACCCCAGATGGGAGAGGAGAGGACACTGTCTGCAGTGAGGGAGATATGGGGGAGGAACTGTGTTGGTCTTGACCCCGAGCAGCAGGAACGGTTGTGGCAGTTGCTGTTTGAATTCAGAGACAGCTTTGCGTTGAGTGAGGAAGAGGTGGGTCAGACTCATCTGGTGCAGCATGAGATCGACACAGGTGATGCTCGACCCATCAAGATGCGTCCCCGCCGTATCCCGCTGGCACGCCAGGAGGCGGCAGACAAGGCTGTGTTGGAGATGCAGCGGGCAGACTTCATTGAGCCCTCAGACAGCCCCTGGGCGGCGCCAGTCGTCATGGTTCCGAAGAAGGGGGGCAAGCTGAGGTTCTGTGCGGACTACAGGCGGCTGAATGAGGTAACCAGGAAGGACTCATACCCCATACCACGTATCGATGAGTCGCTGGACCTGGTTAGGGGGTCCTCCTGGTTCTCCTCACTAGACCTCCGCAGTGGCTACTGGCAGGTGCCCCTCTCCCCAGAGGCCAGAGCCAAAACTGCGTTCTCCACTAACAGAGGACACTGGCAGTTCAAGGTCCTGTGCTTTGGCCTGTGCAACGCTCCAGCTACTTTTGAGCGTTTGATGGACAGGGTGCTGGATGGCATCCCCCGACAGCAGTGTCTGGTATACCTCGATGACATCCTGGCCCATGGCAGCTCCTTCCAGTCAGCCCTGGGGGCGCTACGGCGTGTGCTGGAGAGGGTGGCTGCCGCAGGTCTGAAGCTCCACCCAGAGAAGTGCCACTTCATGAGGAGAGAGGTGTCCTTCTTGGGCCACCGAGTGGGGAAGGAGGGGATCAGCACCATGGAGGACAAGGTAGGGGCTGTCAGAGACTGGCCCACCCCCACCGACCAGCGTCAGCTGAAGAGCTTCCTGGGCCTGGCCTCGTACTACAGGAGGTTTGTACGGGGCTTCTCAAGCGTTGCTGCTCCACTGAACCGCCTGCTGCCGAAGGACAAGGCTTTCACTTGGACAGTGGAGTTTGAGGAGGCGTTCAACACCCTCAAACGTGCACTGATCGAGGCCCCCGTGCTCGCCCCCCCTGACCTCACCTTGCCCTTTATCCTGGACACAGACGCGAGCAATGTGGGCATGGGTGGGGTGCTGGCCCAGGTGGGGCCAGAGGGGGAGAGAGTGGTGGCGTACTTCAGCAAAACATTTGACAAACATGAGCGCCGCTACTGTGTCACCCGGCGGGAGCTCTTGGCTGTTGTGGCTTCCGTCAAACACTTCAAGTACTACCTGGGTGGTCTGCCCTTTACTGTAAGGACTGACCACTCTGCTCTCCAGTGGCTCATGTCTTTCAGAGAGCCAGAGGGGCAGGTGGCACGCTGGTTGGAGGAGCTTCAGCCGTATGACTTCACGGTGGTGCACAGGGCAGGGGCACGCCACTCCAACGCCGACGCCATGTCCCGTCGGCCCTGTACTGCAGGCGGCTGCCGCCACTGTGAACGGAGAGAGGGACGGGAGAGAGAGCTGCGTGCAGAGGAGGGTGTCTGTGCCACAGTGTGTCGGGCGAGCGGGCCTGTCTGCTGTGAGCTGCAGACTGTCGACGTGGCTGAATGGCGGCAGCAGCAGGGACGGGACACAGACCTACAGCCAGTGCTACAGTGGGTAGAGGCGCAGGTGAGGCCACCATGGGAAGAGGTGACAGCGCTCTCACTCGCGACCAAAGGGTTGTGGTCGAAGTTTGAGAGACTGCGGCTGGCTGATGGCGTGCTCCAGCGGGCATGGAAGGAGTCAGCTACGGGAGAGGAGAGGTGGCAGGTGGTGGTCCCAAAAGCATTGCGGGAGGCTGTGCTCCAGAGTACTCATGGGGGGGTGGGGACTGGACACTTTGGGGTCACAAAAACACTGCGCCGTCTCCGTCAGGGCTTCTACTGGGGGCAGCACAAGAGGGATGTGGAGGACTTTTGTCGCCGCTGTGACAACTGCACAGCGAGAAAGGGCCCCCCAGGCCGCTCTCATGCTCAGCTCCAACAGTTCCCAGTGGGGGCTCCCATGGAGAGGGTGGGAGTGGATGTAGTTGGGCCGTTCCCCACCACAGACAGTGGAAACCGCTGGGTGCTCACGGCCATGGACTATTTCACAAAATGGCCCGAGGCCTATGCTCTGCCTGACCAGGAGGCAGAG
This sequence comes from Salvelinus alpinus, assembly GCF_045679555.1. Taxonomy (NCBI): domain Eukaryota; kingdom Metazoa; phylum Chordata; class Actinopteri; order Salmoniformes; family Salmonidae; genus Salvelinus; species Salvelinus alpinus. The sequence continues at coordinate 45,171,803 of NC_092095.1, read as the reverse complement.
ACCATCGTCGACGCCCTGACAGCGGGGATGTTCAGCAGGTTTGGAGCTGCAGAGTCCATCCACAGCGACCAAGGCAGAAACTTTGAGTCCCGTGTGTTCGCCACCATGTGTGAGAGGCTGGGTATGCACAAGACCCGCACTACTCCTCTCCATCCTCAAAGTGATGGCCTTGTGGAGCGCTTCAACAAAACGCTTGGACAGCAGCTGGCCATCGTCTCTTCCAAACACCAGCGTGACTGGGACAAGCACCTGCCTATGGTCCTCATGGCATGCCGCTCCGCTGTCCAAGACTCCACCTCCTGCACGCCTGCCCTCCTCATGCTGGGGAGAGAGATCCGCACCCCTGCGGAGATGGCGTTTGGTCGGCCCCTGGATAGCCCTCATGTTCCTCCGGGGCCGGAGTATGCCCGGAGACTCCAGGACCGCCTGGAGACAGCCCACACCTTCGCCAGAGAGCAGCTGGTGAATGCAGGTGTGAGGCAGAAAAGGAACTATGACGTGCACACCCGGGGAAGGCACTTTGTGGCTGGGGAGCTGGTCTGGGTCTACAGCCCCCTAAGGAAAAAAGGCAGATGCCCCAAGTTGGACAGTCACTGGGTGGGACCCTGCAGTGTCCTGGAGAGGGTAGGGGAGGTTGTGTACCGGGTGCAGCTTCCTCCCAGGGGGAGAAAGGTGGCACTGCACCGGGACAGGTTAGCCCCATACAGAGGGGCCTCTTCTCCCCAAACCCCAGGAACCCCCACAATTCCCCTCTCTGGCAATGACATTCTCCAGGCACCCACCCCCAGGTGCCGCAGACAAGGCTCCAGACAGCCCACTCCCCCTGTCTCCCCCCCTGTGTCACCGCGTGGTTCCCCAGAGCCACGGACTGTATTACCCGTTCCCGCTTCCTTGTCCCCCATATCCCTGCCTTCATCCCCTGGTTCCCAGAGGGGCACTCTGCGACCATCACGGCCACGCAGGCAAAGGAGACCTCCGGGTCGCTTCAGAGACTTTGTTTGTTCCCTCGGGGACGAGGGACTTTGTGGTGGGGGGGCTGTGTAGCGACCCGCACAGACAGCTGTGTGTTATGTGTTAGGCTAGGAGGTGGTTGTGTTGTACTGACCAGTACCCAGTGTTCGCGGGCTCCGACATGTCAATCAACCTGCTATCTGCCAATCACGGGAATGCCTGGAATGTTCTGATGCCGGGCATCCTGGTGGTTGGCGGAGTGGCGTGGAGGGGGGTTGGGCAGGGGGGTGGAGCATTGGAAGTTAAGACCAGGTTCAGCCTTTGTTCTCTCTCTCTTACGTCTGGGCTTCACAAGAGAAGGTCACGATTGGCTTGTGGGTTATCTGTCATCTATTTGGCGTGTGCTACGGCCCAAACAGTAGCCTGTGTAAAGTTGGTTTAATAAACCGTCAATTCGCAAACTCAAGCCTCTGTCTGGACAATTGTTCATTTATGATCTAGTCAGGTCATTACAGTATGCACACATGACTGTAAGTCGCTTTGGATAAAAGTGTCTGCTAAATTCCATGTATTATTATATTATGACGGTAATATAGCTTAAAGCCATACGCTTTAGTGCCGCAGCCGCTATTTTGAAACGAAAGCAAAGCTGAGGTGGGAAATCCTAGGGGAGAACCGCGGAAGTCAAAACCACAATCATGTTTGAAGTTTTAATGACACGTGCACATAGTTACAACTGTTGCCGGCTATAACATCGACTTATATCGATAAATGGGCAGATGAAGATGTCAGACTGCCCAAGGCAGTCCAAATAAAAGGTTACAGTAACTGGATCGGGAGTTACATTCACAATGTACAAGGTAAGATTATGTATATATACGTGTTTTTGCAGCCAGTTTGTTGCTAGCTCAGTAGCTAGCTAGCTAGCTATAGCTAACGTAACGTTGTAGGTTGAAAAAAGTGTAAAGTTGATATTTTAACAACTTCATTGACAATATTACTGAATACTTTCAGGTATTGCTACATACAACCTTTGTAGTTAAGTAGTTAATGTTCACTGTTGTTGTGGCTGTGCTTGTCATCTTGACTCGTCCAATGGTTTCACAGTCAGGAGGAGTGAGGCAGGCAGGTGTAATGTGAGGGCAAGGTCATTTCGCTCAATGCGAAAGAATGAGACTCCGTACATAATTCAGATAGTTTGCTGGTCAGTTAGGTAAGTGGGGGTGTCAATTGAGTATGGCAATTTCTACTTGCAAGTGTGGTGGTATGCATTCTAGTCGTGCGCTGGGATGCCATGAACCAGGGAATCCACATTTAGAAGGTACTGCATGTATGCAAAACCTACCCAATTCCCATTTTAATTTGAATCCAGAAAAATGAAATATTAAAATAATCAATAGTCACTCAAAATGTAGCTGAAATGACATCAACTTTATATTCAGCCTGTTTCAGTTTGCAACATTATTTCAAATCTGCATGCTAAACGCCCTGCTGAAATGTAAAGGGTTTATGGATCTTCAATTAGATTTAATAGACCCAAATTGAATAATTTTGGACCTACCAGTTACAATAAAAAAAAAAAAAAATTTAAACCTAGCACTACTGAAAACTCTAAAATCTAGGCAATAATCAAACATTTCAGCTAAGTAGCCTTTTTTGCATTGTTCTGCTTTTGGATTCTGCTTTGTTATAGCTTATAGAATTGTATGGACAATCCATATCATTATATGTTCTTCTTTCTGTGTCCCTTATGGTGTATTAAAATAAATATTAGGTTGTCTTGTCTAACTCAATTCTGTTTTTACTTTGTTTCCAGGAAAATGACTCCCCTGAAAGTCCATTCATGGAGACTAAATCATGGAGACTAAATGGAACTGCAATGAGGGCCAGGAAAAGTGCAACCATTTCGTCGGTTTACTGTACACCGTAGCTCATTACATTAAAATGGGCTACACATCTGTTCCACCAAAAGAGAGCAAAACATTCTTGCCTCAAACATGGCACATTCCCAAGCATACGTCAGGTCTGCAGTAAAAACCTGTAAATACAGTTCAAATATTGAAAGTAAAGCCACCAAAGAAAGACAATGCACCTGCCAACAAGGTCCGAAGGACTTGTGAGTGGGTTTTGCCAAACCTCTATTGTCCAGTCCCTACACCATTACCTAGTAAAGAGTTTGCAAGCAACATCCTGCAAAACCTTGCTGCGATTGGAAGCAACTGCCAGATGTAAACCTTGCTGGCCTCAAACTCAGAGCAACAGTATGTGCCTTCTGAGTATGGTGAGCTGCCCTTTGGATCTGGTCTGACCTACCAAATACACAACAACCCCCACCCATGGCCTCCTGGAGATCAAGTGCCCAGACCAGGGCAGTTTTACTGGTTGCAAGTACCTGACCCAAAGAGCAGATGGAACCTTCAGCCTGAAGCGAAATCACGAGTAGCCCTACCAGGTCACAATTGTATTCATCACATGCTTTGTAACAACAGGTGTAGACAACAACAATGCAGAGAGAAAGAAAATAGATAAATAATAGACAAGTAATAACACATAAGAATAAAAGTAATAACAAATACACCACAATGATTAACTATGCTATATACATGGGGTACCAGTACCGAGTTGATGTGCAGGGGAACGTGTTAATTGAGGTAGATACTCTATGTACATGTAACTAGGAATAAAGTGACTAGGCAACAGGATAGATAATAAACAGCACCAAAAAAGTTAGTGCATAAAGGGTCAATGCAGATAGTCCAGGCAGTCTTTTGGTAAACCAAAATCCGTCTGGCCCTGCGGCCTTGTGAATGTTGACCTGTTTAAAGGTCTTACTCATCCAGAACACCTGGTGCTCTCATCCATGGTTTAGTGTTGCTTGCATCGATGCAAGTTTAGAAGGCATCTAGATCGTCTGGGCAGATCATGGCTAGGTTTCCCTTTGCAATCTGTGATAGTTTGCAAGCCCTGCCACATCCGACAAGCGCCAGAGCCAGTGTAGTAGGATTCGATCTTAGTCCTGTATTGACGCTTTGCCTGTTTGATGGCTCGTCAGAGGTCGTAACGGGATTTCTTATAAGCGTCAGGATTAATGTCATGCTTCTTGAAAGCGGCAGCTCTAACCTTTAGATCAGTGCGGATATTTCCTGTAATCCATGTCTTCTGGTTGCGATATGTATGTACGTTCACTGTGGGGATGTTGTTGTCGATGCACTTATTAATGAAGCCGGTGGCTTATGTGGTAAACTCCTCAATGCCATCAGATTAATAAATGCAACAATTTCAAAGATTTTACTGAGTTACAGTTCATATAAGGAAATCAGTCAGTTGAAATGAATTCATTAGGACCTAATCTATGGGTGTGGATAAATGGGAATACAGATATGCATCTGTTGGTCATAGATACCTTAAAAAAAAGGTAGGGGCGTGGATCAGAAAACAAGTCATTATCTGGAGTGACCACCATTTTCCCCATGCATCTCCTTCGCATAGAGTTGATCAGGTTGTTGATTGTGGCCTGTGGAATGTTGTCCCACTCCTCTTCAATGGCTGTGTGAAGTTGCTGAATATTGGTGGGAACTGGAACACACTGTTGTACATGTAAATCCAAGGCATCCCAGACATGCTCAATGGGTGACATATGGTGAGTGTGCAGGCCATTGAAGAACATGGGACATTTTCAGTTTCTAGGAACTGTGTACAGATCCTTGCGACATGAGGCCATGCATTATCATTCTGAAACATGAGGTGATGGCGGTGGAGGAATGGCATGTGTAACCTTTATTTAACTAGGCAAGTCAGTTAAGAACAATTTCTTATTTACAACGACAGACTACCCGGGAACAGTGGGTTAACTGTCTTGTTCAGGGGCAGAACAGCAGATTTTTATCTTGTCAGCTTGGGGATTCGATCCAGCAACCTTTCGGTTACTGGCCCAACACTTTGAACACTAGGCTACATGCCGCCACATGACAATGGGCCTCAGGATCTTGTCATGGTATCTCTGTGTATTCAAATTGCCCATCGATAAAATGCAATTGTGTTCATTGTGCAAAGCTTATGCCTGCCCATATCATAACCCCACTGCCGCCATGGGCACTCTGTTCACAACGTTGGCATCAGCAAACCGCTCGCCCGGTGAGGTTGATACCGTGATTCATCCGTGAAGAACACACTTCTCCAGCGTGCCAGTGGCCATTGAAGGTGACCATTTGCCAACTGAAGTCGGTTACGACGCCGAATTGCAGTCAGGTCAAGACCCCGGTGAGGACGACGAGACGGTTTCTGATGGTTTCTTGCGCAGAAATTCTTTGGTTGCGCAAACCCAAAGTTTCATCAGCTGTCTGGGTGGCTGGTCTCAGATGATCCCGCAGGTGAAGAAGCCGGATTTGGAGGTCCTGGGCTGGCGTGGTTACACGTCATGTGTGGTTATGAGGCCAGTTGGACGTAGTGCCAAATTCTCTAAAACTACATTAAAGGCAGCTTATAGCAGAGAAATTAACATTCAATTATCTGGCAACAGCTCTGGTGGACATTCCTGCAGTCAGCATGACAATTGCATGTTCCCTCAAAACTTGAGACATCTGTGGCATTGTGTTGTGTGACAAAACTGCACATTTCAGAGTGGCCTTTAATTGTCCCCAACACAAGATGCACCTGTGTAATGATAATGCTGTTTAATCAGATTCATGATATGCCACACCTGTCACGTGGATGGATTATCTTGGCAACGGAGAAATGCTCACTAACAGGGATGTAAACCAAGTTTTGCACAATTTTCTTTGTTGCTTTTTGTAAATATGGACAATTTCTGGGATGTTTTATTTCAGCTCATGAAACATGGGACCAACACTTTACATGTTGCGTTTATATTTTTGTTCAATGCGTATTCCCTGAGCTTTCTTAAATCTGCTAGATATAGGACAGACATTTCAAAACCTTATTCCTTATGATTTATTTTTTTACTGTCTTTTTTGCCATTTATGAATGTGTTATTCAATGCGTTGTTATGGGCAAATTTCAATATTTTATCAAATACTTTAAAAAAAAAATGATACCTAAAGTGGTACTACATTTTTGATATCAAACAGCTAAATGAAGAGGGGTTGAGGGTAGCTGAAGGATGGGACTGAAAATAAACAAAAGATAACTAATGTAAAAATACACTGTGTCCGTAAAATGTATATAGTATGTATAAGCTGGAAGTAGAAGCCTAAGTGTTGTTGTCCATTAGTTTACTCAAATTAGGGGAAGGGTGGTAGGGTTTAAAATAATTGCCAAGAAACTGAAGATCTCATACAACGCTGTGTACTACTCCCTTCATAGAACAGCGCAAACTGGCTCTAACCAGAATATAAAGAGGAGTGGGAGGCCCCGGTGCACAACTGAGCAAGAGGACAAGAACATTACAGTGTCTAGTTTGAGAAACAAACGCCTCACAAGTCCTCAACTGGCAGCTTCATTAAATAGTACCCACAAAAAACAGTGAAAAACTGTGAAGAGGCGACTCCGGGATGCTGGCCTTCTAGGCAGAGTTGCAAAGAAAAAGTAATATCTCAGATTGGCCAATAAAAATAAAAGATTAAGATGGGCAAAATAACACAGACAATGATCAGAGGAACTCTGCCTAGAAGGCCAGCATACCGGAGTCGCCTCTTCACTGTTGACGTTGAGACTGGTGTTTTGCAGGTACTATTTAATGAAGCTTCCAGTTGAGGACTTGTGAGGCGTCTGTTTCTTTGTGTGACAGAGACCACAAAAATATATCAGTTTACTCATCCAGTGCTAAGCTTTAGGAATGTTGCTACTTATCCATAGGATATAATGTATTTGTCATTTTCAGGAACTATCGCTTTAACGAATGTGTGATGAACATGAATGAATATATTTGAAAGAATGGAGGGTTTTCTCTTTATTTCACCATTAAATATCTGTACTTTTCCATTGAAATTTAAATAATAATAAAAAAGATAGAACCTTACGGCTGAACCCAGATTGACATTTCAGGGATTGAAGGGGATGGTCTGGCGTTTGCACATGACTTGAGTTTTCAATTGCTAGTAATCAATAAAATGTGATAAGTTTGTTCTAATCAATCAATCTTGGTTTCATCAGACCAGAGAATCTTGTTTCTCATGGTCTGAGAGTCTTTAGTTGCCTTTTGGCAAACTCCAAGCGGGCTGTCATGTGCCTTTTACTGAGGAGTGTTACCAAAAAATGTTTTGGTTCCCTTCCCCAGATCTGTTCCCTGTCACAACCCTGTCTCGGAGCTCTACGAACAATTCCTTCGACCTCAAGGCTTGGTTTTTGTTCTGACATGCAATGTCAACTGTGGGAACTTATATAGACAGGTGTGTGCCTTTTCATATCATGTCCAATCAATTGTAGAAACATCTCAAGGATGATCAATGGAAACAGGGTGCACCTGAGCTCAATTTTGAGTCTCATAGCAAAGTCTGAGTACTAATGTTAATACGGTGTTTCTGCTTTTTATTTTAAATCCATTTGGCAAAATTTCTAAAAACCTATTTTTGCTTTGTCATCATGGAGTATTGTGTGTAGATTGATGATTTTTATTTATTTATCTATTTTATTAGAAGGGAAATCTTAACACTACAGCATACAACGACAATCTAGACGATTCTGTGCTTCCAACTTTGTGGCAACAGTTTGGGGAAGGCCCTTTCCTGTTTAAGCATGACAATGCCCCCATGCACAAAGCGAGGTCCATAGAGAAATTGTTTGCCGAGATCGGTGTGGAAGAACTTTACTGGCCTGCATACAGCCCTGACCTCAACCCCATCGAACACATTTGGGATGAATTGGAATGCCAATTGCGAGCCAGATCTAATGCTGTTGTGGCTGAATGGACTCAAGTCCCCACAGCAATGTTCCAACATCTAGTGGAAAGCCTACCCAGAAGAGTGGAGGCTGTTCTAGCAGCAAAAGGGGGACCAACTCCATATTATTGCCCATGATTTTGGAATTAGATTTTCAACAAGCACATGTACATATGTACATATACAAACACATACACATATATTGAGTTGCACCCCCCCCCACCCTTTTCCCCTCAGAACAGCCTCAATTCATCGAGGCATGGACTCTACAAGGTGTCGAAAGTGTTCCACAGGGATGCTGGCCTATGTTGAATCCAATGCTTCCCACAGTTGTGTCAAGTTGGCTGGATATCCTTTGGGTGGTGGACCATTCTTTATACACACTGTTGAGTGTGAAAAGCCAGAAGGGTTGCAGTTCTTGATACAAACCCCATGCAAAGGCACTTAAATATTTTGTCTTGCCCATTCACCCTCTGAACGGCACACATACATAATAATCCATGTGTCAAATGTCTCAAGGCTTCAAATGTAACTAAATTAATTATCTAAAAGTAATTATTTACCATGAGAGGGCCATAAACAATAATTAGTAATGCTACATACTCTAAGAAAGGCTCAAATCTCACCTTTCTGGTAAAGATAGTTATACATTGCTGAGGTGTAGTCACTTTTTAGGACACAAGCTCAAGTACAGTACACAGTACAAATATGATACAAATATGAAAATATGAAATATTTTATATGATGTATTTCCTTTGCAACAAAACTATATAAGGCTTGAAATTGCTTCAATGTTTCTAAATATTTGTATAAATAATTTATTAAACGACTAACTATAAGATTTCACCTTCCTTATAACTGTAAAATACATATTTGTATAATTAGTGTTTCAGAAAATTTGCATATTTTTTAAAGGTCTCTCTTGATCAAAACATCTGCCCCCATCGATGTGAACGTCTCATAGAGATGTAGCTTGGCTTCCTGAACTTCATTGGAAACTAGCCTTTCATCTCAAATTAATCTTGTCCGTCTATGACAAACATAATTTATTTTTAGAATACTGGCTATAAATCGATCTCTGAATGTGCTACAGCGACTCTCTCCTGCTGGGTTATGATGTAAGGATTCCAGGTATATGTGTTGTTAGAGGCTGTGAAGTAGGGTTCAGCCAGGAGTTGATGGACAGTCAGAAGGGTGAATTAAATGGTAGAAGTGGTGTCAGATTTCAATCTACGGTGTACATAGATCGATTTATAAATGAAAAAGTAGGTCGGGAACCGGTACCAGAACCGCGCAGGTTACCTAAACAGGGGATTTACATCAAAGAGGTTAAAAATCCTTCCTTAACCTGTCTCCTCCCCTTCATCTACACTGATTGAAGTGGTTTTAACAAGTGACATCAAAAAGAGATCATAGCTTTCACCTGGATTCACCTGGTCGGTCTATGTCATGGAAAGTGTTCTTAATGTTTTATACTCAGTGTATTTACACACAACATGCGGTTGTAAAGGTGTGTTTAAACTCAAACTCTCACACAGGCAATCCATTGTGTTGAAAAAGCAGTTTGATCAATGACGAACACACACACACAGGACGCAAACACTATACACAATAGTAGACAAGTGTTTTGGAGATAATATTTTTCTGTAGTCCATGCATTGAGATTATTAAGACGAACTGATGACTCGCTCTCTCTCTCTCTGCCTCTCTCTACCTCCTTCTCTCACTCGTCTCTATCTCACGTGCATGCCTTCCTCTCCTTTTCGCCTGGACCGAAACGTGTATCCCCGAGATCATTTCGCATGCAATGCTGCTCTTCCTCCTCTCCTTTTCTGTTCTGTTCTTCTCTGCCCGGGAAAGAGAGGAATGGCGCACACCACACCAGGAGGAGGGAATTGAGAGTTGCACACTAACACCTTCTATTGTGTGAATGCCATGAATACTATTGAGGAATATGCTATAGAAAATGTCAACGTAACATGTTGGTCCTCATCTTTTGACTAAAAGTGTCTGAAGAGAGAACAATTACTACACAACAGAGTCTGGCTTTATAACCTTGGTAATTATGATTTGTTAGGCGGCTATGCAAGCTATGCACTATAGGCCTACGTATAAGAACATGTTGAAGTGAAATCCTACAAAAACTGGGTAATACAAGCTAGAGAATACAGGCAGCGATGCAGAATCCAATAAAACGATTAGATTACACAATGACACAGAGGTATCGTATTAGTTTGATGTGCTAGACTGTTGCAAGGAACTGGCTAATGCTATGCTAACTGTGGAATGAAGTTTAGCTCTGGGTAGGTTGGCTGAGTTGGTACTCACAGTTCAGCAAGTAAAGGATTGAGCTAGTTTTTGTAGAAATTAGGCCCAAATCTGTTGCCTGGTATAAATAAAGAATGAGTCAAAAGCTGTGATCTGCTATACAGTACATCATCGCCATTCCCCATCACATCATAGTAACATGCAATCCCAAATTAACCCCTAACCCCATATCCCTATATCCCCTAACCACGTATGTAGATCTGTGAGGACTGGATAGACATGAGCAATATGGTGGAAGGTCTACACCTGTTGTATTCGGCGCAAGTGACAAATAACATTTGATTTTATTTGAAAATATACCTAACCTATCAGATAGCAAGGTGGAACTACTTCCATATTGCCTATACCCATACAATCCTCTCCAATTTACACCACTGCCTAGGAGCTAGGGGCTGATTTTGGATTGGGCAGCATAGCACGTATGTTTATAATTATCTCTCCATCAAGCTGAGGCATGTACTTCATCGTGGCAAGTCCATTTATCCACCAAATGAGGCCCAACTGAATCAGATGTGCTTCTCTTCAGTCTGTGGCTGTGGGGTGGTGTAGCAAAGCAAAGCATATGCCCCTGATTTGGAGAGCCAGACAAAATTCCCTGCCACACACTGCTAGCATTAAATCTATCGGCTCCTTCGAGGTAATGCCACCCGCCACAAACGGGAAAAAAAAACATAAAATATTAATCACATTGTCGGTTATTGTCAGGATGATTTTCATTATGGCGCAGTCATGAAGTGCCTCTCTCCTCTCTGTTGGCTTGACCTGTCCTTGTCAAATCAAAGTTTATTTGTCACATGCGCTGAATACAACAGGTGTAGACCTTACAGTGAAATGCTTACTTACAGGCTCTAACCAATAGTGCAAAAAGGTATTAGGTGAACAATAGGTAGGTAAAGAAATAAAACAACAGTAAAACGACAGGCTATATACAGTAGCGAGGCTATTAAAGTAGCGAGGCTACATACAGACACCGGTTAGTCAGGCTGATTGAGGCAGTATGTACATGTAGATATGGTTAAAGTGATTATGCATATATGATGAACAGAGAGTAGCAGTAGCGTAAAAGAGGGGTTGGCAGGTGGTGGGTGGGACACAATGCAGATAGCCCGGTTAGCCAATGTGCGGGAGCACTGGTTGGTCGGGCCAATTGAAGTAGTATGTACATGAATGTATAGTTAAAGTGACTATGCATATATGATAAACAGAGAGTAGCAGCAGCGTAAAAAGAGGGGTTGGGGGGGTGGCGCACACAATGCAAATAGTCCGAGTAGCCATTTGATTACCTGTTCAGGAGTCTTATGGCTTGGGGGTAAAAACTGTTGAGAAGCCTTTTTGTCCTAGACTTGGCACTCCGGTACCGCTTGCCATGCGGTAGTAGAGAGAACAGTCTATGACTGGGGTGGCTGTGGTATTTGACAATTCTTAGGGCCTTCCTCTGACACTGCCTGGTGTAGAGGTCCTGGATGGCAGGAAGCCCCAGTGATGTACTGGCACATCCTGCCCTGCTCATGCTCCCCTCCCCCATCTCCTCAGTCTACACATCCTGGAAGCCTATTGGAGCTTTCACTGGGGGAAAGATATAGTGCATCACAAATGACACACTATTCTCTACAGATGCAGGATCTTAATTTTATCACTCTTTTGTTGCTCAGAAATTTCCTACACAGCAGAAAATGCAAATGTGTAGTGCATTCGAGGTTTAAAAAGGCTTCTAAAGTTAGTAATTTCCACTTTAAAATGTCAGACTTGATTTGCCCTATGAAAAATTCTTCAAGCTCTGTCAAATTGGTTGTTGATCATTGCCAGACAACCATTTCAGGTCTTGCCATAGATTTTCAAGTAGATTTAAGTCAAAACTGTAAATCGGCCACTCAGAAATATTCACGGTCTTCTTGGTAAGCAAGTCCAGCGTAGATTTGGCCTTGTGTTTTAGGTTATTGTCTAGTGGAAAGCACACTGAACCAGGTTTTCCTCTAGGATTTTGCCTGTGCTTGGCTCCATTCAACTTATTTTTTATCCTGAAAATACTCCCCAGTCTTTCACAATTGCAAGCACACCCATAACATGACGCAGCCACCACTACGCTTGAAAATACGGAGAGTGGTACTCAGTAATGCACTGTATTGTATTTGCCCAAAACATAACACTTTGTATTCAGGACAAAAAGTTAATTGCTTTGCCACATTTTTGGCAGTATTACTTTTGCAAACAGGAGGCATGTTTTGGAATATTTGTATTCTGTACAGGCTTCCTTCTTTTCACTCTGTCATTTAGGTTAGAATTGTGGAGTAACTACAATGTTGTTGATCCATCATCAGTTTTCTCCTATCCTATCAATCTCCTATCCTATCATCCTATCATCCTACCCTACCAGTAAACTCTGTAAATGTTTTAAAGTCACCATTGGCCTCATGGTGAAATCCCTGAGTGGTTTCCTTCCTCCCCGGCATTTTAGTTAGGAAGGACACATGTATCCTTGTAGTGACTAGGTGTATTGATGCACCATCCAAAGTGTAATTAATAACTTCACCATGCTCAAAGGGATATTAAATGTCTGTTTTTTTATTTGTACCTGTAACCCTCTCGCCAGGCTCGAATTTGACTCTCACGATATTACCTTACGTAGAATATCTCAACAGCATGGGATGTTAGGTGAGAAGGACATCTCCAATAACAATCCCTATTGTAAACTATCTAGGGTGATGACAACTAGGGTATTAACTTCAGATAGAATGATTATTGATTTTTGTTATTGTATAAGGATATGCTTTCCCATGCATTAAATGAAATTGAAACAGTAAATGACTCCACCAAGGCAACATACATAAGGTTAAAGATGTGTATTATTACATTTTCAATGCACCACATCAGAAGAAATAAAAATAATAAACCCCAATGAGTCGTGCACAACCCATGTCCAACTTATTTCATGCTTGCTTAACCCGTTGGCGCGTTGGAGCACAAAAACAATATTACGAAAGTCCAGAAGCACCCCACCGTTGTGGTTACTCACCACTCACAGATATTCCCTCAGCAAAGTATAGCAGTTCCGTGCAGGTTTCCTCACAAGATCCACAGTAAGCACAGCTATCAATGCAGATGATACTCCTTAGCAGTAACCGATATTCCATGGAAACATGAACTCGTTAATCTTCCCAAAGCAATTCTCTCTCGATGCTAGGCTAACCTCAAAGCTGTCAAATACCTCCACGGTGAGACGGTAACTCCTGAACATATTATGGCTTGCCATAACAAAGGGGTTGAATACTTATTGACTCAAGACATTGAAAAACATTATACCACTTTGACATTATGGGGTATTGTGTGTAGGCCAGTGTCAAATAATCTACATTTAATCCATTTTAAATTCAGGCAGTAACACAATAACATTTGGGGAAAAAGTCAAGGGGTTTGAATACTTAATGAAGGCACTATATGTTGAAAAGGCAATAGAGAAAACAATATATGTTTGACTTTGTAGGTGAGCAGTGTGTGTGTGTGTGTGTGTGTGTGTGTGTGTGTGTGTGTGTGTGTGTGTGTGTGTGTGTGTGTGTGTGTGTGTGTGTGTGTGTGTGTGTGTGTGTGTGTGTGTGTGTGTGTGTGTGTGTGTGTGTGTGTGTCCAAGCTGTGTCTGTATGACTGACTGTGTGTCTTGTGTCTGTGCATGGAAAGAGAAATGTGTCTGAGGGGGAATTGAGTTATGTGTATGGCTGCAGGAAGCAGACTTCTCAGACAGATTAGATCAGTCAGTGTAAATGTGCTGGCTTTCTCTGTTATTACAGGGAACACGCGCGCATGCGTGCACACACACATACCAGCTGGAATACATTGCAGACATTACATTGCATCGACCATTGGTTGTGTCACATCATTGTCTACGCAGTCGGGCATCAGATTGCTATATTGTGTGATTTTAAACACATATATAGGCATTATGAGATCTGGCATGAGTCTGCAATTTAGTCAGCCTGGAACTTGGCCTTCATAACTAATTTCAGCATTTGTAACGATCGTCTTCGGGAGAAAGAGAGGAGGACCAAAGCGCAGCGTGGTAAGTGTTCATGATGATGTTTTTAATTAAACTCAGAACACTAAGCAAAACAATAAACGATGTGAACAAACGAAACAGTACCGTGTGGCGACAAACACTGACACGGAAGACAAACACCCACAAACCAAAAAACAAAACAGGCTACCTAAATATGGTTCCCAATCAGAGACAACGACTAACACATGCCTCTGATTGAGAACCATATCAGGCCAAACACAGAAACAGACAAACTAGACATACAACATAGAATGCCCACTCAGATCACACCCTGACCAAACAAAACATATAAACATACAAAGCAAACTATGGTCAGGGCGTGACAGCATTACATCATGAAGTGAGAGAAAATGTACTCCCTGCAACCATGCACATCTGTGGAGGGATAAATCGTTTAGGGATACTGAAGTAATAATGGCAGTAAATCATATTGTTATTTTACTGTAGTCTCTTGATTGCTGTCTTTTGGGAACAGGTCTCTCTTGTAATACAATGTAGGTATAATCTCAATGGGATCCACCTGTATAAATGATAAAAATAATCTAAATTAAAAACAGTCCATTGAACAGAACATCAGCTGAGCAAGTGCTGCTCTTCTCTGGAAAAGACAACTTGACATTCCTCCTCCTTCTCTCTTCCATAAAGAAATCGGATATTTTTTATCTCCTTTTAAAATCTGTCTCTTCCAAACAAAACACGGGTCTCCATCAGCGAAAACACGGCCTACAGAGTTAGGTCCTTTTCCTACAGAGAACCACACTTCAAAGGAAGCCTGCTGCCTTTGAGTGACAACTCCTAGAGCTGAGGTGCCTTGACTGCCACCGCCTCTTCAAAAGCAACCTTTCTTTCCCTATTCTGTTTAACACTCTCATTCAGCCTCCGCTCCTTTCACATACCTGTCGTCTGCCTGACTGATGGAGAAGAAATTAATGGAACAGAGGAAATGTGGCAGTCAGCAAAAAACAAGTGCACGGAACACTGTGAAATTCAGTTGGTTGAATACACCAAAAGACACATACTGTATATCAGGTGGGTGTGATTACAACCATGTAAAAATATTTATGTATTTCCGCAAAAAAATTGCATCCTTCTGCAACCGGTACACAACCAGACCATGTCACAATAAACGCCAACAAGATGTAATTGCAAACACTTTTACATCACAACAACCAGAGTGGTTCTCAGAGCTGAGGGAGACAGCCAGGAGGTCAAGCCCCTACTGTAGATCACAAGACTGTCATGTCACCAGTCATCTGTTGACTTTTCAGATTTCATAAAACCCATTCACCAACCAGAGAGCATCTCAAATGTAGAGCAGAGAGACAGAGAGAGTGTGTGAATGGGATATCCTCACGTTGACCTTTTAGCAGGAGTCTTTGACAATATATTTATATTTTTGAGCTGTGTGGGCTAACAGCTTGATTATGTCAAGGTTCTATGTTCTAACAGGTAGGCAATGACACTCCATGTTGCAAGTACAGGTAGCTGACTGGTAAGATCAATTCATAATTTCCCTTAACACATTTCTCCGTTGCCTCCCTGTATGAGGAAGTCAAAATGTGTCTCAGCATTTCTCCAGAGGCGGAATTCACCTCCAACACTAACAGCCTTCTCTGCCATTCCTGTCAGGTTTTGGCCAGGACTGTTCAGGTTTTGTTCACTAGATGTCCCCCTTGCACCTTTTTTGTACCTTTTGTTTTTTCTTGCCCTAATTATTGTTTGCACCTGTAAGTCATTCCCTTGTTAGTATTTAACCCTGTGTGTTCCTCAGTTCCTTGCTCAGTGTTTGTATGTTAGCACCCAGCCCCAGCCTTTGTGAACATTTTTCTCTTGTTGAATTTTCCAGAGGTTCTCTGGTTTTGTTCTCGTGTATTTTTGGATTGATCTTTTGAGGTTTGTCTTTTCCCTTGCTGTTTTTACCACTTTATGGATTTTCTTTTGTATTTTGGAAGATATCTATTTTTTATTAAACCACCATCTCTAGTACTGCTGTGTCTGCCTCATCTTCTGGGTTCTGCCAATTATTAGTGACTGTTTCTCGCACCGGGTCCTGACAGAAACACTGAGCCATTAATATGAACCCAGAGGCAGCCAGTACCCAGGACTTTTTTCCCATGCTGTCCCACCACGAGGGGACTGTCCAACGTCACGAAGCTGCTCTGGTTCAGCAAGAGGCCTTACTGGCTGGACATTCTCAACTTCTGTCGGAGATGATGACTTCCATAAAGCAGATTTCTGATCAACTTTCTCCTGCAACCGCTTCTGCTCCAGTTCATCAGATTCAAGTGCCGGTGGCAGTTAACCCCCTGGCTGAACCTCGTCTGCCGCCTCCCCAACGGTTCTCAGGTGATCCGAGGGTTTGTAAGGGGTTTTTCACCCAATGTTCTCTCTCCTTCGAGCTGCAACCCTCGTCGTTTCCCACCGACCGGTCCAAGATAGCATATATCATCACCCTGCTGTCGGAAAAAGCCCTAGCCTGGGCTACTGCTGTGTGGGATGCCCAAAGTCCCTGCTGTGCCAGCTACTCTACCTTTGCTGAAGAATTCAAGCGAGTGTTTCAAGGTCCTACCAGCGGTCCTGACTCAGCCAAACAGCTCCTGACTCTCCGCCAAGGTCGGCGCAGCGTGACGGACTATGCCATCCAGTTCCACACGGTGGCAGCAGCGAGTGGCTGGAACGACGAGGCGCTCACAGTGTGCTTTTTGAAGGGTCTTTCCGACACCATCCAAGATGAACTGGCCACTCGGGAACCACCAGACAACCTCGAGTCCCTGATCAAGTTGGCTTCACGCATAGACCTGCGTCTGAGAGAGAGAGAGCTCAACCGTAGAACTCTCACCCTAGCTCCTATCGGTCCCAGCTCCGAGTCTCCACCTTTATCCTCGCTGACTCCACCGGAACCCATGCAGGTTGGACGCATCTCCCAGGCTGAGAGAGACCGCCGGATGAGGGAGCGATGCTGTCTATATTGCGGCAAACCGGGCCATTTCCTCTCCACGTGTCCCGGGCTCCAGGGAAAACGCACTCTCCCGTGCAGGCCTGGGAGGACTGTAACGGGAAACATAACCTCCTCCCATCCATCCAACTCCCGCCTGCTCATTCCAGTTACCCTTTCCTGGGACAACCACGAGCTTCCCCTTCAAGCCTTGGTAGACTCTGGAGCCGCAGGTAACTTCTTGGATGGTGTCTGGGCGAAGGAAAATGGCGTTCCCTCTGAACCTCTAAGTGATCCCATAAGGGTTACTACGTTGGATGGAAGCCCTTTGGGATCTGGACTTGTCACTCGTGTCACTACCCCCTTGCGACTTTCAGTTTCCCAACACCAGGAAGTGATGAACTTTCATCTGACCTCGTGTTCCGAGTTCCCTCTCGTCCTTGGATACCCCTGGCTTCACAGCCATAACCCTCACATCGACTGGTCTGTGGGCACTATCAAGCAGTGGGGTCCTACGTGCCAAGCCACTTGTATCTTCCCAAGTTCCCCGAGTTCCCCTCCCGAGTCTCTAGAATCCATCGACCTGTCCCGAGTTCCCGAGTGTTACCATGACCTCAAACCGGTATTTAGCAAACAGAGGGCCACCAAACTACCACCCCATAGACCTTACGATTGCCCCATCGACCTGTTTCCGGGCACATGCCCCCCCAGGGGTCGGATCTTTTCCCTATCTCCTCCCGAACGAGCTGCTATGGATACCTACATCAAGGACTCTCTGGCAGCAGGCCTCATGCGTCCATCCACCTCGCCGGCGGGAGCAGGGTTTTTCTTTGTGGCCAAAAAAGACGGGGGATTACGTCCTTGCATCGACTACCGGGGACTTAATGCCATAACCGTCCGTAACCGCTACCCGCTACCCCTTATGGCCACAGCCTTTGAGCTGCTCCAGGAAGCAGTGGTCTTCACTAAGCTTGACCTGCGGAACGCATACCATCTTGTGCGGATCAAACCCGGTGACGAGTGGAAGACCGCTTTCAACACGCCTACTGGTCACTACGAATACTTGGTGATGCCCTTCGGCCTGACCAACGCTCCAGCTGTGTTCCAAGCGCTCATAAACGATGTGCTTAGGGATATGCTTAACATCTTCGTGTTTGTTTACTTGGATGACATCCTCATCTTTTCGAGCTCCCTTCAAGAACACACTAAGCATGTCAGACAAGTACTCAAACGCCTCCTTGACAGCCATTTGTACGTTAAGCCGGAAAAATGTGAATTCCATTCCTCCCGAGTACAATTCCTGGGATTTGTAGTGGAACCCGGTCGAGTCCAGATGGACCCCACGAAGGTAGGGGCGGTAGCGGATTGGCCCACCCCCAAGTCCGTTAAGGAAGTTCAGCGTTTCCTGGGCTTCACTAACTTTTAACCGCAAGTTCATCAAGAACTTCAGCTCGGTGGCAGCCCCTCTCTCAGCTGTAACCAAGGGTGGCAACACAAGGTTTCTGTGGGGAAGAGAAGCTGAGACGGCCTTCCAAGGACTCAAGCAGCGCATCCTCTCTGCTCCCATTCTGACACTACCAACGGCGGATGAACCTTTTGTGGTGGAGGTAGACGCATCAGAGGTTGGGGTTGGAGCTGTCCTGTCTCAGAGGGGTGAAGACAAGAAGCTTCATCCTTGCGCCTTCTTCTCTCACCGGCTTACCCCGGCCGAGAGGAATTACGATGTGGGGGATCGTGAACTCCTAGCGGTTAAGATGGCATTGAAGGAATGGAGACACTGGCTCGAGGGGGCTTCTCAACCGTTTCAAGTGCTTACGGACCACAAAAATCTGGAGTATATCCAGCAGGCGAAGCGGTTGAACTCCAGACAAGCTCGATGGTCTCTTTTCTTCAGCCGATTTCAGTTTATCCTCACCTATAGACCCGGGTCGAAGAATCTCAAACCGGACGCCTTGTCACGAATCTACTCTCCTGCCATTCGAGAAGATACTGACATGACTGTCCTTCCGGCCGCTAAGATCGTGGCTCCGATCTCGTGGCAAGTGGAGGATACCGTGAAACAAGCCCAAGCCATCGAACCGGGCCCTGGAGGAGGTCCTGCCAATCGGTTGTTTGTTCCCAAGGCAGCAAGGTCCCAAGTCCTTCTGTGGGGGCACTCCTCTCGCCTCACCTGTCACCCGGGCGTAGGTCGCACCTTGGAGTTCATCCAGCGTAAGTTCTGGTGGCCCACCATAAAAGAAGACGTTGCCACTTTCGTCAAGGCCTGTTCCGTGTGCTGCCAGGGCAAGTCTTCTCACCTCCGCCCTCAAGGACTCCTTCACCCTCTATCTATTCCCCACCGACCCTGGTCCCATATCTCATTGGACTTTATTACTGGCCTTCCTCCGTCCCATGGTAATACAACTATCCTAGTCATCATCGACAGGTTTTCTAAGGCGGCCAGGTTCGTTCCCTTGACTAAGTTACCTTCTGCCAAGGAAACGGCTGAGTTGGTGATTAACCATGTGTTCCGAGTCTTCGGCATTCCGCAAGATATGGTTTCCGACAGAGGTCCCCAGTTCGCCTCAAGGTTTTGGAAGGCCTTCTGCCAACTCATAGGGGCCACTGCCAGTCTATCTTCAGGGTACCATCCGGAGTCCAATGGCCAAACCGAGAGGATGAATCAAGAGCTGGAAACCACCCTCAGATGTATGGTCTCCAACAACCCGTCCACATGGTCGTCCTTCATGGTTTGGGCCGAGTACGCGCACAACACCTTGTGCTCCTCCTCCACTGGTATGTCCCCGCACGAGTGTCAGTTTGGCTATGCTCCTCCATTGTTCCCGAACCAGGAGGCAGAAGTCAGTGTGCCTTCAGCCTCGAGGTTCATCAGACGCTGTCGGCTTACGTGGAAGAAGGCCCGTCTTAATCTTCTGCGTTCCTCACAGAGGTACCAACAACAAGCCAACAGACGTCGCCGTCCCGGGCCTACCCTGCGCCTCGGCCAGAGAGTATGGCTCTCAACCAAGAATTTACCGCTACGGGTGGAGTCTCGCAAACTGTCCCAGAAATTCATCGGTCCCTTTAAGGTTGCCAGAAAAGTGAACCCCGTTACTTTTCGCCTGCACTTACCCAGATCCCTTAAAATTAATCCCACGTTTCACATTTCTTTATTAAAACCTGTTGTTTTTTCTCCCCTTATCCCGGCAGGCAGACCTCCCCCTCCGCCCCGTATCATCGGAGGCCAGTCGGCTTATACCGTCCATCGGATACTGGATTCCCGCCGGGTGCAGCGGTCCTGGCAGTATCTGGTGGACTGGGAAGGCTACGGTCCCGAGGAGCGCTCCTGGGTTCCTGCCAAGGACATACTGGACCCTGACCTCATTCGTCAGTTCAGGGTCCTCCACCCTGAGAAGGCTGGTAGGAACGTCAGGAGCCGTTCCTAGGGGGGGGATTCTGTCAGGTTTTGGCCAGGACTGTTCAGGTTTTGTTCACTAGATGTCCCCCTTGCACCTTTTTTGTACCTTTTGTTTTTTCTTGCCCTAATTATTGTTTGCACCTGTAAGTCATTCCCTTGTTAGTATTTAACCCTGTGTGTTCCAGAGTTCCTTGCTCAGTGTTTGTATGTTAGCACCCAGCCCCAGCCTTTGTGAACATTTTTCTCTTGTTGAATTTTCCAGAGGTTCTCTGATTTTGTTCTCGTGTATTTTTGGATTGATCTTTTGAGGTTTGTCTTTTCCCTTGCTGTTTTTACCACTTTATGGATTTTCTTTTGTATTTTGGAAGATATCTATTTTTTATTAAACCACCATCTCTAGTACTGCTGTGTCTGCCTCATCTTCTGGGTTCTGCCAATTATTAGTGACTGTTTCTCGCACCGGGTCCTGACAATTCCCTTTTACGTCCGTTTCCCACTCGCTCCTCACAGTCACAGACTACAGACATGTCACGACCGTGCACAATGACTCTCCAGCACTTACAGTAAATGGTCAATCTGGGATTCAAAACAACAACAAAGTGCACCCACCCCCGCCACTTTTGTGGTAAACAGATTGCCCCTTTAACGCTTTCAAACAGCCCCGACATCACTCATGCCATTCATCTCATGTCTGCTTTGTAAAGATCCTGAGTGAGCTTGCTATTCATCCACCGGAGCACTGCATTTAATCGGTCAGCCATTCACTCCAGAGCCCAAAATTCTTGGTCTATTGCCATAATTACATAATTACAATTCTTTGTCTATTGCCATACTTACAATGTTCCTCAACTTGTCATTCAAAACAGCACAGTTTCTTAAACGTCTGCAACGTTTTCCTCATCCTGAACTCAGTCCAGACTAACAACCATGCCGTTTATTACCTCCAGCCTACAAGAATAGCATGGCTGCATCCCAAATGGCACCCTATTCCATATGGTGCACCACCCTATGGGCCCTGGTCAAAAATAGTGCACTATATAGGGAACTGGGTGCCATTTGAGATGCAGCCTATGACTCTGAGAATACGGGAGATTCCTCCCATGAAGAAAAAGTACCTCAACAGTGGGAATCAATGGGAGAAGCTGGTTTTGGGCACCTATGAATGGTGGGCGAGTGGTGAATAGTCTAATTCAGTTGCTATATCAGATATGAACATAATACATTGGTATTATCATGCAGTCCTTTTCCATTTCCATTAGTATTTATTTTCTATTTCATTCTGAGCATTTTACAGCTATCAATGAAGTGCAGAAGATGTCCAACCTGATGCGTAAAGACGCATAGCTTTCTGTGAGCATGAGCAAGGCAATTGTCCAATATGATATAGGCTTCAATATGAAGGACTCTTTAAGCGACTTTAGAGCTGGACGTGGTATTGTACTGTGACATCGGTCCAAAGTGCCGGTAGGCACTTAAATCAACTGGCCGGTGTGCATTTATTTTTTTAGGGTGGGACAATCTTGATATTAGTCAAATGTATATGCTTTCGTTGTACGGATTAATTTACACTTCAAGGATATTCGTACAAGATGCGTCTTCAACTACCGGAGGTGGTCAGGAAGATCTCATCACAATCAGATCAAAATGAGTCTTGATTGCCTACACCTGTCGACAGATGTGGGTACAGTCAGATTTTGGACAAGATCTGGACAAGGGACGCATGTTCAAACCAGGTATAAACTGGGCTCTAGACAGGCCAACACAAACACACACACCACTCTCTGCCGGTCAGCAAGGCTAATGAGAGGGAAGAGAGCTGGGACATCAAGCACAAAATCAGACTAGTATACTGGCTCAGACGGTAGAGTAGACCCATATTTGAAACTCAGTCGCTCACTTTGGTGCCGTGACCCTGATGTCTCTTTGCAAAGGAGGTCAAAGGCAGGTAAAGTATAACAGAGGTTGAACCATGCTCACTTGATGAGTACCGTTTCTTGAGAACTGAAGACTCACATTAACTCCCCGAGCTAATGTCTAGGCTTTAGCTCAGTGGGCTTAAATGGTTTTGTTGCAGACAGGAAACCTTGGTTTGATCCAGTCAGTACGGGGGGAGCCCCAGTGACTGAGCGACAGTCGAGGCCTCCCTGTTGGGTCTCTGTAGAGAGCCTGCACGTGACCAGCATCACAAGGAAAACACAGCAGCAACCCCCCAGTCCTACACACACCATGTGCCTAGACAGCCAGCCCTGCAATCTGCAGAGTAGAGAGGCTAATTCCACCAGATATGCTAAATGCTTAATGTCTACAATATACAGACCGATGAAACACCTCAAATACAGGACGTAGGTGGTAACTGCCACAATTCGTTTCTATATGGTATCTATGTGATTCTTATTATTCAACCCTCTTATTGTAACTAAGCACTGATTATGACTCCAAATATAAAAGTGCTAGAAGGCGTTTCGAAAAAAAATTATGAACAGGATTATAAAATACAGATGGGTTGTTTACCTTACAATACCCTACAGTAAATATCTGAACACAAAACCATTTTGTTAACTGCTGGACTGTATAATTTGACTTCCATGTACTCCCTCCTTTGCCATTGATCCATAGAGAAGCAGATTCGACTTATGTCTATGTTGTGCCAGGTTGTTCATTGCAGCACTGGGTTTAGCTTCGGATGCTACATTAAAATTCCAGTCACAGTTGTTCATTCATAAAAGCCTGCCATGGAGTTCTAGGCTGCCAGGCTCACTGTATGGGTCAAAGCCTTGCCAAGGTCAATGTCCTTAAGCACTGCAGAGAGGCATCACAGCATGGTCATGAGTGGGGGTATGTGAGAAACACTCGCAAACACACACACACACACACACACACCCAAGCATACATAGACATACACACACATGTATGAATGTGTGAGTGGGATGTGTGAGACATGCACACACACACACACAAACACATAGATGGATGCATTCGATCGAGGGAAAGTCAGTTGTAAAAGCTCCTCTAATGCTGTAGCAGCATAAACAGATGAACATAAACAAATATCATAAGCAGATGATCATACACTATCAAAAGTCAGTGTCATGTATGTCACACGGGCTTCTATTGCCACAGACAGGGAGATGAAGAGGAAATGGTGCTGTGAGCGAGGCTAGCATGAGTAGTGTCCCTCTGTGCTAGGCTAATTCACCTTTCCATTGCACAATGGTAAGAGCCCTTAATGATAGTACCAACAATGTATAAGAAAGACACACACGTCTTTTCTTTTCCACTTTAAGGCAGACACCTACTATTAGCACTACTCTTAGCAAGAACTCCTGGCACGGGTGTGGAGAGTCAAGGGACCTGCAGGTCTCATATACAGTAAACATACACATGCCCAAGTACTGGTCCTAGATTAGCACTCCTATTCTGAGACGCTTTGTGCATACATGTCTTGAACCGTCACATTACATACAAAGATCTATAAGGCAAGAAGACCCTAGACAATTATTTTACAGAATACACACAGGAAATCAGCCACAGCTAAGTAATACACACACACATACACATACACACACACACACACACACACACACACAGTTTTCACACTGCAGACAGAGAAGTTAGATGTAAAGGTCGAGAGGGATTCTGTAAACACCTTTGATTGTGAAGCAGAGGTACGAAGAGTCATTGATATCTGCTGATGTAAAGGGGCTTTAAAAATACATTTAATTGATTGATTGATTGATTGATTGGAAGTATCCGATTTCTGCAGTATGATCAAAAGTACTGCAGGTGCTTAGTGTCAATCTCAGAGGTGGACTCAAAGTAGGTCTTTGGAGTAGGTCTTAGTACAGCAGTTTTAAGACCTTGACCAACTAGTCTTAATAAGAGTTATTTTGACCCATTAGCTCACAAACCAATCTATACAAACACAGGTTAAATGTTGTTGTGTGACATTTGCATGGCAGTCTATGGTGATTTACGGGATGAGTCCTGGTCTTGGTGTTACAGTTTAACACCATCGTTCAAACTCCTAAGGCTATACTGTACAATAAATACTGAAAAGTGTGCTAGAGTTAGTCCAATGACAATGAACTGAACGTGTGCTGTTACTTAGACACATTCCCATGACTTAACTACAAGCACATACAGTTGATCATTTAAATATAAGGGTATATTCCTTTGGACCAGTGGCGACCTTACAGGCTTCCTCTCTTAGACTTTAGGCTGCAATAGCCTTCACAGGAAGTATCCTATCAATCCTCCTGATGTCACTTTCTTGTTTATTACCAGTCCCGGTACCTCATGTGATAGGCTGCCTATAACAGAGAGTAACATTAAAATGGTTGACAATTAAAACATAACGCAGAGGAAAAACAAACTTACTATACTCCACATGGTAGCCTGTGTCCCAAATGGAACCTTTTTTCCTTTAGGTAACACTTTATTTGGATAGTCCATATCTAGATGCACGACAGACTATCTACGGACTATCAGCAACATTTCAACTAACTATCAACTAAGCCTTACCCTAGTCCTAACCCTAACCTTAACCCATATTCTAAACCTAACCCTAACCGTAACCTTAGCAAGCAGTTACTTATCAACAGATAGTTTGTTGATAGTTTGAAAATCCAAATAAAGTATGATTTCCCTTTATAGCAAGGGCACTGCGTTCATCCACCTCTGGCCTGCTCGCCTCCCTACCTCTGAGGAAGTACAGTTCCCGCTCAGCCCAGTCAAAACTGTTCGCTGCTCTGGCACCCCAATGGTGGAACAAACTCCCTCACGACGCCAGGTCAGCGGAGTCAATCACCACCTTCCGGAGACACCTGAAACCCCACCTCTTTAAGGAATACCTAGGATAGGATAAAGTAATCCTTCTAACCCCCCCCCCTTAAAAGAGTTAGATGCACTATTGTAAAGTGGTTGTTCCACTGGATATCATAAGGTGAATGCACCAATTTGTAAGTCGCTCTGGATAAGAGCGTCTGCTAAATGACTTAAATGTAATGTAAAATGTAATATAGTACACTATATATTTTGTATTTGTTTTTTATCCCCAATTCTAATTACGATCTTATCTCATCGCTGCAACTCCCCAACGGGCTCGGGAGAGGCAAAGGTCGAGTCATGCGTCCTCTGAGACATGACCCGCCAAACCACACTCCTTAACACCCACCTGCTTAAACCGGAAGCCAGCCAGACCATTGAGTCGGAGGAAACACTGTTCAACTGACGACCAGTCAGCCTGCAGGTGCCTGGCCCACCACGGGAAGTCGCTAGAGCGCAAAGCGCAATGAGCCAAGTAAAGCTCCCCCGGACAAACCATCCCCTAACCTGGACAAAGCTGGGCCAATTGTGCGCCGCCCTATAAAACTCACGGTCACGGCCGGTTGTGACACAGCCTGGGATCAAACCCGGGTCTGTAGTGATGCCGCTAGCATTGCGATGCAGTGCCTTAGACCCCTGCGCCACTCGGGAGGCCTCTATAGTACTTTTTATCAGGGTCCATGTAGACTAAGAAAGAAACGCAACAATTTAAATGTTTTTACTGAGTTACAGTTCATATAAGGAAATAAATCAATTGAAATAAATTCATTAGGCTCTAATCTATGGATTTCACATAACCTGACAGCCAGGTCCAGCCAATCAAAATTATTATTTCCCTACAAAAGGGCTTTATTGCAGACATAAATACTACTCAGCAACACCATATGTTGATGTCCTGGGCTGGTCTGCAGTTGTGAGGCCAGTTGGACGTATTGCCAAATTCCCTAAAACGTTGTTGGAGGCAGCCTATGGTGGAGAATTTAACATTACATTTTCGGGCAACTGCTCAGTTAAAAACTGTTCATAGATAAATCCAGATTAGTATAGGTGATAGTCAGGTGACATGCTGCTTCACATTACTCAGTACTCAGTACAATGGTGTATCTTTGACAGATTCACCATTGAGAGCATCCTGTAGGAACGTATCACAGCCTGTTACGGCAATTGCACCATTGCAACTCTCCAGAGGGTGGTGCGGTCAGTCCAACGCATCACCGGGGGCACAATGCCTGCCCTCCAGGACATCTATAACATCTGGTGTCACAGGAAGGCCAAGATGAGTATCAAGAACCTCAGCCACCCGAGCCACGACCTGCTCACCCCGCTACCATCTAGAAGGCGGAGACAGTACAGGTGCATCAAAACTGGGACAGAGAGACTGAAAAACAGCTTTAATCTCCAGGTCATCAGACTGTTAAATAGTCACCACTAGCTTGCCTCCACCCAGTACCCTGCCCTCAATTTTATTAACTGTTTCTAGCCAGCTACCAGCGGTACTCAACCCTGCACCTTGGAGACTTCTGCCCTATGTACATAGTCATTGAACACTGGTCACTTTAATAATGTGTACATACTGTTTCACCTACTTCATATGTACAGTATATACTGTATTATAAACAGAGTGGTTCAAACCCTGAATGCTAATTGGTTGGTAACCAGTTTATAATAGCAATAAGGCACATTTGGGGTTTGTGGCTTATGGCCAATATACCACAGCTAAGGACTGTATACAGGCACACCGCGTTGCTTCGTGCATTAGAACAGCCATGGACCGTGGTATGTACAGTGCATTTGGAAAGAATTCAGATCTTCCACATGTTGTTACGTTATACTGTATACTTATTCTGAAATTGATTCAATTGTATTTTTCCCCAATCAATCTACACAGAATACTCCATAATTTACAAAGCAAAAACAGGTTTTTACACATTTTTGCTAATTGATTATAAATACAAAACGGAAATATTACATTTACATACACTACCGGTCAAAAGTTTTAGAACACCTACTCATTCAATGGTTTTTCTTTATTTTTTACTATTTTTCTACATTGTAGAATAATAGTGAAGACATCAAAACTATGAAAAACTATGAAATAATACATTTCAATGTACATAGATTTTTCTATTGTGTTTTCTCTGTGTTGTTGTTTTTGTCGCACTGCTTTGCTTTATTTTGGCCAGGTCGCAGTTGTAAATGAGAACTTGTTCTCAACTGGCCTACCTGGTTAAACAAAGGTGAAATAAAAAATATATATAAAAAAATATAACACATATAGAATCATGTAGTAACCAAAAAAGTGTTAAACAAATCAAAATATATTTTATATGAGATTCTTCAAATACTCACCCTTTGCCTTGATGACAGTTTTGCACACTCTTGGCATTCTCTCAACCAGTTCATGAGGTAGTCACCTTGAATGCATTTCAATTAACAGGCGTGCCTTCTTAAAAGTTAATTTGTGAAATGTATTTCCTTCTTAATGCGTTTGAGCCAATTAGTTGTGTTGTGCCAAGGTAGGAGGGTATACAGAAGATAGCCCTATTTGGTAAAAGACAAGTCCATATTATGGCAAGAACAGCTCAAATAAG
The DNA here is from genome assembly GCF_045679555.1 of Salvelinus alpinus. NCBI lineage: Eukaryota > Metazoa > Chordata > Actinopteri > Salmoniformes > Salmonidae > Salvelinus > Salvelinus alpinus. The sequence continues at coordinate 45,143,893 of NC_092095.1, read as the reverse complement.
CAAAGAGAAATGACAGCCCATCATTACTTTAAGACATGACGGTCAGTCAATACGGAAAATGTCAAGAACTTTTCTTCAAGTGCAGTCACAAAAAACATCAAGCACTATGATGAAACTGGCTCTCATGAGGACCGCCACAGGAATGGAAGACTCAGAGTTACCTCTGCTGCAGAGGATAAGTTCATTAGAGTTACGAGCCTCAGAAATTGCATCCCAAATAAATGCTTCACAGAGTTCAAGTAACAGACACATCTCAACATCAACTGTTCAGAGGAGACTGTGTGAATCAGGCCTGCATGGTCAAATTGCTGCAAAGAAACCACTACTAAAGGACACCAATAAGAAGAAGAGACCTGCTTGGGCCAAGAAACACAAGCAATGGACATTAGACCGGTGGAAATTTGTTCTTTGGTCTGGAGTCCAAATTCAAGATTTTTGGTTCCAACCGCCGTGTCTTTGTGAGACACGGTGTGGGTGAATGGATGTTCTCTACATGTGTATTTATCACCATAAAGCATGGAGGGGGAGTGATGGTGTGGGGGTGCTTTGCTGGTGACACTGTCTGTGATTTATTTAGAATTCAAGGCACACGTAACCAGCATGGCTACTGCAGCATTCTGCAGCGATACACCATCCCATCTGGTTTGCGCTTAGTGGGATTGGTTTTTCAACAGGAAAATGATCCAACACACCTCCAGGCTGTGTAAGGGCTATTTTACCAAGAAGGATGACCTGGCCTCCACAATCCCCCAACCTCAACCAAATTGAGATGGTTTTTTTTTTATTTTATTTTTTATTTTTTGTTGTTGTTGTTTTTAAGTCATTTAGCAGACGCTCTTATCCAGAGCGACTTACAAATTGGAAAGTTCATACATATTCATCCTGGTCCCCCCGTGGGGAATGAACCCACAACCCTGGCGTTGCAAGCGCCATGCTCTACCAACTGAGCCACACGGGCTCAGTTGGTAGATAAGTTTGGGATAAGTCGGACCACGGAGTGAAGGAAAAGCATCCAACAAGTGCTCAGCATATGTGGGAACTCCTTCAAGACTGTTGGAAAAGCATTCCAGGTGAAACTGGTTGAGAGAATGCCAAGAGTGTGCAAACCTGTCAAGGCAAAGGGTGGCTATTTTAAAGAATCTCAAATATGAAATATTTTTGATTTGTTTAACACTTTTTTGGTTACTACATGATTACATATGTGTTATTTCATAGCTTTGATATCTACACTATAATTCTACAATGTAGAAAATAGTAAAAAATAAAGAAAAACCCATGAATGAGTGGTTGTTTTAAAACCTTTGACCAGTACTGTAAGTATTCAGACCCTTTACTCAGTACTTTGTTGAAGCACATTTGGCATCGATTACAGCCTTGAGTCTTCTTGGGTATGACGCTACAAGCTTGGCACACCTGTATAAGGGGAGCTTCTCCCATTCTTCTCCGCAAATCCTCTCAAGCTCTGTCAGGTTGGATGGGGAGCGTCACTGCACAGCTATTTTCAGGTCTCTCCAGAGATGTTTGATCCGGCTCTGGCTAGTCCACTCAAGGACATTCAGAGACTTGTCCCAAAGCCACTCCTGCATTGTCTTGGCTGTGTACTTAGGGTCGTTGTTATGTTGGAAGGTGAACAATTGCTCCAGTCAGGTCCTGAGCGCAAGGGAGCAGGTTTTCATCAAGGATCTCTTTGTACTTTGCTCTGTTCATTTTTCCTTCTATCCTAACTAGTCTCCCAGTCTCTACCGCTGAAAAACATCCCCACATCATGATGCTTCCACCACCATGCTGCACTGTAGGGATGTTAGCCAGGTTTCCTCCAGATGTGACACTTGGCATTCAGGCCAAAGAGTTCAATCTTGGTTTCATCAGGTCAGAGAATCTTGTTTTTCATGGTCTGAGAGTCCTTTAGGTGCCTTTTGGCAAACTACATGCAGGTTGTCATGTGCTTTTTTCTGAGGAGTGGCTTTGGTGAAGTGCTGCAGAGATGTTTGTCCTTCTGGAAGGTTCTCCCATCTCCACAGAGGAACTCCGGTGCGCTGTCAGTCACCGTTGGGATCTTGGTCACCTCCCTGACCAAGACACTTCTCCTCCTATTGCTCAGTTTGGGCGGGCGGCCAGCTCTAGGAAGAGTCTTTGTGGTTCCATACTTCTTCTATTTTAGAATGATGGAGGCAACTGTGTTCTTGGGGGACCTTCAATGCTTCAGAAATGTTTTGGTACACTTCCCCCAGATATGTGCCTCAACACAATCCCGTCTCGGAGCTCTACGGACAATTCCCTTCAACCTCATGGCTTGGTTTTTGCTCTGACATGCACTGTCAACTGTGGGACCTTATATAGACAGGTGTGTACCTTTCCAAGTCATGTACAATCAATTGAATTTACCAAAGGTGGATTCCCATCAAGTTGTAGAAACATCTCAATGATGATCAATGGAAACAGGATGTACCTGAGCTCAATTTCGTGTCTCGTAGTAAAGGGTCTGAATACTTATGTAAGTTTTTTTTTTTTTTTTTGAATATAGTAATAATTTCTAAACACCTGTTTTCACTTTGTCATTATGGGGTATTGTGTGTAGATTTATGAGGAAAATGTTTTATTTAATCCATTTTAGAATAGCTCTGTAACATACCAAAATGTGGAAAAAATTAAACGGTCTGAACATTTTCCGAATGCTTTGGTCAGATACCACACCTCCTCGGGTCTTATTGCTCATCCTATATAACTACTGCTGCACAGACCTTTTCTATTCATATAATGTCCACAATGTCTATACACACCATCATATACATATACACTGAGTACACAAAATGTTAAGAACACCTGCTCTTTCCATGATAGACTGACCAGGTGAATCCAGGTAAGAGAGAATACAGTATTCGGCATGTGTCCAAAAGTGATTGATGAGGTATTTTATGTGTCACGTGGTTATGCCCATATATGTACATCCTGTCCGGAAGTTCTCACGCTATCGAGTGAGTGTTCATGTAATCTGATAGTGCAGCTGTTGCACTAAAGCTGTCATGGTGATTGATGTGTAGTGACCTTGTTGAACTGTGGAATGTGTTTGAACATTTGAAAGAGTAGGGCAATGTTGTAGTGAACTTACGGCTCTGCTGTTTAGGGATCTTGTATATGAAACAGTAAATTCCGGGGTAGGTCAGCCAGAGTGTAAGTAAGATCTGTGAACACTATGAGCGCCAAGAAACCTCAAGAGAGGTAAACAACAGAACACTCTAAAGAAGAAAGAAATAAAACATGGATTTTTTAATTACTGACATGCACGTGACGACCTTAACATCGGAAGCAGGACCCCGGATAAAACAGAGAAACGGAAGAGTATAAAGCATCAATATACGATGTGCCAAAAAAGCGTTTTCAAAATTTTTATAGAACCCAAATACCACCTGCAACTGTGCTGAAGGATCAAGTGTTGATGTCTAATGGACAACTATGGGGGTATATGTTTGATTACCCGGCCTGTAGAGTGAAACTCTATACCATAGCCGAAGGAGAAGAATATACAGACCAGACCTTAGGAGTGGACTACAGGCTTGAAGACTGGCATGTGTTTCGCAAGGTGGTGTGTCCCGAACTGAGAGTTATCACAAAGGGGTATAGCTTGTTCATGGGCTACGAAGCCCATTGGGAAGGTGCCCCTGACTCCTCAGGAAGAATATTTCATAGGGTGAAAATACAAAGAAAGAATGGACTTACATATGGCTGCGTGGAGTTCTATATCAGCAACGAGAAAATCCGCAACTGTAACATCCGTGATGGTGGACTGGATTGTAGGTTGCGTATGCTTATTCCTTTTAAAAGTTGGGATATAATGGAATTTAAAATGTTAGAGTTAGCGGATGCTTTTTTGCACAGAGCCATTTTTGCACAGAGTATTGTTAAACTAAGGAAGTGCATTATACATATAAATCCTAAGGATTATGATTAAAAGGAACCCCCAGAAGGGTCATCCCCTGAAAAAAACTAATCAGGAGGGTGTTCCCAATGTTTGATATACTCAGTGTATATTTATTTTCCGGATTCTGATATTGCTCGTTCTAATATTTCTATATTTCTTAATTCCTTCCTTAATTTGTGTGTATTATTTTGTATTGTTAGATATTACTGCACTGTTGGAGCTAGAAACTTAAGCATTTGTCACGACTTCTGCCAAAGTCGGTCCCTCACCTTGTTCGGGCGGCGTTCGGCGGTCGACGTCACCGGCCTTCTAGCCATCGCCGATCCACTTTTCATTTTCCATTTGTTTTGTCTTTGTTTTACACACCTGGTTTCAATTCCCCAATTACATGTTCATTATTTAACCCTCTGTTTTCCCCATGGTTTTTGTGCGTGTTTGTTTTATGTATTTCGGTCTTTTTGTGTGGGCTTGGTATTACTACATGTATTTGATAATTTTGAGTAAAGTTACTTTTATTACTCATCCCTGCTGTCCTGTGCCTGACTCCTCTGCACCAGCTACACCCAGACCTTTTACAGCATTTCGCTACACCCGTGATAACATCTGCAAAATATTTGTACTCGACCAATAAAATTTGATTTGGTTTGTTTAGAAGCTAAGCTCGTACTATAGAAATCTGGAGCGTATGCAGCCATTATGCAGAATTGCATTGAACACCTTAGTGTAGGTTAGCATCTGCTCTCTGGTAGGGATGAGTTAGGTTGTGTCCCAAAGCACCCAATTATTTACATAGTGCACTACTTTTGATCAGAGCTTTATGGGTCCTGGTTAAAAATAGTCCACTATATAGGGAATAAGGTTATATTTGGGATGCAGCCTTAGAGGGCACTCTTGGCTAAGCTGCATGCATCCCATCAGGATGATTACAATGGCAAGGATGATGACATGGCCAAGCCAGCATGCTAATTGAATTGAATATGTCAGTGGAGCGAGGGACTTGACTGTGGATAGAGAGATAGAGGCATAGTGGATATCAAGATGCAAGTGGAGGGAAGGGAGACTTTCATCAACACACACACACTTACTGTACACTTGCATACATACACACACATATACAGTACGTATACACACACACACACATACATATATATGAACATATATACTGTATATATACTGTATATACACACACACACACACAACATAACATATGGTTGTAAAGGTGTGTTTAAACTCAAATTATCTCACACACACACATGATTATACAGCAGTTTGATCAATGAAGAAACATAGAAAGACTGAGAATATATACCTTCACTTAGTAATAGCCTACAGTGTATTACTGAGCATACAGGCAAATCTACACAAATGCATGACAATCTGGAAGGTCATTAATAGCCCAATGCTGGCCACTGTCCAACGTTTAATGACCTTTGTTAGACAATTAAAAGAATGGTTAAGAGTTATACAACAACCATTTCCACTGATTTATAGTTGCATTTTGCCCCAAGATCTGACCCGCTTATACGTACGTAAAATGTGTTTGTCTCTCTCATGCAGGGTGACTAGTCACTCTCTGGCCCCATACACACTCAGGCTGTACAACTGATGTACATCACATTTGACACAATGGTCGTGATACAACAATTTTTTTTATTGCTTTTTAGTTAATACAACATTGAAGTAACAAGACAATATACTGATATTTATAAGATAAAACAAGTTTGGCTGCATAACATTTTGAAAGAAACTCAGCTACTGTATATCACAAACATTGTGTCGAATATATTGTACATCAGTTTTGTACATGGCCTCTCACAGGGATCATGTTTCAAGAGAAACAAAATGGACACAGCACCTAAGTGTCAACAGTATGACTGTATCAACCCGAAGAGTGGTGTATCAATACACCCAGTCACTATAAAGATACAGGCGTACTTCCTAACTCAGTTGCCGGTGAGGGAGGAATCCGCAAAGGAATTTCACCATGAGGCCAATGGTGACTTTAAAACAGTTAGAGTTTAATGGCTGTGATAGGAGAAAACTGAGGATGGATCAACAACATTGTAGTTACTCCACAATACTAACCTAACATGGAAACATTACCTTTAAATGTAAATCGTACTATAACTCTGATCTTCTGTCCTACCGATTGAATTGAGCCATATTGTATAGAATCATACCAGCCCACAACCTGTGTACTTAAAATCTAGGGAAATCTAAGGTTGTCTACTGTTTTCCGGTTTGCTTGAGGGATTCTGGTTGTATGATTAGCACATTTTTTCCACATGGGTTTAACAATATTGGAAACTCACTTTGCTTTCACAAGTCAGGTTTTCAATACATGAAGGAGAGTGTGCAAGTGCACAATTCTGGAAAGGCCCTGCGAAAGACTAGCGTCCTGTTCAGGGCAGGAGTGTACTTGTATGTCAAGTTGCCTCATGTTACAGAAACAGTAGATAGGCTCCTGCCATTATTGGCCGTTCTGGCTCAGACAATGCTATTTATACGTCTGGAAAATGATTGAGGAACGGGAAAGCAGCCAAAATATCCTCTCCCCAAAAGCTTCAAGTGTGTACCTGAAACGAATTAACACCGAACATGGTCAGCCCTTGTGAACAATGCACAAAAGGTAGGGGAGTGGATCAGAAAAACAGTCAATATCTGGTGTGACCACGATTTACCTCACGCAGCATGACACATCTCCTTCGTATAGAGTTGATTGTGACCTTTGGAATGATGTCCCACTCCTCTTCAATGGCTGTGCGAAATTGCTGGATATTGGCGGGAACTGGAACATGATGTCGTACACGTTGATCCAGAGCATCCCAAACATGCTCAATGGGTGACATGTCTGGTGAGTATGCAGACCATGGAAGAACTGGGACATTATTTTCAGCCTCCAGGAATTGTGTACAGATCCTTGCAACATGGGGCCGTGCATGATCATGCTGAAACATGAGATGATATCGGTGGATGAATAGCACAACAGGCCTCAGGATCTCAGACAACGCTATTACAAGTCTGGAAAATGATTGAGGATCCGGAATTCCCATCGATAAAATGTGATTTTGTTTGTTGTCTGTAGCTTATACCTGCTCATACCATAATCCCACCGCCAACATGGGGCACTCTGTTAACAACCTTGACATCAGCAAACCGCTTCGCCCACACGATTCCATACACACTGTCTGCCATCTGCCCAGTAGGAATCGGGATTCATCCAAGGTCTGTGGCATTATGTTGTGTGACAAAACTGCTAATTTTAGAGTGACCTTTTATTGTCCCCAACACAAGGTGCACCTGTATAATGATTATGCTGTTTATTCAGCGTCATGATATGCCACACATGTTTAGTGGATGGATTATTTTGGCAAAGAGAAATTCTCACGTATACGGAAGTAAAGAAATTTGTGCACAAAATTTGAGAGAAATATGTTTTTTGTGCAAATAGGATATTTTATTTCAGCTCATGAAACATGGACCAACACTTTACATGTTGAGCTTATATTTTTGTTCATTGTAGATCTACTCAGGGTTTTCTACTGCTAACCAACTTCAGTTAGCTTCACATTCCAGCTCAGGCTTCATTTGTTCCGATACGGTGGATATTGCTCGTCTGCCTGCCACTAACTCTGGCGGGCTTGTAACTGCGCATGCTGTTCGCACATGGCTAGTTGAATGCCAAACTCTTCATTGAGACAATGCTAAAACATCAATCCATGGGCGAGTCACTGCCACCTTTTCATTTGTGCCAAAATTTTAATGAAAGAAAAGTTATTTTTTAAATTCAGAAAGCTAGGCTTTTTGAAATTATGTCTTTATTACTTATCGTTAAAGCTGACTTTGTTGTGCTTTGGTGTGTTTATCAATCCCACTCCTGTTGATAAAATAATTGTATTAAGTCGTACAAAAGTGTGTGAAGTTTAAAATGCATTATGTCATTACTAAATTTGTAATGTGATATATTTTAACATTAAAAAAATGTAAAACACAAATAAACATTTGGTTAATAAAATATTGACTCTGTCGTCTTTCTCAAATGAAGGGGATGATGATGCAATCTTTGCAAGAGGGAGGGAATCTGATTTCATTGGTCCTCAACTCGTGGCTTAGTAGTAACGGTGCATGGGTAAAATCACTGGCGAAGCCAATCCAGAAAAAAATCCTTATAACAACCTGTGTGTTGTGATAATTGCTTTGTTTGCTTTATAACCTGTTAGTTCATATGCCTTGACAGCGTGATCTGTAGGCCTAAGGCCCAAGACAATAAGAAGTCACAGTGGCAGAATAAATTCAACCATACATTTGTTTCATTACAAAACCGGAGAATAACATCTGTCATCTGTCCCGTGAACATCTGTCCCACAAAACATATTGCATGTAACAAGTAGTTACATGACCTATAGCATGGTCAAGCAAGGTAATGTTTCTGAACAACTACTGATTTAGAACCACGGAGAGTTACCGCAAGTTTCAAAGATAACAGAAGCTGCCTCCACTATTCCAGTACCATTTCAACTTCAACATCATCTAATCACCTATGCATAGTCTAATACAGTGACAACTAAAAGATACCAAAAACTATTTAGTCCAATCACGTAAGGTAAATATGATGTGGCTGTCCATGTGACTGATTTTTGTGTGTGTGTGTATGCATGTGTGTGTGTGTAGATAAAGCATGTTGACTCACCCTAGTTGTAGAGAAACACAAATGCCATCCTTCTCTTTCATGTTGCCTAAACTGTCTATGACTCTGTCATACAGTACATGCTTTTAGTTTTTGATGTTCTAGGCTACCTGGCTAAAATACATGTTTGCTTCCTTGCTAGCCAGGCCAGCTAGTTAACATTAGCTTATGACATTTAGCTACATGTTGAACTTCCTTCCTATCAGGCCAGGGTCGCAATGTGTGAATGTATGGTTGGATCAGAATCACTATTATAATCATTAGCCAGTACGGATAATTAAGTAAAACCGCAAGTCCAAATCCCTATCTCCATCCATGGCTAATTGACGTTTGGCTTGTGATGTGATTGGTCTGAAGCTAAATACAAACTGCCTACCATTAACACTTTATTATAGTGGACTAGGAGCAGTCACAGCTGAGCTCGCATAGTTTAGCTCAAAGCTGTGTGGTGTCTGTGACTATCATTAAATGTGAAGACTTATTTTATCAAATCAATTTTCTATGTGTAATTATAAATATTGATTAAACTAATCATGTAAACTTTAATTAACTAGGAAGTCGGGGCATCACAGGAAAATGTTTATAGATTCTCTATTTCCCGACTCGACTCTTTTTCATATCTTATCGATTAGTTCATGTATTCTATTAATGTATCATTATTACCTCATCAGTTCTCATTACCGAACGTCGCAAACCCTTGAATATCTGCACGAACCCTAGCGAAAATTATGAATCAGCGCTATACAACTTATTTATTTACTAACTAACTAACCACAGAAATACACAACAAACAAACAGTAGATCTTGGTTACTAACACAATGCATTGATACGTCCCTAGTGGGCTAAACTGGTATGACGGCTTGGTAGACAATGGAAAGGGGTGGAGACTGGAAAAGAGTGGGAGACACAAAATGGATTCACTACACACAGTTGATAATTATATTCATTAAAATGCTAATCCTTTGCATATGAACGGCCGCTCATTCGAGAATAATTGCAATGTATATATTTACGCCCGTATGTCGTTGTTGTCTTCTCTGTTGGAATCAAAGGTCCGTCTGCTAGAGAGTCAGTTCATCAGAGAGTCTCTAGTTAACTTCCCCAGAAGTCACAATGTCTTTCGTAGTTGTCACTTTCTCAGCGGCTCTGGATAGTGTCTGTTGTAATGGATACGTCAGGCGTACAGATGGTTGTGCATAGATAGATGGTTCCGCGGTTGTCGGTATTCTCGTACTAGACTTACGTAATTTCCAGCTGCAGACAAGTAATTATATGTCTAGGATTATCTCTTATTCTGTAGTGATCGATAGTCTCATAGTTTAACCATTTCCAGCTGTGTAGCCAACACTACAGCTGTATGGTCTCCATGGCCTATAGAGTTCATATTTTCTGCTCCAGATTTTCTGGTCTTATGGTCTATAGAATTGTAGCAATTCCAATGTGGGGACTCCATCCCGGCGTTCTCTGACTTAATGTACATTTAGAAGGAAGTGGATTTTATAAACTTCTGAGAAAAGGGCGGTCCATGACATCGACGTAATGTCTATGCTCACGTGGGTGTGGCCATTGATTTGATTAACTTTATATGAAATCCATATTTCTCATTTAGAAGGTTAACATCACATTACATCTTGTCACAAATAGGTTCATGTTTAATCACATACGTTTCACAATATTTCAATGTAAACCTTACAGCTGGGAAATGTACACTTCAAGAGATACAGTTATGTGTGTTTCCTGTCCTTCATGAGATAACCAAATGAAACACACTCGAAATGTCCTTTAAGTGTCCACAGATTACTCCCACATTCTCAAAAATATAAATATTGTTTAATTGTTACAACTTCTTATGTCCAAGGGTTTCTCTGTGTTCCACAGTTTACACTCCAACCTCAAACACTACAGAGCATAGAGGCAGCATATTTTATGACTGACCGTAAAACAGCCAAAGTCCCGCTCTCCCCCTCTACGAGAGAGAGCACACTGTAGAGCAGACCCACTGTAACCTGATCCTTCAGATCGTCACAGGAGAGTTATGACAGTCCCCCTCTGGTGGATTCAACTTGGAAGGATTCTGCAAGTTGCAAACCAACATAAAAATAACTACCACGTGATGTCCTGGTTGTGGATCATCGTTGCAGTCCCCCTCTGGTGGTTGACCTTGGTAGGCTTTCTGAAAGCGGAGCAGTCCACCACAAGAATGGGCAGTGGATGTCCGGTTGGTGATCGCCATTGCGGTCCCCCTCTGGTGGTTTACCTTGGTTGGTTTTCTGGAAGCTGCAAAGTACCACAGGAATGGCCAGTGGATGTCCTGGTTGGGGATCACTGTTCCAGACCGTCATCTGGTCATCCAGAATGGAAGATCTGGGCAGTAACTTAGGCAGATGTTAACAACGCACAAACACTCACGAAATATATAATTACATTTCTTCCCAAATGAGCGGCGTTGTGGCACTAAGTGATGGTTGTATGGGGACTGTTTATGGCTCTATCACTTCCTAAATGTCAAATAAACTGAAACGAAAAGGAATGAAAGCACTAACAAAAGATATACAAATAAAGTTATCACACCAAAATAATCAATTGGACTGTATACACTACTGTTCAAAAGTTTAGGGTCCCTTAGAAATGTCCTTGTTTTTGAAAGCAAAGCACATTTTTTGTCCATTAAAATAACATAAAATTGATCAGAAATTCAGTGTAGACATTGTTAATGTTGTGAATTACTATTGTAGCTGGAAACGGCAGATTTTTTATGGAATATCGACATAGGCGTACAGAGATCCATTATCAGCAACCATCACTCCTGTGTTCCAATGGCACTTTGTGTTAGCTAATGCAAGTTTATCATTTTAAAAAGGCTAATTGATCATTAGAAAACCCTTCTGCAATTATGTTTGCACAGCTGAAAACTGTTGTTCTGATTAAAGAAACAATAAAACTGGCCTTCTTTAGACTAGTTGAGTATCTGGAGCATCAGCATTTGTGGGTTCGATTACAGGCTCAAAATGGCCAGAAACAAAGTATTTTCTTTTTAAACTCGTCAGTCTATTCTTGTCCAGAGAAATGAAGGCTATTCCATGCAAGAAATTGCCAAGAAACTGAAGATCTCGTACAACGCTGTGTACTACTCCCTTCACAGAACAGCGCAAACTGGCTCTAACCGGAATAGAAAAAGGAGTGGGAGGTCCCGGAGCACATTTGAGCAAAAGGACAAGTACATTGGTGTAAAATGGCGCCGGAAGAAATGGCAGCAGTTTTACGGGCACCCAACCAATTGTGCTATTATGATTTTTTTCGCGTTATTTTGTACATAATGTTTCTGCAACCATATCTTATGACAAAAAAAGAGCTTCTGGATATCAGGACAGCGATCACTCACCTCGGATTAGACAAAGATTTTTTCTTTAACAAGCAGTAGGCACAGGACATTCTCCAAACACCCGACAGGGACAACACCCCCGTTATTTGCAAGAGGAAGAAACGCAGGTACAGGGGACACAGAGCGGGATGCCTCGTGAGGACCATCAGAAGGCGAGTGGGAAAGCTGCCGTTACTGTCAATATTACTCGACAACGTGCAATCATTGGACAATAAATTAGACGAGGTATGATCATCACATCCTACCAACATTGTCTAATGTCATATCTAGGGCGTTCCTAATTTGCGGTGTGTTGATTAGGGCACTGTCCTAAGTTGATAACTACATGATAAGTCTACAGCTGTAAGGCCCCAGCTTCGGGCAGTCTACAGGGATGACCTATGGACCTCTGTGGAGAAACTGGTGAGTACTTTAGCTGTAGAGTCAAAGGCCTCAACTTTACTAAGGCTGGTATTTTGTTCGAACCCTGAAGTGATCCGAGCATAAATCCTCATTAAATGTTCCATTGTACGTGTGTGTTTATGCTTACATAAGCGCACATGCCAAGGGAAAGAACAAAGTATCCTGATAGGTTGCAACGTGTTCAGAATGAGTCTGACGTCATCAGATAATTTCCAGATCAATGTCTGGAGGTCAGTAAGAATTGATTTCGACCTCAAGACATGTGTTAAGGGGACCTGTAGTAGTTTTCCTACACGTCAATGTGTCTCACACCATTGTAGTGGTGATAGGTATGAAGGAGTCTATTTCATAGCTATGTTATCCACGGAGGAGCTAACCTCACGGCGGATGTACTCTCTAAGCACTGGACCAGACATACGTGGTGTGATCATAGTTCATGACTTCTAATAACTTTCCTCCTGAATGGAGGGTTCTATTTATTAGTGGCATGTGTGTTAACCATCAGAAAGGTGTTCTGGAGATTCCCTTACACGTGTTGCAACCTGAGTGACTACTAACTCCTCTGTCGCTCTTATCAATAGCAATTTGATTTGTGAGGTCTCTAATCCTCTTACTGATTGTTGCTAGACTGACTGTGCTGGCATTGGTACTGGTACTCAAGGGGACCAGTTAACCTACCGATTTATTCAGAAATATTACCCTACTGGAACACATGATTAGAGCACTTTACTAGTTGGATTTAGTTGAAACTATACATGGCATCGCATTACTATTTTTGCCATTTGTTTTGGAGGTGGAAGTCCATGTGTTATAAGATCATCCCCATCTAGGGGCCTGTCTGCTCCTCACTGTTCTCATAGGGGAGTTTACAGCAGATTTGTTTTCTGCCCTGGCGGCCTCGTACAGTGTTGGACATAGTCTCGACCCCCCCCCCCCTACCCCACCGGCCTCGATGAGGCTCATCATGGGTCTGGGCTACTATTCCTCCCCTTTGTATCTCGGGACCCCCCCCCCCCCACCAGCGGGTGGTGTTGGTATCTGAGGCACAAAGGAGAAGGTTGGACCCTATGTACGAGTTGTCAGCAGCCGCGTTGTTGTGAGAATGGCTGTAACATTTCAACCAAATCTCCTGGTGTTTGTGCTTCAAAACGCTCAGTGGCTGTCGAGGCTTGTCAGTCACCACAGCGTCTGCGTGTGGCAACCTCTTCAGTACCTGCAAACTGAGACGAGGATATCGGTCTGTGATATCGCAAGGTGTATCACCAGTGGGAGTCATCGGGTCAGTTGCAGGACTGATGCCATTAGTGTCATTGTAAGGGGTGACATTCCCCCACAAAGTGGAAGATGTATCATCGGAAGCAGAGTACACTCTGCGCGTCAATGTTTTTCTTGCTGAGACGGCTGCAGTGCTTGCGGAAGGGTCCGAAGGGCACGAGAAGTTCATCTCAACTACAGTATTGCACGACTTCAAGGAGGTTGCTCAAGTTGCTCAGTCACAGAGACAGCTGGCTCAAAATCATGAAAAGAATGGTCAATCAGGTTTGCTGATGGAATGTGTCGAGATATTGTAATATCTCCTTGGATCGGATGCTGCACCAAGAGGTTTCCAAACGTCTTTTCCCAAGGGGTGCTTTTGACAGATACCCCTCGTGAATGACTGCGTTGCAGCTAGCGTTAGGGGAAAACAGTGTGGTCAGTGGAGAAGGCACTTTGACCTGTGACCATACATGGTTTGTTTTCCAATCCATCAGTGGGAGTAACCGATCCATCAAGTCTGCTCAGAGTAGCAGGGGTTCAGATTCAAGGCTTGTAACATACACAGGGTAAACGAGCGATACGTCCTGGAAGTGTAGTTTCAGCATGATTCTCAATGTGAGAGGCGAGGTAGTCTGAGTGAAACCTAGAAGTGTAGTGTCGCATCGTTCCACTTTTAACAAACATTTAGTTGGCTTCAAAGCCATTTTGAGATCTTTGAACAATGTTTGAGAGATGAGAGATATTGTCGCACCCGATTCAATTACCGTATGACAAGTTAAGCAGTCCTCCAGGACTGTTTCCAGGTATGGCCGTTTAGAGTCGCGTTTAGTGAACATATTCCCCACAAAGTGGAGTGATCGTTCGCAACTACGTGATGTGCCATTTCTGTTCAATGTGAAAACAGAGCGACTTGTCAGATTTTGAGTGGGCTTGGTTTAAACAAAGTTTTTGAACTTCACAACCTTTGTATCTGAGTCTATAGACAAAGCCTGTGGGTTTGTTTCTTGATCAAGCGGGCCCTGGATAGGGTCTCTCGAGTGAGAGCGGGAGAAATTCTTTTTTTTAACGTCCTTGCTAAGGGTGTTAATTCCTGCGGACCTGGTGTCCAGCAATTCCCCGTCTAGTCCTTGTGACTTATCTTTTACTCTTTTCTCAAAATGTTCTCGCTTTAGTTCTTCACGTAGTGGAATTTCTAGAGAATATTGGTCTACGTTTTGATCGTCCTTTAACCCTTGGTTACCCTTGTACTCTGACACTTTGTGTGGGTTGGGTGTAGGAAGGTAGCGAACATGTAGATTGTAGCGGAGGTCGTTTTGATGGTTGAAATAACTGTAAAGTACGTCGCCGCGGTTGTTATTGGATTCAAGGTTTTGTGGTAGAAACCGTTGTCGTGCGTCATCTTTCAATGCTCCAAAACCTGATAATTCACCCTCTAACTGGAGTGAGTGCTCCTGGTCAAACTTCAAAACCGAGTTGTCAGGGCTCTTAGCGTGGTGAGCTTTGATGCTTCAACAGCTGTGGTTACAAGCTCTCTGAGTTGTAAGATAGGAAAGCCAACGTGGGCTGTAGGGTCCAAGTAGGTAATGAAGGTGGGATACATGTTCGATAGAAACATTTGTTTGAACGGAAACAACTCTTCCATTCCTGTTTCTGTGATTTGGCCAAAGTAAGCTGAATGAAGCCTATGTTAGTAAGCTTGTGGGTGTTCATTTCGAGCTTGTTTGACAGTGTTAGCCAATGAGCTATCGTGTTTGCGAGTCGCAGAACCTCTGAATTCTAATTTAAAAGCTGTGACAAGTTTAGCGTAGTCGTTTAGCACGTTGTAGACGAATGAACCTCGTCACGTGTCTATTTGACATTCGCTTCAACAGGTAAACCCTGTCAGAACTCGTAGCGTTCGGGTAGCCATCCAATGCGTATGTCAGCTAGGAACGTCTCAGTATCATTTGGCTGACCTGGAACGGGTCAAAGGTGGGGAAATTCTTGACGAGTTTGTCAAGGCGTTCCGTGCCAAGCGGGCAGACAGGGTTGGCTTCATCCTGTGGGGAAATTGGGGCGGAATGGCCAAGAGGAGAAGACAGAGTGGCACATGAGGGAGGCAAAGTCTGAAACCTTCTATCGTCTTCACTCCTTTGAGTACTGGGCTCCGGTTGCTTGGTTGGGTAGCATGTGACCGTTCTGGAATAACACAAGATTGTAGTACCTAAGTGTGGTATTCTGCTGCATTGCAGAGTTCACTTGAGTGCTTAGAGTACAGATTTTGGACACAAGAGTGTCGCACTTGGTCCTTTCGGTCTCATACTTATGTCATGGTTTGCAGATAGAGGTCTTGAGTACGGAGTGAGAGATTCAGTGATGAGATTTCCTCCACTTGCTTAAAAATCTATATTTCCATCTTCATCACCTGAGTTCTCCCATCATTAATTTGGTCAGTGACTTCAATGAGTTCTGCTGACCGGTCATCCAACGTAGTCATTGTGTTCATTAACTTCTCTAGGGTATGTGAGACGGTAGCGTCCCACCTCGTCAACAGCCAGTGAAACTGCAGGGCGCCAAATTCAAAACAAGAGAAATCCCATAATTTAAATTCCTCAAACATACAAGTATTTTACACTATTTTAAAGCTACACTTGTTTTAAATCCAGCCAAAGTGTTTACTATTGTGCTATACTCAGATAATAGCAACGTATGCTTTCGCCAAAAAGCCTATTTGAATTCTGACATGTTGGCTGGATTCACAACCAGTGTAGCTTTAATTTGGTATCTTTTATGTGTGATTTAATGAAAGTTAGATTTTTATAGTAATTTTCATAGTAATTAATTTGAATTCTGCATTTTCTCTGGCTTTTTGCCAAGTGAGACAGTAGCGTCCCGCCTAAACTCAGATTTTTGGATATAAATATGTACTTTACCGAACAAAACATACATGTATTGTGTAACATGAAGTCCTATGAGTGTCATCTGATGAAGATCATCAAAGGTTAGTGATTAATTTAATCTCTATTTCTGCTTTTTGTTACTCCTCTCTTTGGCTGGAAAAATGGCTGTGTTTTTCTGTGGCTATGTACTGACCTAACATAATCGTTTGGTGTGCTTTCACCGTGAATCTTTTTTGAAATCAGACATGTTGGCTGGATTCACAACAAGTGTAGCTTTAATTTGGTGTCTTTCATGTGTGATTTCATGAAAGTTTGATTTTTATAGTAATATATTTGAATTTGGCGCTCTGCATTTTTACTGGCTTTTGGCCAAGTGGGACGTTAGCGTCCCACATATCCTAGAGAAGTTAACTGTGCACTGCGGTGTTGGACCGATGCCAACCTTGGGTGGCAAAACATCAGGACTAAACTGGAGAGAACCTTTACAAGACCTTTGCCTGATTGTTGATTTTGTAGAGCGTTTTTTGCGATTTCTACTAATGACATAGTTAGGGTTGGTATCGCTGCTGAGGTCAGAGATCAATCATTTTACATATGAGGGTTCACTATTTAGCGGGGGACTGGAGATCACTCCCTCTGATAGCTTGCACATTATTAGAACATTTGGTTTTGAAATACGTTGGAAGCTGCATAAACGATTTTAATCTATTTATAGACGTTAATGGACCATCAGTAATGAATCAGTAATGTGGGAGTTGGACGTGAATTAATTTGCAAAAGCAAATTGAATAGATTAATCAATGATAGCCTATCCAGGTATGATTTATCTAATTTTATTGGAAGAACCTGAAAAGGCATGTTTGACAATTTAACTTATTAAATTGAATGAGGCAATGATATCCAATCAATTAAGATTGGCTGGATTATTATAAGTGTAACCAGTAGTTCAAATGTAAGGGTACATTCACCACCAGGGTCACTTATCCCTAAGGCCGAAGCCACACGGCATTTCCGCGAAGGTGGGACTTCCATCAGTACTGGGGGTTTGTACTAAATGAACTTTGCAAAAGCAAATTTTACTGATAAATCAATGTCAATGATAAATCAAACCTGTATAGTCTATTTGGGAATTACACTTTAATTAACCTGACAGCCTTGTCGGTCTAAGTTAATATGGAAGGGTTTAAATTGTCTCATTTGTAGAAACCAATCATTTGGGATATTATCTAAAAGATCCACCTTAAAAGATTTGTTCAAAAATGTTAACTTATTTGTTCAATTGAATGTTATCCAATCAGTGTAGATTGGCTGGATATCAGAAGATATAACAAAGATATTGTTAAACGTGATACACGTTGGGTGTCACATAAATTATGATTTTTTTAAATGACTGGCGATTCTTCACCCCCAGGGATCACTGATCGCAGGAAGCTGAAATCAAACGAAAGTACAGAAGGGTCGGGACTTCCATCGCCCAAAACGGAGGAATTTCAACATGACACAGAAGAAACAAAATGGCTGCTCAACTTTGTTAGCTCTAGCATCTCGTGCAAGCTAATCCTACTTTGTACACTTTCATGCATAACATAGGGGAGTGGTTTTACTAATAACGTCTGACGTTCAAACCCTTTTCGGCGATATTTTTCGCAATGTTTTAACCGGAATGCCCGGAAAACGAAATACACTGGTCTACTCACGCTACTGAAAACGCGAGGGACAGAGGATTATCACTTGGTCAAGCTAATATATCCTCAAATTTCAATCGGCTGGCCCTATGTTCTCACTCGAAAAGTTAATAATGACCGAGTCTACCCATTTCTGATACCAGAGAGACAGAAATAGCACGTTTGGCCCAACGCGTCTATTTGTCAAATTTCTATAAGTTGCTGGATCATGTCCTAGCATTACGTGACCCATATTATTACGTGACTAAACTAATCATGTAAACTTTAATTAACTAGGAAGTCAGGGCACCATGGAAAATATTTACAGAGTCTCTATTTCCCGAATCAACTCTTCAGATATATTCATATCTTATCGATTAGTCTTCTATTAACGTATCATTAGTACCTCATCAGTTCTCATTACTGAACATCGCAAACCATTGGATATCTGCATGAACCCTACCCTAAATGATGAATCAGCGATATACAACTTGGCTTAATTATTTTACTAACTAACTAAATAATCACAGAAATACATAACAAACAAACAGTAGATATTGGTGTCACGATGTGGCATTTTGGGTGCATATCGTGGCTTCCCCCTTCTCTCTCCCACGTCAGGTTTTACAACGGTCATAAATACCTGATAGAAACTGCCATGCAGGATTGAGGGAGAGAGTCCAGCAGAACAAAGTGCTTCTCTTTGTTCAAAACTCCTAATCCCCAAATTGGGAGAACTAAACAATGTTTCTACTTTTGAGAATGTGGGAATGGTCCGTGGACACTTAATTAAGGGACAGTCATGACGAGTGTGTTTCATTTGGTGATCTCATAAAGAACATGAAACACAAAACAGTATATCTTAAAGTGTACATTTCCCAGCTGTCAGGTTTACATCAAAATATTGCAAAATATTGGGAAACGTATGTGATTAACATGAAACGATGTTATGTGATGTTAACCTTCTAAATGAGAGTATGGTTTTCATATAAATATTGACTAGTCAGTGGCCACATCCCCGTGAGCCCAGACATCACATTAGGCGTCAGAACCGCCCCTTTTTCCACAGAGTATAAAACCCACTTCCTACAACACCGGGACAGAGTCCCCACATTGGAATGGCTACAATTGTATACAGCTGTAGTTTTGGCTACATGGCTGGAAATGATTAAACTCTGAGACTATCGATCACTACAGAATAAGAGCAAATCTTAGACATTTAATTACTGGTCTGCAGCTGGAAATTACATAAGTCTATTACAAGAATACCAACAACCGCTGAAGCATCTATTCTATGAAAACATTTCCGAATGGTACTCTGAAGTATCCATCCTAACCACCAACAACCACGAATAACATTGTGACTTCTGGGAAAGTTAACCAGAGACCCTGATGAACTCTACAGTACGATAGAGTGATTCCAACAGTGAAAAACAACGACATACGGGAATTAATATATACATTGCAATTATTCTCAAATGAGCGGACGTTCATGTGCAAATGATTAGCATTTAAGTTACTCAGAATTTAAGTTACTCAGTGGGTGGACCATGTCATCATGGTGAAAGGTAAATCGTAAAGATGAAATAACTGAGTGAATGTTTTTCAGGGTTTCACTGTTAATAATTAAGTATTTTGACAGACCTGTGTGACAATCTAAGTAACATAAAAAAATATTTAAGCTACAGATCATGGGCTCCGTCTCAATCCACCACATCCGTCTGTCGGTCTTTCGCATCTGCGGTGGAAGGTGGCTGAGTTACAGCGGTGTTTGTCAGACTATGAGACATCCCGAAAATTGGTCTTCTCACGAAAACGACTTTAACGTCCGAACGGTTTGGCCTACACATATGACCACTCTATGGAAATATGAGACTCTCATGAACATGATGGTGTTCTCCCTTTTGCCTTACGACCCCTACAAGTGTCACAGGACTCGTCTGAAGGTAACCCATACAAATTAATGGAAGTATGGATGTAGTTTTGTGCCACCAAAAATAAGGGG
Source organism: Salvelinus alpinus (assembly GCF_045679555.1). Lineage (NCBI taxonomy): Eukaryota > Metazoa > Chordata > Actinopteri > Salmoniformes > Salmonidae > Salvelinus > Salvelinus alpinus. Next base: position 45,123,697 of record NC_092095.1, on the reverse strand, counting down.
TTAAATGTGTCAAGAAAAACTAAAATATTTCCTGATCTTTCTTATATCTCCTAGACATAGGACAGACACTTCAAAACCTTATTCATTATTATGTATTTTTTATTGTCTTTTTTGCCATTTATTAATGTGTAATTCAATACGTTTCTATGGGCTACAATAGTAAAGGCCAAATTCAATATTTAAAAAAATAAAAATAAATAAAAATTAAAAAGATACCTAAAGGGTTCGTAGAATTCAAAATCAAATAGCTAAATGATCATGGTATGGTATGACCATGGTATGACCATCTTACAACAATTCCATACAATAGCTTAGTAGAACCCCCCCCCCCAACATCATGAATGGACATAAATGGAACATTATGTTATATTACCATCAACCGTTAGCTTACCTTGTAACACTGAACTGTCATGACTGTTTTGTGTGGGCATGACTGTGTGTGTCTGTGTGTATGTTCATGACTGTGTGTGTACATGTTCATGATAACTGTGTGTGTGTGGGGGGGGTTCTACCTGTTTGTTGCCCCTTCTTGAAATTGTATCTGCATGTTGGAGGGCCTGGACATTACGAATGAGTATTAGCAGTGAGAGGGAGAGTGAGAGAGAGATGACGAGAGAGAACATGCAAATTAATTTCTAATTATGTTCATGAATGGAGGGGTCTGTTTCACAGGTGCGCACAGGGGCCTTTGTGTCTCTCATTAGCGCCAATGCTATTGTCTTCTAGGGCCTGGCAGGAGGAGCAGTGAGCTCTCTCTGTCTCTCTTTCTTTGCTCCCACTTTCTCTATCTCTCTGGTTCACTCAAAAAAATACTGTGTTAAAAACAACCCAGTTTGGGTAAATATTGGACAGAACACACATTGGGTTATTTTTACCATGCCAGTTGGGTCAGGTTTACGAAACAGGTTTGAGGAGGTAGTGAGGTAACTTTGGTCAACTCTGAGTTGAACTCGGGATAACCGGTCATACGAAAGTGGCAAACCTTTTAGCCAGATAAAATTCTAGGGCAACGAATCCTTCAGACCTACCCTAATCTGGGGCAGGCTAACTCACGGCTAACTTACCCTGAATAAAATTTGACGTGTATTCATGGCTGCCAAGGGAAGCCAGGCTTCTCCAAAGAATGTACAAAACCCCCTTAAAAAAAAGACAATTTATCTTTCACGTGTCCTTCAGTTCGCAAGAGGCTGAATGTATCTCGCCCTAGAAAGCCTCAAAGCAAACTAAACAGTAGCCCTGTGTATCAGTATGTGTAGCGTACCAATGTATCAATCTGATGCTTTCTGGTCAGAAAGAGTATGACCATACCATTAAATGCAAGGGAAGCCAGCGAGCATTTGGCCTCCCTTGATAGAAACAAATATAAAATAATAGCCAATCAGCTGTCGTAACTCTTCTGTGATGACCTGAAGGATCAGGTTACAGTGGGTCCGCTCTACAGCGTGCTCTCTCTCGTAGAGGGGGAGAGCGGAAAGTCAGCTGTTTTATGGTCGGTCATAAAATACGCTGCCTCTATGCTCTGTAGTGTTCGAGGTTGAAATGTAAACTGTGGAACACAGTGAAACCCTTGGACATAAGAAGTTGTAATAATTAAACAATATTTATATTTTTGAGAATGTGGAAGTAATCTGTGGACACTTAAAGGACATTTCGAGTGTGTTTCATTTGGTGATCTCATGAAGGACAGGAAACACACATAACTGTATCTCTTGAAGTGTACATTTCCCAGCTGTCAGGTTTACATCTAAATATTGTGAAATGTATGTGATTAAACATTAAACTATTTGTGAAAAGATATAATGTGATGTTAACCCATATTTTCTCATTTAGAAGGTTTTCATATAAAGTTTACCAAAGCAATGACCTCGTCGACGTGAGCATAGACATTACATCAGCGTCATGGACCGCCCTTTTCTCAGAAGTGTATTAAACCCACTTCCTACAAAATGTACATTAAGTCAGAGAACGCCGGGACAGAGTCCCCACATTGGAATGGCTACAATTCTATAGACCATAAGACCAGAAAATCTGGAGCTGACGCTACATGTTGAAATGGTTAAGAACTACAACTCTATAGGCCATGTACATTAAACTACAGCATACAGCTGTAGTTTTGGCTACACGGCTGGAAATGGTTAACCTCTCTTGGGTAGGGGGCAGTATTTTCACGTCCGGATGAAAAGCGTGCCCAACGTAAACTGCCTGTTACTCAGGCCCAGAAGCTAGGATATGCATATAATTGGTAGATATGGATAGAAAACACTCTAAAGTTTCTATAACTGTTAAAATAATGTCTGTGAGTACAACAGAACTGATATGGCAGGCTAAACCCCGAGGACAAACCATCCCCCCCAAAAAAAATTCAGCCTACCACTATTTTCAATGGCTGTCACTTTTATTATAATTCCAGTTCCTATGGCTTCCACTAGATGTCAAGTCTTTAGAAAAAGTTTCAGGCTGGTTTTTGGAAAAATGAGCCAGAAATTGTAGTTTTTCTAGGTGGCTCCCATTTTGGCTGTAGTGTTTCCAAGCACGTTCTTTGTTGTTTATCTCCGGTAAAGATAATAACGATTCTCCATCTTAAATTTTATAGTTTATTTACGTATTAGCGTGATTTTTGTGATTTTAGCGTGATTTTTCAAAAGTAGTCAGGTGTCCTCCGAATAGTTCCTGCGCGCGCGAGAGGAGCTCTCCATTTTCCTTTTCTCTCTTAATAAATAGGTTATGGTCCGGTTGAAATATTATCGATTATGTTTGTTAAAAACAACCTGAGGATTGATTATAAAAAACATTTGACATGTTTCTACGACCATTACGGATAATTTTGGGAATTTGTCAAACGGAACAAGGCTTTGGTTTTCTGAACATAACGCGCAACCCAAATGGCGTTTTTTTTGTGATAAAAGTAATATTTATCGAACAAAAAGAACATTGTTGTGTAACTGGGAGTCTCGTGAGTAAAAACATCTGAAGATTATCAAAGGTAAGCGATTAATTTTATTGCTTTTCTGACTTTTGTGACCAAGCTAACCAAGCTAATATAAGGCTAACTGTTCTAGCATTGATTGCTACACTCACAAAATCTGACACGATAGGTGGATTAACAACAAGCTAAGCTGTGTTCTGGTATATTTCACTTGTGATTGCATGATTATAAATATTTTTTGTAATATTTTTTAATCTGATACGTTTGGGAATTTTCTTCTTCCTTTCAGGACCGGAACGAGGCTGTAGTTTTCTCAACATAACGCGCAACCCAAACCCAAACCCAACCCATTTTGTTATAAAAGTAATATTTATCGAATAAAAATAACATTTATTGTGTAACTGGGAGTCTCGTGAGTGCAAATATCCGAAGATTATCAAAGGTAAGCGATTAATTTTATTGCTTTTCTGACTTTCGTGACCATGCTAATTTGGGGCTAGCTGTTGTAGCATTGATTGCTACACTCACAAAAGCTTGGATTTCTTTCGCTGTAAAGTATATTTTCAGAATCTGACACGATAGGTGGATTAACAACAAGCTAAGCTGTGTTTTGGTATATTTCACTTGTGATTGCATGATTATAAATATTTTTTGTAATATTTTTGCATTTGGCGCCCTGCAACTCTAGCGGTTGTTTAGGAAACTGATCCTGCTAACAGGATTCGTAGTGCAGAGAAGTTAAAACCTTTCTTGGGTACGTGAGATGTTAGCGTCCCACCTCTTCAACAGCCAGTGAAACTGCTGGGTGCCAAATTAAAATCCAGAAATACTCATTATAAAAATTCTGAAAACAAAACATATTTTACATAGGTTTAAAGATTAACTTCTTGTGAATCCAACCACGGTGTCAGATTTTTAAAAATGCTTTACGGCGAAAGCATACCTTACGATTATTTGAGAATATAGCCCACTAGACAAATCATTACAAACAGTAACCAGCCAAGTAGAAGAGTTACACAAGTCAGAAATAGAGATAAAATGAATCCCTTACCTTTGATGATCTTCATATGGTTGCACTCAGCAGACATTCATTTACTCAATAAATGTTCCTTTTGTTCGATAAAGTCTCTTTATATCCAAACACCTCCGTTTTGTTTGCGTGTTTTCTTCAGTAATCCACAGGCTCAAACGCAGACAAAAAAATCCAAATTGTATCCGTAAAGTTCATAGAAACATGTCAAACTATGTTTATATTCAATCCTCCTAAATAATAATAATCGATAATATTTCAACCGGACAATAACGTCGTCAATAAAAAAGGTAAACAAGAAAGGCATTCTCTCGGTCTCGCGCATGAAAAAGCTCTGTGACACTTTTAGGGTCCACTCATTCAGACTGCTCTTACTTCCTAATTTTTCAGAATACAAGCCTGAAACAATTTCTAAACACTGTTGACATCTAGTGGAAGCATAGAAACTGCAATTTGAGTCCTAAGTCAATGGATACTGTAATGGCATTGAATAGAAAACTACAAAACCAACAAAAAAAAGACTTCCTGAATGGATTTTTCTCAGGTTTTTGCCTGCCAAATCAGTTATGTTATACTCACAGACACTATTTTAACAGTTTTGGAAACTTTAGTGTTTTCTATCAAAATCTACCAGTTATATGCATATCATACCTTCTGGGCCCGAGAAGCAGGCAGTTTAATTTGGGCATGCATTTCATCCAAAATTCCAAATGCTGCCCCCTACCCTAGAGAAGTTTTAACCAACAATGCAGTTCTAAGAAAAATAAGTGTTCAGTACAATTTTTTTAATAAAAGTAACGAGTAATTAAAGAGCAGCAGTAAAATCACAATAGCGAGGCTATATACAGGGGGTACCGGTACAGAGTCAAAGTGCGGGGGCACCGGTTAGTACAAGTAATTTAGGTAATATGGACATGTAGGTAGAGTTAAAGTGACTATACATAGATAATAAACAGAGAGTAGCAGCAGCGTAAAAGAAGGGGGCAATGCAAATAGTCTGGGTAGCCATTTGATTAGATGTTCAGGAGTCTTATGGCTTGGGGGTACAAGCTGTTAAGAATCCTTTTGGACCTAGACTTGCCGCTCTGGTACCACTTACCAAATACTTATGTAAATAAGGTATTTCTGTTTTAAAAAATATATATTTAGCAAAACCTTCTAAAACCCTGTTTTCACTTTGTCATTATGGGGGATTACTGAGGAAAATTTTGATTTTATCCATTTTAGAATAAGGCTGTAACGTAACAAAATGTGGAAAAATTCAAGGGGCCTGAATACTTTCCAAAGGCACTGTATATACACCATATACAGTACACCGAACTGACAATGAAGACACGGATGACAACTACCCTATACATAACTTCCTTTGGTCATATTTATTTCCTGTTGTAATCCTACACAACCACACACACACACATATCCTGAGACATCATTCATTGCCTTTCACTAAGTCACGGTATCTTTATCCGCCCCCGTCGAGGGAGACACCTGTCAAGTCCTCCTACTCCTCCTCCTCCTGAGTTTCCCTCTCACTCATTACAGTTTCCTGTGGCTGTTGTTGTTCTGTCTCTCTCTCTCTCTCCCCCAAAACACACAGAATATTTTTTTCTCTCTCCTTCTCTATAATATATCTCACACACAAACACATTCATAATCTATCTTTTTCCCTCGCTCCCTCACTCTTTCTCTCTCTCCCTGCCTTTCCCTCTCTTTACACACACATACACAGAAACACATACAGAATCTCTCCCCCTCCCTCTTTCCTCCCTCGTTCAGGAAAATAAACATACTGTAGCTGTGATTGAATTGGGCTGTATCTCATTCAGGGATGGTGGGAGGAAATGAGGGAGGGAGCGAGTGATGGTGCCCACCACGGTGCGGGTGGGTGATGAATGGGGAGCTGCCAGGCCACTGTCAAGGGTGTCTGGCAGGGTGTACCCACAGCACGTAGTATAGCACAACACACACACACACACAGAGGAGAGAAGAGGAGAGCCTTATCATCCTAGGAGACACACACACAGCCACAATGCTGTTCCATTGCCAGGCTCCCTTCATTGAGATTACAACGCGTAGGGATATAGAACAAGACAATGAATCTTAGACTATGTCATTCAATTTCCTAAGGATGGGGTTGGGTTTGGGGTCACACACACAACAGAGCACACACTGGAGAGGAGATTCTGGGTGAGTGTACCCACAGGCACACACACACAGTGAGGTGAGATTAATTCTGTAAAGGTATCAGAAGGTTTCAATCTCTCACCCACTCTCACTAGTGGAGAGAATTTTACTGCAGCTGTAAAGCATGAAGCAACAAAGTCAAGAGGAAACTCAAGTCAGTAGGTACCAAACTATTGCCTCTCACTGCTGCTCTAACGGCCCTCCCTCTCAGCGGTCAGGTCGAGAAACAGAACGAGAGAAGGAGGGGGGAGAGAGAGACCCTTGGGGATTTAAAATCAATATTTCCGAGGTTACAAGGTCAAACTCCCACGGCAGCGAGGGGGGAGAGAGGGAGGGGGGTTACGGGAAGCCCAGAGTCACGGTGACCGGTGGCGGTGCTGACATGCTGACTCAATCAGTGGCCAGTCGATTCAGGAGCCAGCCTTCAGCCCTGGGAACCAAACTATAGCTATATGGCTCCTATTACAGGCTGGTCACTAGAAACACACGTCAATTTTGGATATTTGAAAAGGTCCTGAGGACTTCAATATATGCCGTCCTCGGCGCTCACCATAAAAACAAAGCACTGGGCTCAAACTCACAGAGCCAGACGATGCTGCATAAACCACTGCGCCATGGCAGTTCACAATTGTCTAGCAAGCAGGGAGAGCACTTGATGATACTATATGTATTTTTTATTTAATTTTATGCTTTCCCCAAACCATAGCCCTAACCTTAACCACTCGGAATTAATACCTAAACTTAACCCTTTGAGTTGTTTCTGTTTTAACCCTGTAACCACGCGGATTGAACCCTGTAACCACGCAGAATTAATGGGTCAAAAATCGACGTTCATCCAATTACATCAAATCCCAAAGTGGAACTGTGAGGTTAAGTTGCCTACTGACTCTTATAGGCCCCGATCACACTCAAGTTGTACAACTGATGTACAACACATTTGACCAAATGGTTGTGATACAACGAAGATCTTCTCTGCACAAAACTAGTTACACAAGCATTGTGAAGAAACCTCCAATAGTTCTGTAAATATTTTTGTGCAGACAAACTCTCCATTGTATCACAACCTTTGTGTCAAATGAGTTGTAGATCAGTTGTAAAACTTGAGTGTGTACAGGGCCATAGACCTGAGATCACAACTGGTCTGGAAAAAACACAACAGTAGAATTGGGGTAGATGCTAAAACACAGCATAGGTTTTGATCTTAGTATGTTACTGTAATCCTGACACTAACAAGATTATGAAATATTTATTCTAGACAATTAACCACGGCGTCGGCATAGACTTTAAAATTGAGATGGTAAGTGTGAAAGTGTTATGATAGATACACACAAAAACAGACATTTGACACACAGAAATGCCACTCATAAACCCTCCACCACAGTTTCTTTGCAGTAGAAAAAAAACCTCCTACAAAGTGGTACTAAAGACCAGATTTTCCCGATAGTGATCACACTTAAGCTAGCTAACTAACCAACAATTGTAACGATGTATTTGAGAGACAACAACTGCTTATTGTGCAAATGTATTTATGTTTTCAATAAATATTTGGGGGAGAAATATAGTTTACATGTTGTCAACAATCCTTTGATTCTAAACCAACCCTGCCTGTTTTGCTCCACGGTTGAGCACACATCGCTTTAGTTGCTAAACAACCTACACGTGAGTGAGTGAGTGAGTGAGTGAGTGAGTGAGTGAGTGAGTGAGTGAGCGAGCGAGCGAGCGAGCGAGCGTGCGTGCGTGCGTGCGTGCGTGCGTGCGTGCGTGCGTGCGTGCGTGCGTGTGTGTGTTTGTGTTTGACTGAATGTGAAGGGTTTTTTCACACAGAAAGTTTCACATCACCCTTCACCTCTCAGCACCAGTTCTGTCCCGCTCAATCAACACACACACGCACGCACGCACGCACGCACGCACGCACGCACGCACGCACGCACGCACGCACGCACGCACACACACACACACACACACACACACACACACACACACACACACACACACACACACACACACAACTTTGCTGGGTTAATGTTAACAGCAAAAATATTGTAATCAGATTACAGATACTTTTGAAAAACTAGATGATTACTTCGAGGATTAGTTTTAAATTCAGAAAGGATGTTTTCGAGAAAAAAAAACAATTTGACACTTCTCTGTTTTCTCAATTACATTCAAATCAGCATTGAAAAAAGGCGCAAGGTTGTTCCACCTGAGCGAGTCTGACCACAAGTCAGAGACCGCTATGATGACAAACCAAATGTGTTTGATGGATCGCGGGAAAAGAGCAGGAATAGGGTTTTGTAGGCTACAGTCAGCTATGTCTTCCAATGGTTTAACCTGCCTATCATTCATTGTTTTTGAATCCAGTGGACAGCCAGTGAAAAATGTGCTCTTGCAACAGCTGCATAGTGCAGGTCCAAGCCTATGGAATAAATGTGGGGCTTGAATTGCTCAATCAAATTCATGCTGATAAAAAAATAAAATCCACAGGCCTAATGGACACATGCTCAAGCTTGCACAATTTTGATAGTTGCTACATCCATTTTTAGATTTTTATATATATATATATACAGTATATAAAGACAGTTGAAGTCGGAAGTTTACATACACCTTAGCCAAATACATTTAAACTCAGTTTTTCACAATTCCTGACATTTACCTTCTTCGGGATCTGTGCTATGTCCTGGGAAATGTTCTTGTTACTTACAACCTAATGCTAATCGCATTAGCCTACGTTAGCTCAACCGACCCGTGGAAGGGACACTGATCCCGAAGAAGTTTTAATCCAAGTAAAAAATTCCCTGTATTAGGTCAGTTAGGATCACCACTTTATTTTTGAAAATGTGAAATGTCAGAATAATAGTAGAGAGAATGATTTATTTCAGCTTTTATTTCTTTCATCACATTCCCAGTGGGTCAGAAGTTTACATACACTCAATTAGTATTTAGTACCATTGCCTTTAAAAAAAATTACTTGGGTCAAACATTTCGGGACGCCTTCCACAAGCTTCCCACAATAAGTTGGGCTAATTTTGACCCATTCCTCCTGACAGAGCTGGTGAAACTGAGTCAGGTTTGTAGGCCTCTTTCCTCGCACACACTTTGTTTGTTCTGCCCACAAATGTTCTATCGGATAGAGGTCAGGGCTTTGTGATGGCCACTCCAATACCTTGACTTTGTTGTCCTTAAGCCATTTTGCCACAACTTTGGAAGTATGCTTGGGGTCATTGTCCATTTGGAAGACCCATTTGCGACCAAGCTTTCACTTCCTGACTGATGTCTTGAGATGTTGCTTAAATATATCCAATAATTTTCCTTGCCTCATGATGCTATCTATTTTGTGAAGTGCACCAGTCCCTCCTGCAGCAAAGCACCCCCTCAACATGATGCTGCCACCCTTCGTGCTTCACGGTTGGGATGGTGTTCGTCGGCTTGCAAGCTTCCCCCTTTTTCCTCCAAACATAATGATGGTTATTATGGCCAAACAGTTATATTTTTGTTTTATCAGACCAGAGGACATTTCTCCAAAAATAATGATCTTTGTCCCCATGTGCAGTCCCATGTGCAGTTGCAAACCCTAGTCTGGCTTTTTTATGGTGGTTTTGGAGCAGTGGCTTCTTACTTGCTGAGCGGCCTTTCAGGTTATGTCAATATAGGACTCATTTTACTGTGGATATAGATACTTTTGTACCAGTGTCCTCCAGCATCTTCAAAGGTCCTTTGCTGTTGTTCTGGAATTGATTTGCACGTTTTGCACCAAAGTACGTTCATCTCTAGGAGACAGAATGCATCAGATGAACATGGTACCTTCAGGTGTTTGAAAATTCCTCCCAAGGATGAACCAGACTTGTGGAGGTCTACAATTTTTTCTCTGAGGTCTTGACTGATTTCTTTTGATTTTCCCATTATGTCAAGCAAAGAGGCACTGAGTTTGAAGGTAGGCCTTGAAGTACATCCACAGGTACACCTCCAATTGACTCAAATTATGTCAATTAGCCTATCAGAAGCTTCTAAAGCCATGACATCATTTTCTGGAATTTTCCAAGCTGTTTAAAGGCGCAGTCAACTTAGTGTATGTAAACTTCTGACCCACTGGAATTGTGATACAGTGAAATAATCTGTCTCTAAACAACTGTTGGAAAAATTACTTGTGTCATGCAAAAAGTAGATGTCCTAACCGACTTGCCAAAACTACAGTTTGTTTACAAGAAATTTGTGGAGTGGTTGAAAAACGAGTTTTAATGACTCCAACCTAAGTGTCTACATACATTTAGGTTGGAGTCGTTAAAATATATATACAGTTGAAGTCGGAAGTTTACATACACTTAAGTTGGAGTCATTAAAACTCATTTTTCAACCACGCCACAAATTCCTTGTCAACAAACTATAGTTTTGGCAAGTCGGTTAGGACATCTACTTTATTACAGATTATTTCACTTATAATTCACTATATCACAATTCCAGTGGGTCAGAAGTTTACATACACTAAGTTTACTGTGCCTTTAAACAGCTTGGAAAATTCCAGAAAATTATGTCATGGCTTTAGAAGCTACTGATAGGCTAACTGACAAAGTCTGGTTCATCCTTGTGGGACAATTTCCAAATGCCTGAAGGTACCACGTTCATCTGTACAAACAATAGTACTGTCACGCTCTGGCCATAGAGAGGCTTTTATTCTCTATTTTGGTTATGCCAGGGTGTGACTAGGGTGGGCATTCTAGTTTCTTTATTTCTATGTTTTCTATTTCTTTGTGTTTGGCCGGGTGTGGTTTTCAATCAGAGGCAGCTGTCTATCGTTGTCTCTGATTGAGAACCATACTTAGGTAGCCCTTTCTCCCACCTGTCTTTGTGGGAAGTTGAATTTTGTTTAGGGCACATAGCCTTTAGCTTCACGGTTTGTTTTTGTAGTGTTTGTTGTTTTGTTCGGCATCTTTTTCCAAATAAAGAGAAAATGTACGCTCACTACGCTGCATCTTGGTCCTCTCCTTTCAACAGCCGTGACAAGTACGCACGTATAAACACCATGGGACGACGCAGCCGTCATACCACTCAGGAAGGAGATGCATTCTGTCTCCTAGAGATGAACGTACATTGGTGCAATCAATCCCAGAAAACAGCAAAGTACTTTGTGAAGATGCTGGAGGAAACGGGTACAAAACTATCTATATCCACAGTAAAACAAGTCCTATATCAACATAACCTGAAAGCCCGCTCAGCAAGGAAGAAGCCACGGCCCCAAAACCGCCATAAAAAAGCCAGACTAGGGTTTGCAACTGCACATGGGGACAAAGATCGTACATTTTGAAGAAATGTCCTCTGGTCTGATGAAACAAAAATAGAACTGTTTGGCCATAATGACCATCGTTATGTTTGGAGGAAAAAGAGGATTCTTGCAAGCCGAAGAACACCATCCCAACCGTGAAGAACAGGGGTGGTACCATCATGTTGAGGGGGTGCTTTGCTGCAGGAGGGGTATGGTGCACTTCACAAAATAGAGAGCATCATGAGGCAAGGAAATTATGTGGATATATTGAAGCAACATCTGAAGACGTCAGTCAGGAAGTTAAAGCTTGGTCGCAAATGGGTCTTCCAAATGGACAATGACCCCAAGCATACTTCCAAACTTGTGGCAAAATGGCTTAAGGCCAACGTAGTTAAGGTATTGGAGTGGCCATCACAAAGCCCTGACCTCTATCCTATAGACAATTTGTGAGCAAAACTGAAAAAGTGTGTGCGAGCAAGGAGGCCTACAAACCTGACTCAGTTTCACAAGCCCTGTCAGGAGGAATGGGCCAAAATTCACCCAACTTATTGTGGGAAGCTTGTGGAAAGCTACCCGAAACGTTTGACGCAATTCTACCAAATACTAATTGAGTGTATGCAAACTTCTGACCCACTGGGAATGTGACGAAAGAAATAAAAGCTGAAATAAATCATTCTCTCTACTATTATTCTGACATTTCACATTCTTAAAATAAAGTGGTGATCCTAACTGACCTAATACACGGAATTTTTACTTGGAAAAAAACTGGGTTTAAATGGCTAAGGTGTATGTAAACTTCCAACTTCAACTGTGTATATATATACAGTTGAAGTTGGAAGTTTACATTCTCCTTAGCCAAGTTATATTCTTCAAGAATATAATTTATAAATGCCTTATGAGCTTAGTTCAACTGTCACACTCCATGAGAACCCAAAATATAAGCTTCTCCAATGCTTGTAAACATTGTAAATGTAAACAAACACACTATAGCCTCATAAAATGGTTAAAACAATCATTTTGATATCATATATGGTCGGTCCTTGCATCCATAGCTCTGTCTATTAATCTGAGAGTGGTTACATTTCTGCAGGCCCATCCCTCAGCTTTTGACCAAAACAGGGGTGGGGTGTCGATTTTGTTATTGTTTCATCTGTGGATTTGCCCTTTAAACAGCTGCATATTATCAAGATATCAAAGTGTCACCAACAAAAGTTAAACAATAGGCCTATAGCAAATGCAGCATATGGCATTCATTTTTGACATGTAAATAGCATTTTTCAGTAATGCTCAAAGCATGCCATTCCATGAGCGCAGCATTTATTTTTCAACTTGAATCAATGAGCCCAATCAGTCCTCGATGACATCAAAATCATAAACAATAGAGTTGGGCTGGCTAATAAGTCCTTAGTTTTGGGGTCATGGTCAGGTAAAACAATTTAGCTAATATATACTATATTTCCAAGTCCTATTCTTGAAGATCAGGGGGTATAACATTTATTGGAATGACTGGAATTCTGATAGACTTTGGTTTTTAAATTAGAGATATCGTTTAATCGTATTGTTATATGTAGTAGAAAGCGATGGGTTAGAAGAAACCTACATCACCAACTCATAAAGTAAAATGTAAAATCCATATTTGGCCAGTTATGTAAACTTTAACATTGATTTATTCTGCAATAGATGTCGTTCAATTGGTAACATACATTTTTGTCTTCTTCTAATGCCTCTTAAGGGGAAAGTAATCTAAAAGTAACAGAATGTAATCAGATTACGTTACTGAGTTTGGATAATACAAAAGTTAGGTAACTGATTACAATTTTAGACAGGTAAATGTAATGGATTATTTTTAGAAAGTGGGGGGGGGCAGAGGGATCACTCACTCACTTGTGGTGAGGGAAGGACGGCTCATAGTAATGGCTGATACCATTCCATTAATTCCGTGCCAGCCATTACTAGGAGCCTATTCACCAATGTAAAGTGCCACCAGCCCCCACTTAAACACACAGACATACCCACAAGTGCCATGCTCTACCAACTGAGCCACACAGGACCACAAGTATCTATGTCCAGATGTTTCCATCCAACTGAAGTGTGACCTCTCTGTGAACCTGACCTTGTGACAGTAGTCATTTGTCCAATCGAACGCACTACATCAGGCACACTATATTGTGACACATAGCGACTCTAGCCTGGTCCCAGATCTGTTTGCGCTATCTTGTCAACTCCTATTCTCATTTTCACACCAAACATTGACGATAGGAGTTGGCAAGCCAGCACAAACCGATATAGGACCAGGCTAACATAGTGACTCGATGGCAAAAGCATGTAGTTAAAGAGAGAAACAACACACAAATCACCCGATTCCCAAGAGTTGAAAAACTACAAACCTCAGATTTCCCACTTCCTGGTTGGATTTTTCTCAGGTTTTCGCCTGCCATATGAGTTCTGTTATACTCACAGACATCATTCAAACAGTAGAAACTTCAGAGTGTTTTCTATCCAAATCTACTCATACTATGCATATATTAGCAACTGGGACTGAGTATCAGGCAGTTTACTCTAGGCACGCTTTTCATCCAAACGGGAAAATGCTGCCCCCTAGCCCAAAACAGGTTAAAGAGAGAAACAACACACAAATCACCCGATTCCCTATTTAGTGCACTACTTTTGAGGGCCCTGAATGTGCTTCTAAATCTGCATTGCTTGTTGTTTGGGGTTTTAGGCTGGGCTTCTGTATATTACTTTGTGACATTGGCTGATGTAAAACGGGCTTTATAAATACATTTTGATTGATTGATTGATTTGGGGAATAGGGTGCCATTTGGGATGCAGGCATGATTGTTGGATTTGGAATAACTGAAGCTCTGTAATATGTTACCGTTATTGGACAGTGGGCTCCAAAATTACAGGCACCCCTGACTGGCAATGCACAAACAACACTTTAAAAAATATAAACGATATAATTATAGAGATAAACTCAAAATACCAACATGTGAGAAATACTGTACTTTATTAATGTTTCAGTGGAACCAACCAACCAAAATCATACAATTATTTAATACAAAATAAATTTCACCAAAATCAAGGTTTCATGATTATTGGCACTCCTCATTTTGTACTTAGTTTAACCACCTCTGGCAAGGATAACAGCATGGAGTCTTTTCCTGTAATGTTTGACCAGGTTAAGGAACACATTTGGAGGGATTTTGGACCATTCCTCTATGCGGATCCTTTCAAGATCCTTCACATTCTTGGGTTTGCACTTATCAACTGCCCTCTTCAACTCAGCCCACAGGTTTTCGATTGGATTGAAGTCTGGCGACTGAGATGGTCATGCCAGAACATTGACTTTGTTGTCACAGAACCATTTCTGTGTGGATCTTGAGGTATGTTTTGGGTCATTGTCTTGTTGGAAAGTCCACCTACGGCCAAGTCCCAGGCCTTTGGGCAGAGGCAACCAGATTGTCAGCACTTGGTGGAATTCATTATGCCATCAATCTTAACCAGTGCCCCTGGACCTCTGGAATTAAAACAGCCCCAAAACTTCACTGACCCACCACCATATTTCACCGTGGGTATGAGGTGCCTCTCCTTGTATGCATCTCTGTTTCGACGCCAAACATGCCGATGCTGTATCTGACCAAAACGTTCAATTTTGGTCTCATCTGACCAGAGCACCTTCTTCCAGTCATCATTTAAATGACGTTTGGCAAACTCCAAGCGCTTGCGCTTGCGTCTGTGTCTTCCTCCCTATCCTGGGGGCAAAATGCATTTGCATCTTCTACACGTGAGGTTTTCAACTGTTCATATCATTAGAATTGTTTATGAATTGCCCTGACAGTGCTCAGTGGTATATTCAATCGTTTGTGGATCTTATTGTAGCCATTACCAGATTTATGAAGGTCTACGACTATCTGTCTCTTTTGAACTGCCAGTTCTTTTGTTTTCTTCATGGTGTTGGATGACAAAGGGATATTGCATGCGTGTTACACCATTTTTAAACCCTAGTGAAACAGGAAGTAATGTAATGGCTCAATATTGTTCCTTAAGACTTATATAAACTTAAATGAGTGGAATTTAATTCCTGGTTTAATTTGCTCAATTTGTTCATTGTTCAGATGTTCATTGTGAAACCTTGATTTGGAGAACATTGATTTTTAATTAAATCAAAAAATGATTTTGGTGGGTTCCATTGAAACATTAACAAAGTACAGTATTTCTCACATGCTGCTATTTTTTGTTTATCTCTATAATGATATTGTTTATATTTTTTTAAGTATTGTTTGTGCATTGCCAGTCAGGTGTGCCAGTAATTTTGGAGCCCGCTGTATTACAAAGTTAATGACAACACACCCAACACTTTAAAACTGGATAAGTTCTGGGTACTCAAACATTTTTAGTAAAGCGACAACCTAAAAATAAGTTAAGAAACTTAAATAGCTGAAGTGAGCAGTACTACCTTCATGTGAGTAATACAAATGCAGGTTTTTTTGTAAGGTATATTATTAGTTGACCGCCCCCACTAAGCCACGCCTCCAATGATTTCCCAGTGTGCCTTGCCTTTTCGATTGAATTGTATAGTTACCACCCATGACTGTATTTGTTAGTGACTGAGAGATGGTTGTTGAATTCATCAATTTTCATTCCTGTGGCCTTCCCCAACTGAGTTCCTAAGTGAATATTATCATTATAATTTAACCATTACATATACCGAAAGGCGTTATACAGTGGCCTGAAACTCATAGTTTACAGGCCACATCAGGCCTGCAAGTAGGGTTGCAAAATTGCACAAACTTTCCCAAACATTTTTTCCAGTAATCTTCTAACCAGGATTTCTGGAAAACCTGGGAAATTTACTAGAATATTGAAACACTAATTGTAAGTGGCATTATGCTGGCTTGCAAAGTGATAATTCCTATTGGAATCTAGCCTGCATTAGGCTATCCAACAGTTGAGATTTGTATTCACCCGCAACCTGCATTCATAATGACTGCGAAGGTAAAGAACCATTTCAGTAATGGATGCAAAAATTCAATAATTGGATTAGTTTACAAAAAGTATTTTGTGTAGCATAACATTGAATCAATCAATCACTCAATGTACATGCCAAAACACAGATATTAAAAACAATTACATAAAATCAACATGCTGGGGAAAAAGTTAATTTGTTATTATTCTGTATCTTTAAAAAAAATGTTGGTGTGACTTCTCATTTAGTTTCGAGTCAGTGCCACATTAACATTTTAAGTAATAATGAATTTTCATTGACTTTGAGCACAACTTACTAGACGTATTTGAGTAAAACATGCTTTGGGGTTTACAGTGATGCCTTCAACATCCATCATCTGCCTGTCAAAACCAGGGATGGAGGGAGTACTGGAGGAGAGGATGAGACAGCATGAGATAGACAGAAAAAGAGGTTGAAAGTCAAAAGAAAAAAATAACAAATCAACTGAAAATACTGATAAGACAGAAAACAAATCTTTAGTAGTGATGGAGATATCCCTTGATAATTATCAAACAAATATGAGCATGTAGGCCAATGTTTTTGTTTTGTTATCTCATCATTATCAAACCACAATAAGCTCCACATGGATGAAAGCATCCTGCCAAAAGTATCCTGCCAAAATCGTCGAAAAATTGTGTGGTTATTACTGCATCCTCATCACAGTGATTCCTGGCCTATTGGTGGGAGGCTGGGAGCTGTCTTTCAGCACCACACACACACACTATTATCATGACTCATGTGTCGGGTTTACAAACACCTGTGTTCATAGAGCACTTCAGGTGGTGCCCCATTCCCCCCACCCCCAATCCTAGCCTTAACCATTAGTGGGAGAAATGCAAAATTGACCGAAGATCAGTGTCTAGGAGCAACTCTACCCCACACCGTGTTTGTTTGTTTGTTTGTTTTCACTGACTGATTTATGAATACTGACCATTCGCTGCCATTCGCTTGGAGCGTCGGCTTTCTATAGATTGATTTCAGAACCATGGACAGCTCTCATCCGCGTCCATAGTGGCAGATTTTAAAGAATTAAATAGAAAATATACAAAAATTCTATACTGAACCTATAAAAGCACAGGAAATCTGACACCAAAATCCCTGAATGCAGAAAAAACGATATTTTCCAGGCAGACTACTCGTGAATGTTGCATACGATTACCGAATAGAGATGGCAAGGGCACACTGGAACATAGGCCTCTTTTTTAATGGCTCTTGACCAAACCAGTCGGTGAAGTATAAAACAAAACTACACGGTCGGAGCTTCCTCCAGGCCACATTGTCATATTTGAGGTATAAATTATGTGATAAAAAGAGAGCAGCTGTCGTAATTATGTGTCAACGCCATTGTCGAGTTTACGACTGAAAAAATACTGCCCTAGGCTACAGCAGGCGAATAACGAGCAAACAGTGCCAAATGCGACGGGGGGAAGGCCAGTCCAGCGGATTAGGCATGGAAACCACCGGTGCCCTAATAATGTTATTGAAATGTACTCAATGTGGAGTGGAGTGGCCATGGCGGAACACCTGGCACCGAGTGGCCGCTACACCGCATGCGCACCACAATACTGAAAAAAGACCACCACCTGCATGCGGTGCGGGGTGATGCATGAATAGGAAAATAGTACCAGCTACTGTAGTCTTTGCCATATACTAGCCTAGCACTAAAAGAAAATATCATAATTTACAGAAAGAATTAACATGTAAAGCTGGGGGATATTTGCTTGGAAATAATAGCCTACTTCTGGTGATATTGTGAAGCCCGTGGAAGGAAAGTTATGACACCGCAAGGCCTGGCCCTTTCTCCATTCCACAACCGATTTAAAACTCCTCAATTGGGGGAAAAGCAACCAAAGACACACACATGCAAGACCTTAGAGTACAAGGCCATATGCTTCTCATCCTGCTTGAACCTTCTGATAAGAGAGCAGAGGATCTCCTTGAATCTGCCATCAGTTACCATGACGATTGACGACTGTATGGGACCAAATCTATTTAGCCAAAATCAACAGATTGGGGGATGATCCCCGTCAGCCTACCTTGCATTCATCCATGCATGTTCTCACTGAATATGCATCCGTTTCATATTTCTGAGTCATAAGCTCAAATTCCTCATATTTCTCCAGGGCGTGTTGGTCGTAGCGCTGGTACGCCTGGACGCACAGGCTGCACCTCGCCACATCGCCATCAATAAGCACGTCAAGACTGCAGTTCAAATTGTCCGGACTCGTAGACCCATAAAACAAATCCAAAAGAGAATAGGAATTACAAAAGGAAAGGTACAAATCACTTATATTTACTGTCCGGGTCCGTTCTTTTTCCAAAAGGTCCTTGCACAAATGATCGGCGTCATCAAAAGTAAAGCAGTTTTTAGATAAACTATCGTGGTGGCAAGTTTCAAGTCGCCACAAAGGTTTGGTAGAATTCCCTATAAAAATAGCATATTCGTTTTCTCTGAGGCTGCTGTGTGCTAAATGGAGGCTGGATGATGGGATGGGGTTTGCAGAAGGGTAAACTCCCATGTCCGTCAATGCAAACTTATCACGGGTCCTTGTCAATTTCGCCTCGGCGCAGAACCATAAGTGATCAGAGAGCAGAATGGTTAGAAACAAGAGTGAAGCCAAGGACAGTCGCCATCTCTGGGCCCTCTCTGAGTCGGTGAATGGTTTTTCGTTCTCGCGGGGTTCTAGCCAGATTTTGAAGCCGTCTTCTTGCTGCAGACACGTCCAAGCACCCCAGGTCATATTTTGGAAACGCGCTTCTTCACCGGCCGACTCCACCGTGGGGGTTTCTCTGCCGCAACATTCATTGACTTGGGGTCTAATTTGGGTTTTTCACCTCTTAAATGTTGGGTCGTAGGTAGTGCTGCTGGTTTACCACCGCGATTATCTGTAATTCACATTCAATTAATGTGTTTGAGGAGATTAAGCTGTGATTTAATGGGGCCGCGTTCTCCATGGCTCTCCGATGAAGATGCTAGTTTTCTGTAGCAACATGTCTCGCTTCCCCCTCCTCTCCTCTAGCCTGCGCTCAGCACTGGTCCTTTGCGTAGACCCGTTTTACGGCAACCTGCATTTACGTTCGACTTGAATCCGCCGGTCGTGGCTCTCAGATGAGGGCTGGGTTCTATGTCAGCCCAGTGATTTTCGCTTCCGTGTCTGCTAGGCGGCAAAATGCCTGAGAAGTTGTATTTTGATGTCCACTGTCATCTTGGTCCTGGGTTAGTTGCCACCATCATGTTCTTATTGGAACACTTTTTTTGTATCATGCGCGACATCTTTAGAGCTGCGACCGTTCCATTCTGACGCACCTGGAGGCTGTGTTTTCAGAAGGTGCAGCATCAGTTGCCATCCAGCTACTCTGAAAGCTAAAACAGATTCTAGGAAATAGTGTGGACTCGAGAGACAGGAGAGTCTGCTCAACAAGTAGCCTAACGGATGACAAAATTGAATATGAAATATTTAGCATCAGTCACAAAACGCAGCCATAGCGTTCGAGTGATAGCTGTCGATGATCCTGAAACCCGGGAATGATTTCATTTCTGTTAGGGTTCCCCCACTAGTGGAATTGAATACAACAACAAAAAATACACTTAGTCTGATCTGACCCATAGGGGTTGATGTGTGTTCTGTATGTATAGCATGCATGCATTATTTTAGAATTATTACTGAATTATGGCCATGTGAATACTTCCATCAAGGTCAAAAGAAATTAAAATACACACACTCCTTTCATTTGTATGTCTGACATGTTCATCAGGTGCATGTCATTATACAATCATTATAACATTTATATAACAACAATATAACATTTAATCATGGCACAATCAATCATTCAGGGTGACACAGGTTCAGGATTGTATCCAAGGCCACCGATCATGTATTGTGTGGTTTGTTTGGCTGTGGACCTTGTTTTTTGTTTGTTTCTCTTTTATCCCACAGGCTTATTTTGCAACAGTCCTTCAAAGACAAAGCAAATAGTATAGCCTATACACTGCAATAAAAGCAAAGATACATTTGAAACACACCATTTAAAAACCAAACAAAAGTTTTTCTTTCTCATTTAAACAGTTACATAACTAACGATCCTAGAGGGTAGTGGGGTCTGCACAACGCATCACCGGGGTCAAACTACCTGCCCTCCAGGACACCTACACCACCCGATGTCACAGGAAGGCCATAAAGATCATCAAGGACAACAACCACCCGAGCCACTGCCTGTTCACCCCGCTATCATCCAGAAGGCGAGGTCAGTACAGGTGCATCAAAGGAGGGACCGAGAGACTGAAAAACAGCTTCTATCTCAAGGCCATCAGACTGTTAAACAGCCACCACTAACATTTAGTGGCTGCTGCCAACATACTGACTCAACTCCAGCCACTTTAATAATGGGAATTGATGGAAATGTATGTAAAAATGTATCACTAGCCAATTCAAACAATGCCACTTAATATAATGTTTACATACCCTACATTACTCATCTCATATGTATATGTATATACTGTACTCTATATCATCTACTGCATCTTGCCATCTTTATGTAATACATGCATCACTAGCCACTTTAAACTATGCCACTTTATGTTTATATACCCTACATTACTCATCTCATATGTATATACTGTACTCTATACCATCTACTGCATCTTGCCTATGCCGTTCTGTACCATCACTCATTCATATATCTTTATGTACATATTCTTTATCCCTTTACACTTGTGTGTATAAGGTAGTAGTTGTGGAATTGTTAGGTTAGATTACTCGTTGGTTATTACTGCATTGTCGGAACTAGAAGCACAAGCATTTCGCTACACTTGCATTAACATCTGCTAACCATGTGTATGTGACAAATAAAATTTGATTTGATTTGATCCGGAGTGGTATAGATTGCATAAAACAGGTGAATAGCTAGATGAGCTTTGGTAAAGATTCCTGGCAACAAATCTTGAACTCATTTCAGTTTCTCTTCCTTCTCTCCTGTAGAATACTTGTTAGTTCCTTCTCTATTCTCCATACAAATGTCTTTACTACTCCTTCACGGATCCTTTGTAAATACCCAGTTGAACCAAAGTAAAGCATGAGAGAAGGTCAGTGGAAAGAAACAACCCATCATGCATTTGGAATTATTCTGCATCACTTTGTGTCCTTGCCATTGATGACTGCAATCTATAGGCAATTGGCCACAGACGAGAAACTGAACTGAGGTCAGGGGTCATATTTATAAAGCTTCTCAAAGTGGGAGTGCTGATCTAGGATCAGGTCCCCCTTGTCCATGTGATCTTTTTCATTATGATCAAAAGTTAAAACTGAAGCTACATCAGCATTCTTACTATGAGATGCTTTAAGAATATGGGCCCAGTTGTCTGAGAGCTAGCTGGTCTGAGAGCTGTGCTATATACAGTAGAGTGTAGTGTAGGTGATGCAGACAGATACGTTGATCAGAGGTTTGCTGTAGAGAAAAAAAAAAGTTTCTGTCTGTCTGTCTTATTGAATTTCCTTCTTTATAAATCTCTCTCTCTCACACACACACACACACACACACACACACACACACACACACACACACACACACACACACACACACACGCACACAAAGACATCTATGCAGCAGAAAGTTATATAAACACTCAGAAACCCAAATACACCACAGAAACACAATCAAACACTAATGTATACGCACATACTGTATATACACAAATCCAATGACCACATGCATACACACATACAGTATGCATGCAAAGACAATGACACGCAAACATACTTGACATGGCGGGTTAACAGGAGGGACGGATTGAAGATTTTCAGGATTTACACAGAATTGGTTATGCAAATACAGATGCATTCCAGGAAACAATTATTGATAATAGAGCAGGCACACACACACACACACACACACACACACACACACACACACACACACACACACACACACACACACACACACACACACACACACACACACACACACACACACACACACACACACACACACATACACCATATGGAGTAGAAAGGCAGGCTACTACTTCATTGCTTATGAGAAACACCTGCTATTGGTAGTTTGTTGTGTGGTGTCTTTTTGATGTATCATATACTAATGTCTGATCATTTTTGCAATTTTGTCTTTTTTGTTGTTGATCTCATTAAAAACATCCTACATTCTTAAGTATCAGTTCTGAATCAAGTATGGGGTATAGTGGGGGGAAATGTTTTCTAATGATCAAGCTTTTGGTGGCGTTTCCCCCAACTATATTGCAGGCGATGCATTGCATCAACCAATGTTTGTGCTCCACGTCATTGACTGCACAATTAGGCATCAGATTGCTATATCATATGATGTGGTTAGCTGATATGTTAAAGTTGAATGGCGCAGAAGGAGATGGCTGCCGTTTTACGGGCTCTTAACCAATTGTGATATTGCGTGTGTTTTTTTGCGTTATTTGTAACTTATTTTATATATAATGTTTCTGTCACCGTCTCTTATGACCGAAAAGAGCTTCTGGATATCAGGACAGCGATTACTCACCTCGTACTAGAAGATTTTTTCTTTAATGAGTGGTACGCTGAGGATTTACTTCAGACACCTGGGAATGCCCTCATCCCCGTCGTTCGCATTAGAAAGAGATGGAGATATTGGGGACATAGGTAATGGGTGCCTTATAAGGATCTGATGGCGAGTGGGTAGTGTGCCTCTACCATCAGTCCTATTAGCTAACGTACAAACATTGGATAACAAAATAGACAAGCTACGATCACGAATATCCTACCAACGGCACATTAGAAAGTATATTATCTGAGGCCTCCCTCCTGGCGCAGTGGTCTAAGGCACTGCATTGCAATTGTGCCACTAGAGATCCTGGTTCGAGTCCAGGCTCTGTCGCAGCTGGCCGGGATCAGGAGACCCATGGGGCTGCGAATAATTGGCCTAGCGTCGTCCGGATTAGGAGAGGGTTTGGCAGGCAGGAATGTCCTTGTCTCATCGTGCTCTAGCGACTCCTGTGGCGGCCGGGCGCATGACACGGTCACCAGGTGTACGGTGTTTCCTCTGACACATTGGTGTGGCTGGCTTCCGGGTTAAGTAGGCATTGTGTCAAGAAGCAGTGCAGCTTGGTTGGGTCATGTTTCAGAAGACACATGGCTCTCGACCTTCGCCTCTCCCGAGTCTGTGCAGGAGTTGCAGTGA
The DNA here is from genome assembly GCF_045679555.1 of Salvelinus alpinus. Taxonomy (NCBI): domain Eukaryota; kingdom Metazoa; phylum Chordata; class Actinopteri; order Salmoniformes; family Salmonidae; genus Salvelinus; species Salvelinus alpinus. Next base: position 45,100,113 of record NC_092095.1, on the reverse strand, counting down.
TTAGACAAGACTGTAACTACCAATTAGATACAATGAAATTTGGGGAGAATGAAAATTGGGGAGAAAAAGGGGGAGAAGTAAAATAAATAAAAATGTAACATCTTAAATATTTTATGGCTGAACGATGACATAAACCACACTACCAAGAGAGTTTTCATCTATATTTTTCGTAGCTGTCTATTTACTACCACAAACCGATGCTAGCACTATGTCCGCACGGAGCTCCTAGTGGCCGGGGACTTTAATGCAGGGAAACTTAAATCCGTTTTAACTCATTTCTACCAGCACGTTAAATGTGCAAAAACTCTAGACCACCTTTACTCCACACACAGAGACACGTAAAAAGCTCTCCCTTCGCCCTCCATTTGGCAAAACTGACTATAATTATATCCTCCTGATTCCTGCTTACAAGCAACAGCAAGCAACAACTAAAGCAGGAAGCACCAGGGTCTCGGTATATAAAGAAGTGATCAAATGACACAGATGCTAAGCTACAGGACTGTTTTGCTAGCACAGACTGGAATATGTTCCGGGATTCTTCCGATGGCATTGAGGAGTACACCACATCAGTCACTGGCTTCATCAATGAATGCATCGATGATGTCATCCCACAGTGACCATACGTACATACCCCAACCAGAAGCCATGGATTACAGGCAACATCTGCACTGAGCTAAAAGGTAGAGCTGCCGCTTTCAGGGAGCGGGACTCAAACCCGGACGCTTATAAGAAATCCAGCTATGCTGAATCGTAGTACTACACCGGCTCCGACACTCGTCGGATGTGGCAGGGCTTGCAAACTATTACAGACTACAAAGGGAAGCACAGCAGCGAGCTGCCCAGTGACACGAGCCTACCAGACAAGCTAAATTACTTCTATGCTCGCTTCGAGGCAAGGAACACTGAAGCATGCATTAGAGCCAGTGGCGATTTTAGCATGTAAATCTTGGTGGGGACAAAAAACACTACAACAGTGACAAATGGTGCCCACAACCTGTTAGAGCCTACATAAAGCTGTCCCAACAGCAGAGTCCCGACAGCTTACTACTGCTACACCTGGCTTTCAGCGGAGCCTTGTCTGGCATTGAAACAGTTAATTCAGCCTCATTTACTGCCTTTTAAACTATGGCATAAGGGGACGACAAGTGGATAAGAGGCAATCCATACTATCGATTAAGACATTAATGAGCAAGTGAAGATGGACGTAGTCAATATAACTATTTGTTCAGCACTTTTTAAATGTACAGCGACAGAAGTCAGAACATGGGCCGTTCTTACAGTACTCCATGTACAAGTTAAAACCGTAGGATAAATAAATGGAGCAGATAAACAGACAATAAAAGGTCTTACAATATTTGATGATTACATTTCTCTAAAACAGGTTATGGGCTATTTGTGCACCACCAAGTTAGAACCATAGGCGAAAATAAGAGGTGAAAATAGACCAAATTATTATGGTGAGGCACATTGAACGCCATTTGGGTCTTTACGTGTCAAAAAAGATACACGTCATATAACACCAGTTGACACGTTAAATAAGCTTTTAAATTGAAATGTCAAATAACACAATTCTATCATAGAATGTGCAAGCCAAGCACCACCAATACTATCAGTAGCACTGTCAAAGCTGTACAAAATAGTAGCCAAACAGGCACACACCGGGTCACGAACGATGTGTTTACAATATTGCGTTGGTGAGGCACATAGGCTACTAACAGCTTACTACAAAATATACACTTAGTATTACTTTCTTAGCTACAGTATACATTTCTCCCTTGCATAATACATCATTTATGCAGCAGCATACAATTTTTTTTTTTGGACTCACCTTGTGAAGGTGGCGCAGCGGCCCTTTGTGGGCAAATTTTGTCATCCAACTTTGTCTAAAAGTCTGGCATTCTCTGGATTTATGGTGGAAACTCCACAGAGCCTCTCCATTGAATAGCAGGCTAACATTAGTGGTTTCTTTGCAACGCTTGCAGTTAGCCACTTATTTCTTCCAAACGACTCATTGTTAAATTTGCGATTTCCAACTTGTGTAATCTTTATGTACAATGGCCGATGAGCACAGATATGTTTTATCTATAATTTCTCTTCATTATTTACCTTCATATGACAAGGATTAAAAAGGATTTGCCAGTAGATTGTCAACTTGATGACAACTGATGACGACTGCTAGCTAAGACTTTGAAAGTAAGACATTGACATGATCACTCCAATCAAAGCTACTGTAGATATAGGGTGATTTGATGTCGTTCTATCTGTGGCCATTGACCTTGAGCCTTCTTGGATCGGCACTTCTAATATAACTCTATGGCAGAACCCAAGGGGCTAACATTTTTTAGCCCTAAGCTTAGAATTGGCGATGACGTACTGTCCCATAAGAAACAGAAAACTGAGCCAATCAGGCATAACGCTCTGTATTTTCTGCAGGCTAGCCCCACCACCACAGAAAGCACTAAGCTAGGCTGAAACATCTGCATTTGGAGCTGCCTTACTCAAGAAAACAAAAAAGAGACCATATTTGTTTGCGGCTTTGACCACTTTGGATGAGGAGGGGTAACTGAAAAAACAAGCAGAGTTTTTTGCTATGATAAACGTCCTGATGATGCATCCTCAAAGTAAACACCCCTGCTCTCCACTCTCCGTCACAGTCAATTTTAGGAGATGGGTGGAGATTGCGATGCCAGCCCAAAGTGGTGTGTGTGTGTACCTTTCTGCGTGTGTGAGTGTGTGCAATACCAACCCAAAGAGGTGTGTGTGTTTGTGCATGTACGTTCCTGTGTGTGTGTATGTGTGTGTGTGTATGTGTGTGTATGTGTGTGCATTTTCCCGGGTGTACGCTCCTGTATGCCTGTGTGTGTGTTTGTTTGTGTGTGTGAGTGCGTGACGTAAGGAATGCGGGAAATGGTCTTCAAACTGGGCCGTCTTCTAGTCACTCTGCCTCATTACATCCATATTTCTCCCTCGGCAGCACCGCTGGAACTCTGTAAATCTCCCCTTAGTTACGTCTAGAAAAGCCTACTGAGACAGCCACTGTGTCTCCCGACACCAAACGTCTATCTCCTCCCAATGGGCCATTGCTCATCTGTAATTTTTTTTGGGAAAAGACTTAATCCGACACCTTCCACCACATCAGCACGGGAAACACTTTGGCTTGGGAGATGCTGAAAACTGAGTGTTTGAGCTGGAATTACATCGTAACAATTTTTTTATGTTGAAAGTCTGCTCTAAACTCTTCTAAAAAATCTAATTAAAAGAGGTATAGCAAGGCCTGAGAAGTTGGATCTCCTTCCTCATATGAACTTCCTGTCAGAGTAACCTTTAACACAATTACTTTTTTTTACATTGTTTGCAAACTGATATGTGACGTGTATTAATACCAAATAACATTTATACCTAAAAATGTGGTGCTCAAAACAGGTGGGGCTCTGCCACTGATGAAAGTATCAGCTATTCCGGACGACTGTGTGATCACGCTCTCTGTAGCCGATGTGTTACGTTCGTTGATGGAAGGATCAGACCAATGTGCAGCGTGGTAGGCATACATCTTTCTTTTATTGATGACACCGAAAAAACAACATATACAAAACGAAACGCACAGTTCTGTAGGGCTGGAAAGCAATAGTACAAAAATAAGATCCCACAAACTAAGGTGGAAAAAAGGCTGCCTAAGCATGATCCCCAATCAGAGACAACGATAGACAGCTGCCTCTGATTGGGAACGATACCCGGCCAACAAAGAAATAGAAAACATAGATTGCCCACCCTAGTCACACCCTGACCTAACCAAATAGAGAATTAAAAGGATCTCTAAGGTCAAGGCGTGACATTACTACATTACTACACGTTACTACATGATTCCATATGTGTTATTTCATAGTTTTGATGTCTTCACTATTATTCTACAATGTAGAAAATAGAACAAATAAAGAAAAACCCTGGATTGAGTAGGTGTGTCCAAACTTTTGACTGGTACTGTAAGTATTCAGTACCCTTTGTTATGAGACTCGAAATTGAGCTCAGATGCATCCTCTTTCCATTGATCATCCTTGAGATGTTTCTACAACTTGATTAGAGTCCACCTGTGGTACATTCAATTGATTGTACATGATTTAGAAAGGCACACACCTGTCTATATAAGGTCCCACAGTTGCCAGTGCATGTCAGAGCAAAAACCAAGCCATAAGGTCGAAGGAATTGTCCGTAGAGCTCCGAAACAGGATTGTGTTGAGGCACAGATCTGGGGAAGTGTACCAAAACATTTCTGCAGCAATGAAGGTCCCCAAGAATACAGCGGCCTCCATCATTTTTTAATGGAAGAAGTCTTCCTAGAGCTGGCCATTCGGCCAAACTGAGCAATCAGGAGAGAAGGGCCTTGGTCAGGGAGGCGACCAAGAACGTGATGGTCACTCTGACAGAGCTCTCGAGTTCCTCCGTGGAGATGGGAGAACCTTCCAGAAGGATAACCATCTCTGCAGCACTGCCCCAATCAGGCCTTCATGGTATTGTGGCCAGACTAAAGCCATTCCTCAGTAAAAGGCATGACAGCACGCTTGGAGTTTGCCATAAGGCACCTAAAGACTCTCAGACCATGAGAAACAAGATTCTCTGGTCTGATGATACCAAGATTGAACTATTTGGCCTGAATGCCAAGCGTCACGTCTAGAGGATACCTGGCACCATCCCTACGGTGAAACATGGTGGTGGCAGCATCATGCTTTGGGGATGTTTTTCAGAGGCAGGGGCTGGGAGACTAGTCAGGATCGAGGCAAAAATGAACGGAGCAAAGTACAGAAATGAAAACCTGCTCCAGAGCGCTCAGGACCACAGACTGGGGCGAAGGTTCACCTTCCAACAGGACAACAACCCTAAGCACAAAGCTGTAATCACTTCCAAAGATGCTTCAACAAAGTACTGAGTAAAGGGTCTGAATACTTATGTAAATGTGCTATTTCACTTTTAGGGGGGGGGGCAACAAAATGTTAACCTGTTTTTGCTTTGTCATTATGGTGTATTGTGTGTAGATTGATGAGGGAAAAAACACAATTTAATCAATTTTAGAATAAGGCTGTAACGTAACAAAATGTGGAAAAAGTCAAGGGGTCTGAATACTTTCCGAAGGCACTGTATGTGGCACTTATTCAAATAAAATGTTCCAACTAGTTTACAGGTTGCTGTCAATGTGGACCCCAATAACTCTTAAGACTCAATTTAATTAAACCACACTGTTTACTTGGTTGAGATTTTTAAAAAGCCCAAAAACTCATGACCTGCATCTCAAATGGCACCTTATTCCCTATATAGTGCACTACTTTTGACCAGAGCCTTATGGGTCCTGGTCAAAAGTAGTACACTTTATATGGAATAGAGTGCCATTTGAGACAAATCCATACACTCAACAGGGACTGGTTGGGAAGGGAACAACAACAGACATTCAGTCCCACGGTACCTCTGTGACCTTTTCTCGAGAGGGAACATCTTTGCCGAGAGCCCCATGAGATCCTATTTTGGAGGACTCCCGTGGCTTGCCCATCTCTCTGACAAGACACATCGTTCCCCTCAAGAACCCCACACGGCTCACTGATTCTCTCTACTCAAAGCACGGCCAGGCAGTGCACTCTATCTCCTCTCACTCAGGCATGGCTACTGGAGGTGGATTGTAAGGTACAAACATGAAAAAAAACAGCACACCAGCAAAGACAGATGACCATTCTTGACTTTGTTCAAGGTCAATTGTCTGCCTTTACTAGTGTGCTGTTTTTCATGTTATGTACAGTACCATGTCTTCACTATTATTCTACAATGTAGAAAATAGTACAAATAAAGAAAAGCCCTTAAATGAGTAGGTGTGTCCAAACTTTTGACTGGTACTGTAGATCTATACTCGCATATCAAGAAGCTGATTAAACAGCATGATCATTACACAGGTGCACCTTGTGCTGGGGACAATAAAAGACAACTGCCGTTTTGTCACACATCACAATGCCACTGATGCCTCAAGTTTTGATGTAGCGTGCTATTGGCATGCTGACTAGAGACTTTGGCAGAACATCCAACCGGCCTCACAACCATAGACCACGTGTATGAAATCGTGTTGGCAAGCGGTTTGCTGATGTCAACTGTCAACGTTGTGAACAGAGTGCCCCATGGTGACGGTAGGGTTATGGTATGAGCAGGCATAAGCTACAGACAACAAACACAATTGCATTTTATCGATGGCAATTTGAATGCAGAGATATAGTGACGAGATCCTGAGGCCCATTGTCGTACCATTCATCCACCCCATCACCTCATGAGAAATCCATAGGTTAGGGCCTAATGAACGTATTTCAATTGACTGATTTCCTTATATGAACTGTAACTCAGTAAAATCGTCGAAATTGTTGCGTATAGATGTAATTTAATTACCAGCTCTGACGAATGCCTTGAGGCCGATAAGTAAAGCTTAATAAAGAGCAGTGATACTAGGAAGAGAAGTGTGCGGGTTTCTTCTTTTTTCTCTCAAATGAACAGATATAAAAATCACTTTTTCTTTCATTAAAGTCAGTTAATTTACTGAAGTTAACATCGTAACAACTGTTTTAATATTTAGATACCTGGACAATACATAAAGACCATCTTCTAATACCAATTCCCATATTTATTCAAAATATTTATTTTAGTTCCAAAACATGAGAATTGAAAATATAGTTTTTTAAGTTATACAGTATAATATAATTTGCATTAAATGTAACAAATAGTTTAGGGGTCCCGTGTGGTCCCGTGTGGCTCAGTTGGTAGAGCATGGCGCTTGCAAGGCCAGGGTTGTGGGTTCATTCCCCACGGGGGGACCAGGATGAATATGTATGAACTTTCCAATTTGTAAGTCGCTCTGGATAAGAGCGTCTGCTAAATGACGTAAATGTAGACAGGGTTTTCCAAACTCGGTCCTCGGGACCCCAAGGGTTGCAGTTTTGGTTTTTGCCCTAGCACTACACAGCTGATTGTAATAATCAACTAATCATCAAGCTTTGATCATTTGAATCAGCTGTGTAGTGTTAGGGCAAAAACCAAAACGTTTAACCCTTGGTGTCTCGCTGTCAGTTTGGGAAACGATGGGAAAGACAGTCTTCAAATATCTTAACACAATAGTCTGCATTGGTAAGGACATTAAAATAGCTTACCTCAATTACAGGAGATACACCATTAGATATAGGCCTCCTTTATCCATATTCAAATGTGTAGAAAAACACTGCATAACGCTACCTTCTGATTAATAAAACCCTTTAAAACAATCATTTATTTACACTCTAAAATGGATTAAAACAAAATACTACAATCCCAGAGATATGTCAATCATAATGTGCTGAGTGTCCAGCATTAGATAACTTAATGGATTGGCTTTAACCATCACACTAGGTAGTCATTGTCATTCCGCAAAAACCCTGCTTTGGTACTCTGTTACCCATGACTCTCTAACAATCTTAAATATTTTGGTAAATAGTCGTCTGAGGGTTCTTAAAGCCAACACTCTTGTTTCATCCATCACTATGACATGAGAGACCCCGAGCTTCTCCACTACTGTCCCTCCGTGGAAGTTGAATTCCAGAGCCCATGTGTCCAGACAGGTGCTTTTAGGGTCTCCTATGTCTGCGTACCTGTCCTGGTAGACCCTGAAAGGTCTGAACATGCTAGTGGGGAGGTCGTCCCAGCTATAGCGTTTCTCCACCTTAGCGATGCACTGTGCTGTCAAAATGTCCACACTACAAATCCGACCAAAGACTTCCCTCAGCTGCTGCTCGTCCGTGTCCACGAAGTAGCTGTCTCCGTAGCAATCGTATTCCTTGGCAAAGTGCTCCTTGGTGGAGGGCGACATGTGTATCATGTGACACAGTTTCCATGGCACCACCTGCTTCCTGTGTAGGCACTCCAGCAGCCAGGCAGCCCACACCACGTCGTGCTGGTCTGAAGAGATCAGGTTCTTCACATGTATGTTCTCCACAGCGGCGATCACACAGTAGGTGTCCAGTCCCTGGTTCTGGACCACAATACCGCTACATCGGGCCACTGCTTTCTCTAGCTCCGCCTTGGGGTGCGCCTCGTTGCAGTCCATAACACAGAACTCCACGTCCTCGAACATGTTTCTCTCCTTGGTGACGCCAGATAGGTCCTGGGACTTGAAGTGGTCGATTACGCCAACAGACTTCTTGGGCTTGGCTGCTGCCGGCGCCTTTCGCTTCTTCTTTTCGGACTCGTCATTGTCATTGATGCGGAGGTGGCGCGAGAACAACTTCCCAGGCGGCTTGTTGTGAAACTTATCGAGCTCAGCTAGGGTCATGAACTGGTGCCACTCTTTGTCCTCCCGGATCTTCTCGATTCTGGAGAAGCGTAGCGTGCAGTTGGTTTTGTACATGTCACTATTGACTATTTCTGCTGCCTTTACCTGGATGATGACTGAGTTACACGGGTCAATATAGACTTCCGGTCTCTACCTCCCACACAGGAAAGAGGCCGGAGGGTCGTTCTTCCGGTAGACATTCCAGTGCTTGGCCAGCTTCAGCCCCAAGTCGTGGAGCTCCTTCATGGTGTAGCCAGAGCCGATGCGACAGAGCTTGTGGAAGACGGAGGGTTTCTCTCCAGGCGTCAGAGCTTCGGCCACCGTGACAAGGAAATGAGACATCATGCCACCTCACCTTCCTTTTCCCCAGTAGCCTCCGACAATCAACAGGTCGGGCTCATCCATCAAGCCATCAACGTACTCCGGCTTGAGCCAGCCCTCACCTCGCTTATCGGGCTTGTAGATGGATGAGGGATCTTTTACCATGATGCCCTCCTCCCTGTTGTCAATGACTTCGTTGAGGGGAGTTCACCACCTCTTGGATGGTTTTGGCCTCCGTTTTCGGCACCACGTGTATAGTGAATACAGTCTGAAGGTTGTCGTGGCGCTCCTTCAACATCTCATTGCCAAACTTGTGGTCGTTCACAAGAAGTACATCGAAAACGCAAGAGCGTTTCGCAATGCACCAAATTGCTGGGTGTACTCAAGGAGTTCCGCGTGAAGTACTTGTAGACGTCGCCATCGTTGTGCAGCTGGATGTGCTCTCCATCCAGCTTGCTCTTTATGAAGAAGGTGCTGTTGCCCATCTGCTTCTCCACCTGGTGCATGTTGGCCACGGCGGCCAGCATAGGTTTGAAGGCAGAGAACAGGCCAATGGACACTTCGCTGAGGGACAGAGGGGTCGTGGAGCTGCCGGCAAACCTTGTTTAGGTCTGTGGTGACGTTGTAGAGCTCGGCCGCATCTGAGTGGAACACCTGGAGCACGGTCTCTTTGCTGACCCCCAGCTTCATGTCCTTCCGGATCATGCGGATAAGCCATTTCTAATCCAGTGCCGTGCTCTTTGTTATAAGGTGCAGCAGGCTCTTCTTCACCAAGTCCTTCTGCTTACCGGTGTTGTTGATGGCCACCGAGTCCAGAAAGTCATTGACTTCTCTGATGGTGAGGTTGCCCTGGCTTGTGCAGCCTTTCTTCAACACAAAGTAGGCCATAAGGGCAAAGTCTCCCGCCTCCCCCTGAGATGTGTTGGGGGTGCGGTAATTCAACAGTTTGTTGGCCTCCGGTCCGTTCTTGGGGAGACCCAAGACGTCTATGTAGAGCTTGGCTGACATGCTCTCTTTAATGCCATAGACCATACGCTCCCTTTCGAACGGGGGCACTATGAGACGCATGGCCGGGTAAAAAGAGTCTGTGGTGGTAGGGTTGTCTTTGTGGAGAGCCGCATGGAACCTACTCCAGGAGTCCATGAAGTCACGGAGAAACTATGATTTGTCTGGTCGGCGTTTGGTCTTCTATATTTTTTCAAGCATGGTGCACAGGTGAAGAAATGGAACTTGAGCAGCGACAGAGCTCTGGGGAGCAGCAGCTTCGCTTTTTGAGGTTCCCTCCATTGTGAAAGCTAAAAAAAAAAAAAAGAAGAACAAACATTAATGACCCTCAGATTCTAAGGGTGGCTCTTAGTTTTCATCCAGGTATGTATGTAATTGTTTTATTGATTGAAAAATATGATACTGTACTTTAGTAGTGTTCTACAGTGCCTACTTCATTTACAATGTATAGTGCTGGAGCCTGTACGTTATATGCAGCACAGTACATGCAGTATAACAACATTTCCCAAATTTCTCAGTTTCGTAGCTCATAACTACTCAATAAACAAAACATAACTTGAGAAGTATGTGTTTTAAAAAGCCGTATGACCTAATTCATCACACCAGCCACATGTTTAGAAACTAGTTAGCGAGAATGTAAACTATACAATGCATAGCCTAAATATTTATTGAAAACATCTCAAGTTAGCTACCTATCTTACCTCAAAGCAACCAGCCAACTCGTCAGTGTCTTGCAACTCTTTGGGGATCCCTCCTCTACAACATGCGACAAGCCCGGGTTATGACTGCATCATACATTCCCTGACGAACCTGAAACAAACCAGACAGTAGTTGAGTACTTGAATACTAAGCACAGCTAGCTAGCATTGTTGTGCCAAAGGTTGTGCAATGGCGCATGGAAATGCAGTTGGGGCCACTTTGGTAGGCTATGCTAGTTAGCATGCAATCTATAGACACAGCTGTTCGATACTAACGTTAGATAAATTCATGTTGTCATGTTGTGTGATACGATTACAAATTCAACAAATAATGTATCAAATTACATGATTACTTCTTCTCGGTCTCAAAACATAACCATTGCGGTTTTCGATTATTATTTACTAACTGTTATTTGAGTTTCTAAAAAACACTTCCTTGTTCACAAAGCAAAAACAAGGGACATAATGGACCTGGGGTAAAGCAATTATTTCATGCGTCAGGAGAGGGCAACAGATATATGTAAAAAAAAATAAAAAAATAAAAAAGTAAATCCACAGCTGGATGCAGGAGTTGCATAAATGAGATGTTAGTGCAGTGCTAATTAGAATGTCCTTTATTATGTGTCCACCTTTTTTATATAAAGGTGATAGGATAACATTTATTTTAACAATGTTTCTGTGAAACATTTCATTTTGATACATATTCATTGATGCAGATACAGTACATGGTCACAATACCTTTGGTTATATGCAGATAAATAATCATTAAGCAATAATCATTTTGTAAACACACCTCTATAATAGCTTTGAATTTGATCAAACTCATGTTCCAATGTCCATAAAAATTGGTTTAAGTAATTTAAATCCTGACACAGTATGCAACACACGCATACACCTCAAGACTGTATTAACCTATATAGTCTGGAAATTCTTTCAAATTCCTCACTGTGCACTGCCCCGCCTGCCCTGAATATAACACACAACATAGGCCTACAATCAACCAACAGATTTACTTGAGGTCAAGAGTCCCCGCACCAAGCAAAACATGAAGATAAAGATGTATATGAACTGTGGTGCTTAAGTTACCCAAAAAAGTATTGTACACTGCAGCTCAATGAAAGTATTGTAGACTGAAGATTGTGTGCACATGCAAAACATTTGTTCTTGCTTACTCTTTACATGTATAGTGAATTCTATTCACAGTACCAGTAAACAGTTTGGACGCATCTACTCATTCAAGGGTTTTTCTTTATTTTTTGCTATTTTCTACATTGTAGAATAATAGTGAAGACATCAAGACAGTCGTGAAGAGGGCACGACAGAGCCTATTCCCCCTCAGGAGACTGAAATATTTGGCATGGGTGCTCAGAGCCTCAAAAAGATCTACAGCTGTACCATCGAGAGCATCCTGACTGGTTGCATCACTGCCTGGTATGGCAACTGCTCAGCCTCCGACCGCAAAGTACTACAAAGGGTAGTGCGTATGGCCCAGTACATCACTGGGGCCAAGCTTCCTGCCATCCAGGACCTCTATACCACGTGGTGTCAGAGGAAGGCCCTAAAAATTGTCAAAGATTCCAGCCACCCTAGTCATAGACTGTTCTCTCTACTACTGCATGGCAATCGGTACCGAAGCACCAAGTTTAGGTCCAAAAGGCTTCTTAACAGCTTCTACCCCCAAGCCATAAGACTCCTGAACAGCTAATCAAATGGCTACCCAGACTATATGCATTGCCCCCCCCCCCCCCCCCCCACCTCTCTTTTACACTGCTGCTACTCTCTGTTTTTTTATCTATGCGTAGTCACTTTAACGCTACCTACATGTACATATTACCTCGACTAACCGGTGCCCTCGCACATTGACTCTGTACTGGTACCCGCTGTATATAGCCTCGCTGTTGTTATTTTACTGCTGCACTTTAATGCTCTTTACTTAACTATTTTTTACCTAACACTTATTTTTCTTAAACTGCAATGTTAGTTAATTAAGGGCTTGTAAGTAAGCATTTCACTGTAAGGTCTACTACCCCTGTTGTATTCTGCGCAAATCATTTGATTTGATTTGATATGAAACTATGAAATAACACATGGAATCATGTAGTAACCAAAAAAGTGTTAAGCAAATCAAAATATATTTTATATTTGTGATTCTTCAAAGTAGCCACCCTTTTCCCTTTGCCTTGATGACAGCTTTGCACACTCTTGACATTCTCTCAACCAGTTTCATGAGATAGTCACCTGAAATGCATTTCAATTAACAGGTGTGCCTTGTTAAAAGTTAATTTGTGGAATTTCTTTCCTTCTTAATGTGTTTGAGCCAATCAGTTGTGTGGTGGCAAGGTAGGAGGGTATACAAAAGATAGCCCATATTATGGCAAGAACAGCTCAAATAAGCAAAGAGAAATGACAGTCTATCATTACTTTAAGACATGGTCAGTCAATCAGGAGAATTAAGAACTTTGAAAGTTTCTTCAAGTGCAGTTGCAAAGACCATCAAGCGCTATGATGAAACTGGCTCTCATGAGGACCGCCACAGGAAAGGAAGACGCAAAGTTACCTCTGCTGCAGAGGATAAGTTCATTAGAGTTACCAGCCTCAAAAATTGCAGCCCAAATAAATGCTTCACAGAGTTCAAGTTACAGACACATCTCAACTATTCAGAGGACACTACGTGAATCAGGCCTTCATGGTTGAATTGCTGCAAAGAAACCACTACTAAAGGACACCAATAAGAAGAAAATACGTGCTTTTCCAAGAAACACGTGCAATGAACATTAGACTGGTGGAAATCTGTCTTTTGGTCTGATGAGTGTCTTTGTGAGACGCAGAGTTGGTGAACGGATGATCTCCGCATGTGTGGTTCCCACGGTGAAGCATGGAGGAGGAGGTGTGATGGTGTGGGGGTGCTTTGCTGGTGACACTGTCAGTGATTTATTTAGAATTCAAGGCACACTTAACCAACATGGCTACCACAGCATTCTGCAGCGATACGCCATCCCATCTGGTTTGCGCTTAGTGGGACTATCATTTGTTTTTTCAACAGGACAGTGACCCAACATACCTCCAGGCTGTGTAAGAGCTATTTGACCAAGAAGGAGAGTGATGGAGTGCTGCATCAGATGACCTGGCCTCCACAATCACTCGACCTCACCCGACCTTGGGATGAGTTGGACCGCAGAGTGAAGGAAAAGCAGCCAACAAGTGCTCAGCATTTGTGGGAACTCCTTCAAGACTGTTGGAAAATCATTCCAGGTGAAGCTGGTTGAGAGAATGCCAAGAGTGTGCAAAGCTGTCATCAAGGCAAAGGGTGGCTACTTTGAAGAATCTCAAATATGAAATATATCTTGATTTGTTTAACACCTTTTTGTTACTACATGATTCCATATGTGTTATTTTATGGCGTTGATGTATTCATTATTATTATACAATGTAGAAAATAGAAAAAATTAAGAAAAACCCTTGAATGAGTAGGTGTGTCCAAACTTTTGACAGGTCATGTAGTTCAACCAGTGGCCAATATATCTATGATTACACAAAAAGACTAGCAGGGTCCTCACTCCATTTATTTATAATATAATAATAATTATAGGGTGTGCATTTGATGCAGATACACTCGTAGGTCATTCCCTGACACTGATAGAAAGTCAGATATTGTTTCATACTCCTAATGGTTAAGGTAAGAATTCGGTGTAGGGCAATCTGATCCTAGATCTGTGCTTCGGGGGCAACTTCTACCTCTGAAGCAGGTTATCTGGTTTGCTAATTCATCTTTGCCCGCTAGAGGGCCTCCTCTCCCTCTACATGTGTGTGTGAGAGAGAGAGAGCAGCATAGTCCTGAGTTAACAGTGGTGAAGCCACCCAGGAAGCTGCAGTAGTGAAGCCAGCCAGGAAGAGATTGGAGTCGCAGGACAGAGAACACACACACAATGTTGGTTTATCATAGTGGCACATGGCTCATTTATTTTTTTACATTTATTTTATTTAACCTTTATTTAACTAGGCAAGTCAGTTAAGAACACATTTTTATTTACAATGACGGCCTACCCCGCAAACCCGGACACTGCTGGGCCAATTGTGCGCCGCCCTATGGGACTCCCAATCACAGCCAGATGTGATGCAGCCTGGATTCAAACCAGGTACTGCAGTGATGCCTCTTGCACTGAGATGCAGTGTCTTAGACCACTGCACCACTCAGGAGCAGATGCCTGACAGGGATATAGGCCTATGCTTGAGTTAAACTAACATCCACAGTCAGTCATAGCATAGGACTGCAGAGTTAGCCAGGTTCATAACAGCGGTTGCGTAACAGTGCTCTATGTGCCACAGTCAGAGAGCGAGGTAGAGTGAGCGCCGACCTAGAAGATGGTAAACAAGTGATGTATGCTTCTGCTCACTCCAGGGTGAGGGGGGAATGCAGGATAGGATTTGAAGGGGTATGTGGGAGGGTAGTATCATCTGGGACTGGCAGGTTTGTACTGCTCATCCTTCACAGAGGTACTGGATATGGAACATGTTTGGATCTTGACTTAACTGTAAGTAAGCTTCTACTGTGACTGTTATGGTTCTAATACCAGGGGAGGTATTTATCAATCCTAGATCAGCACTCCTACCCTGAGACGCTTTATGAATATGGACTTGCTGCAGTAATTATATCCCAGAAACAGTGATGATGATCCATCCCTCATTAAACAGACAAGTTACACAAAACAAAGTCACAGGCTTTACACAAAACTCCTAAGACAAAAATTATATCAAACCACATGGCAGTATTTTCATAGTAGCATATAAGAATGACATTTTGGGGTCTACTTTGGGGCATATTTTCTTTTAGCCTTTTTGGGGCTAAAATATGACCTGGTACAAAATTGTGTTAAGTACGGTAAAAATACCAAGCCTCACAGATGTAGGCTCCCAGTTCTCAGAATGAGACACCTATAGGTATGTGCTGCTGGCAGTAGTTGTGTAAACAACGATAGTGCATCAACATTGCCACGGCAGGTTTGATTTAATCTGTCTCTATCTGTATCTGCAGCAGCGTAACATTATACAACAGGCAGGTCGGAGACAGGGTAAGTTCATGTAATACTCACCTTACACAGTGTGTGTGTGTGTGTGTGTGTGTGTGTGCAAGGAACATGGCTTATGAGGTGTTCATATGCTATCTTGGGGGAAAGCACCCCTGGACCCCAACCCCCCAAAAAAAGTATTGGGTTGAGGGCCCCCCAGAGCTCATAGTCCTGCCCACATTGCGAGGGCGTGAGGTACGCCAGTGGTGTGGGTAGTCCTGCTGTGTTTGCTTTATTCTACTGGCAGTGAGAGCCAGACAGTGCAGAGCATACTTCTACTAAATGTAGATTGACCTCCACACAATCTGTGTGTGTGTGTGTGGGGGGGGGGGGGGGGGGGGGGTGCGTGCGTGCATGTGTTTGTGCACACGTGTCAGCATCACTTTTGATCTCCTTGTCATTCCACCAGATCATCTACAGATGTTGGATCTTAATTTGATCACCCTGTTGCAGGATAACTGTTCTGCAATGCAGTGCATTTGAGGTTTAAAAATGCTTCTGAAGTTTGTATTCTCCACTTTAAAATTTCTGACTTCATTTTCCCTCACAAAAAAATTATCAACCCCTACAAAAATGTCCATTAATTATAATCCACATAATAATTCACATTTCCTGTTGCTGCAGGATAATTATCCTGCTGTAGCAAACTAGTTCAAATTAAGATCCTGCATCTGTATCTAGTCTGTTGTCTACCCAATGTGAATTTCAACACTCACTTTCTCTCTAACATTCACAAGTGATCGACACAGGACATGATGCTATTTGTCATTTGAATTGTACATCACCCCGTGGTTACATCACACGGCTGGCTGGCCAGCGGCTACACAGAGAGAGATCAACAGTTGGCTTATGGCAGCGGATAACAGTCCGGACGGGAGTGGACCAGATGGACGAATTACACTCTGTATGGACGCACAGATGGACTACTACTCCACACTGGACGGTTCAACGAGAGTGCTGGTGTCCATCCACAGGCATAGCGTTATGTCAATAGTAGGAAATGGTTTGAATCCAGGAGCCAACTAGGTAAAACAAAATCTTGAGCAAGGCACTTAACCCTAATTGCTATGTAAGTCACTCTGGGTAAGAGTGTCTGCTAAAAAATGTATGTTGTTTTATTGATAATGGAGAGGATTCCCATTTACCCTTACTCCCCTAAGGATATATCGCCAGTCAAGTGATAAGGTAGTTTAATGGTGGTTTGTACATACACTGTTTATAAGGGCACAAGGCGAGACCCAGATGCAGACACAGTAGGCAGATGGTTTGAGTCTCTGATATTAATTACAATCCAAGGGGTAGGCAAGAGAATGTTCATGGACAGGCAAAATATCAAAACCAGGTCAGAGTCCTGGAGGTACAGAGTGACAGGCAGGCTCAAGGGCAGGGCAAGCAGAATGGTCAGGCAGGCGGGTTCAGAGTCCAGACAGGCAAGGGTCACAATCAGGGGGGCTAGCAAAACAGAGCGAAGGAAAAAAGCAGGAGACCGGGAAACAACACACTGGTTGACTTAACAAACAAGACGAACTGGCAACAGACAAGCAGGGAACACAGGAATAAGTACCCAGGGACCAATGAGGAAAACAGGTGACACCTGGAGAAGGGTGGAGACAATCACAAAGACAGGTGAAACAGATCAGGATGTGACACTGTTACATACAAGGACCAGGGGTGGAATTTCCACATTTTGACTGTGACATTTTTTCCCTTTCCAAAAACTTTTCCCCCTATACCTTTTCAGGCCTCTGGGATTTGTAGTGGGAACTGAGAACAACTGAGCACATTACAACACACACTGGAACTTGTCCCAGTACTTGTTCCAGTCATCACAACCATGAGGTCACAGAACATCTACCTCTTACGCAACCTACCCAAGATATCAAATGCTCTCCTTAAAAGATGCCTGACGAATCAAAGTGAATTCTTCCGCTGCTCTATGTTCGCTACATAGATCAGTCTTAAGCTGCCATCATTGAAGTAATTTTTTTAAATGTCAAAATATTTATCTGACTCAGCCCATCGATTTCTGGGACCAATCATAACGGTTAGAATGTTTTTCCATTCTAGAATTCGTAGGGGAGGAACTCAGAGCCAGATTCAGAAACGGGATTAAATTATTCTGGCCCGGGAGCCCCGAGTTGGCGTGTTTCGCACCGGGTGAAAGTTGATTGCATTAGTTTTGGAACCGGGCTGCCTCCCAGGCGTGAGCCAGGTGCCCTATTCAAAGCCCATGGTGAAGTTGGCTCAAATGAAAGTAATTAGCACGTGGAGTAATGAGAAGGATTATGTTTTGTCAAATGCAAACGTGATTGCTTTTGATAACGCTATATCTGCCTTCCCAATGAAAACTAGTTAGAAATTTCAAACATATTGTAGCGACCCTGGTTTATGAACATGGATTTTCGACTCTGCCACTTGAGCAGGCTTTTGTGGCACAGTCGATAGCGCACTGGACTTTGAGGGTTCGAGATGTGTTCCCTGCCTGTTTCATTACATTGGTGTTGGAATGGGTCAGACCTGGCATCCATGACAGTGTGTGTGCTTGGTCAGTGACCTCGTTCCTGTAAAACTGCGTCCGATGGTCTAGTGTGAGGACGCGCTCTTTGAAAGGAGGGAGTTGTGTTGCGACCCTGGTTTATAAGCGAAGATATCGACTTTGTCACTTGAGCATGCTTTTGTTGCACAGTCGATGACCCGCTGGACAAGGCCCGCACGCGGGTGGCAGCCCGGGATGGCCTTACTAAACAGTTTCCCATGCATTGTCAATCAACCCGGATGTA
Source organism: Salvelinus alpinus (assembly GCF_045679555.1). NCBI lineage: Eukaryota > Metazoa > Chordata > Actinopteri > Salmoniformes > Salmonidae > Salvelinus > Salvelinus alpinus. Next base: position 45,081,923 of record NC_092095.1, on the reverse strand, counting down.
ATATAATTCTGGCCACATGTTGACTCAGTGGCGCTTCTCCGTGCAGGACGTGGGATGGGGAAGGGACGCACACACTGTAAACAGGAATAGGTGCATCACCGGTCACCGGTCACAAGCTAAAGTTAGCTAGTTAGTCACATACATGTACGTTCAGCCTGTTAATTATTTCAGTTCGATTTGACTTATCTTACGAAGTCAGCATGGCTTAACATAGTTTCTTTCGTTTTTGACCTCGACATTGTTGCTCGATAGGTATTTTCATAGCTAACATGCTGTCGCTGTTAGCTAGCTAATGCTAGCAGCGCTGGCTAACCTCATATCTGGATGCCTTACTCTAGTCCAGGAAAGAGAGCAGCATACTGGTAAGTCAACTTTGCTTTCAAACTTTGTAATCATCTGTGAATTTGTTTTACATGTAATCATACAAGCTAGATAGATAGATGTTTTGTTACAAAGCCTGTTGTCATTCATTGGTTGTTTCTTTGGAGCTAGCTAGCTAAACTATCACTAGCTAGCTAGGTGGATAATAATGTGATGTACAGTAGGCGACAGTACCGTTATAGCATTACTGAATGACAACAATATAGACTATATAGTCACTACTAGTTGGTCAATTGGTTGATATGGGGTGCAGTAGGCTACAGTACAACATTCCTAAATTATAACCTTGTGACCAGCTAGTAGTTGGTGATGGGTTAGGGTACAGTATACAGCAACAATAGCCTTCCTACTGATTTGTTATTCGTTGGGTCCCTTGACAAAATTATGTTATTTTTGACATGGTAAAATAAGCTAATGGTTGTGTACACTCTTGCTAGATATAATTGTGTGGTTTGGTGGCAGATTTTCAGAAGAAAATAGACATACAGTATATCATCAATTCTCAATCAGATGAGGTACACAGCTAACCCATATAGAATTTTATTCGTTCTTAAATGTGGACACTAATTATTGTTAATATTCCAATTCTCTAGGCCCTTCATTCCCAAACCTGAAGCCAACTGTTCCCAGCAGGAAAGACCAGGAAAAAGTGTTGGCTTTAAGGTACAACTTCCTATTGAAGAAATGTAAGACAACTCAATGTCATATTTACTGACATGAAAAGAAGCATATACAAGCAATCTATCAAATGTATTTTATAAAGCCCTGTTTACATCAGCAGTTGTCACAAAGTGCTTAAGCAGATAACCAGGTTAAAACCCCAAAGAGCAAGCAACGCAGACGTAGAAGCACAGTGGCTATGAAAACTCCCTAGAAAGGCAGGAACCTAGGAAGAAACCTAGAGAGGAACCAGGCTCTGAGGGGTGGCCAGTCCTCTTCCGTCTGTGCTTGTGGAGATTATAAAAGAGTACAGCCATTTAGGCCAGATTATTCTTCAAGCTGTTTCAGTGTTCATAGATGACCAGCAGTGTCAAATAATAGAGGGTGCAATAGTTCAGCACCTCCGGTGTAAATGCCAGTTGGCTCTTCATAGCTGAGCATTTAGAGGTTGAGACAGTAGGTCCGGTAGAGAGAGGCAGGATCAAACAGCGGGTCTAGGACAAGGTAGTACCTCCGGTGAGCCTTGAGCAGTTCAGAGTTCCATAGCTGCAGACAGAAACATTAGAGACTGGATCAGCAGCACGACCAGGTGGACTGGAGACAGGGAAAGCCAGGAATCGTCAGGCCAGGTTGTCCCGAGGCATGGTCCTAGAGCTCATGTCCTGCATCCTTATTTTATCTTGAGTGTAGACTAAGCCATGGAGATTTGTAACGTCACTTAATTTAACGTACTTGTCAATCCAGATCTGACTATTTGATATCCTTTTTATTGTACGCTGTTGATAGTAATTTTTTCCCAACGCAAATCACTGAATGTCCTACTACAAGGATGTGGTCAGGTTGACACTTCTAAGTCATAATAACACAGAACACACACACATATCAGATTGCAAGGGTAAGTACAATGAGCAGTTGGAAAAAAGAAGTCTGCTGCGTGTGTTGCCAGACACACACACACGAACGTAATTCATTTGTTGTATTGTATTTATTATGGATCCCCATTAGCTGCTGCCAAGACAGCAGTTACTCTTCTTCGGGTCCAGCAAAATTAAGGCAGTTATACAATTTTAAAAACATTACAATACATTCACAACACATTAAGTGTGTGCCCTCAGGCCACTACTCTACTACCATATATATACAACACAAACTCCTTGTGTACGTGTGTACAGTGCGTATGTTATCGCGTGTATGCATGTGTCTCTTCACAGTCCCCGCTGTTCCATAAGGTGTATTTTTATCTGTTTTTTAAGTCTAATTTTACTGCTTGCGTGAGTTACTTGATGTGGAATAGAGTTCCATGTAGTCATGGCTCTATGTACTACTGTGCGCCTCCCATAGTCTGTTCTGTTTAGGTTAGTGTGTAGTCAAGGCTTTGTCATTCAAATTATATTGTGCCTATTTTTCAGATCTGCCAACCTGCTCGGTGGGTGACAGGTAACCAGGTAACCGTCTTTCCACCAAGCTGTTCCATGCCTGGAGTGGCACGTTGGAACTTCCAGAGGCTTGTAGACCTGAAGCAGTGTGATGTGGTCCAGGTAATTATCCAACACACGTATACACACTCACTCACTCACTAGGTTTTGTTGTATAATTATTTTAACTTAAGAAAATTGTTCGTCTCTGTCGTCTGCTCCTGCATCTGCTACACCGGCCACAACAGGTGATACAGGTAATTATCACATGAATGTATACACACATGCACACTTGGGGCTCTATTCAATCACATCCGCTTTAGCCGACATCCACATAGCGGTTGTTTTGGCGGTGTCTGAGGTGGAACTGTATTAGAGCTGGCAAATTAACAAGCGGCTCCTGGCATTATACCTTAAGCGGACATTGCCATTGGTTGCACGGAGTCGCATTAACAGAAATCTCATGCAGCCCTATTTACAAGTTAGAACAGTGGAATTTAAGATGTAATCTACACCCCAATTAGGCTGATAGAAATCCTCATTATTTAGTTTGAATTTGAGCGTCATTATTTCTATTGCTACACTTTCTCGTTCTGAACTTGTAACGCAATAGGACGGGTGTGGGTTTGTGACAATGATCAAGAGCTGCTTCTTACCAAGTTGACAGATCCAACGCAGTTACCCCTCAGACACCACCAAAACATCAGCTATGCGGGTGTCGGCTATCGCCGGTTAACGCTTGATCTGATTGAATCTAGGCCTTACACTCGTTCAGTCTATTTAGTTGTATGATTATTGTCAGTTAAGAAAATTGTGCCTCTCTATTTTAGATCTGCCACGCCCAGCAGTTCAGCTGCAGTCACAGCAGTCTTCTGCTGTGGTAGTTAATTTACCGGCTGCACCAATGCCTACTACACTGGCCGTGAAAGGAGAAACTTTTGGGTATTCCCAGATGGAAACAGGTAATTCAGAATTATATTGCATATGCTCACCCACACCAACAGATGTACACACAGACATGCTGTTGGGCTGTATACTTACTGTCACTTTGTGCATCTCTCTTTCAGTTCTGCCATGCACTCCACCACTGCCTGACAGCCTCACCCAGAAGTGCATACACGGGGCCTATCAGAGATGGGTGGCTGACAAGGAAAAATAAAACATGCACGCACACACGCACACACATTATCCACAATGTAAATAAGTTGTAATTACTTGTTTAATGTTTGCTCCATTTTATTTTAGGATTGGAGATCTACTCCTTCATATCCATCCTCAATATCTACATAATTACTCAAACTATCTATCAAATCAAAGTGTGATTGATAATATTGTAAAAGACTATGGCTTAATGTGTACAGTTTGAGGAAATTCTGAGTGCTTTTTTCTGAGTTGTAAAACATGCATTCCTCTCACACACAGACATTAGACTCAATGTAAATCAGTTGTAATAACTTGTTTATTTTATGTATGGTGAATTTTATTTGATGAAAATATCTGCAATAAAGTACATTCACAGTTAAAGCAATGTCTATTTCTCAGAATACAATGTGTGGCCAGAAGGAAGTCGGCAGACCTGCAACCCTTGGACTGTGCAGGTTTTGTCATCTGGAGATTGGGAGGAAGAGTGTAGTTTAAAGGTTAATCATTAATATTCTATAATGATTACATATTAGAATAATACATAGTGTCCAGTAGTTACTGTATTGTGATTGTTTAGTCTTTTATTTACTTAATCCTTCCCAAGGAGGGAACCATGTCTCAAAAGCAGCAGAAAAGGTAAAATAAGGTCACCAAAATGTCTGTTACAGCTATACACGACTGGCCCCTTGTGGGTAGCCAGCACTTCTGCTTCAAAACAAGCCTTTATGCTTTTTGTTGTATTTGACCTTTATTTAACTAGGCAAGTCAGTTAAGAAAAAAATCTTATTTACAATGACTGCCAAACCCGGACGACGCTGTGCCAGTTGTGCGCCGCCCTATGGGACTCCCAATCACGGCCGGTTGTGATACAGCCTGCACCAGTTAATGATAACATTAGTATGATCTAATGTACTGTGAAGGTATCCCATATTGCATAATCCTGGGACTTAATTTAAAACCGGAAACTAGAGAGACCTAGCCAAGAAGGGGGCTCTGGTACAAAAACAAAGGTATAACATTTAAGTACAAGGAGTAAAAATACCATATCTGTGGCCCAAATGGCACCATATTCCCTAGCGCACTACTTTTGAACAGAGCCCTACAGACCCCACTCATGAAAAATACTAGTGAATTACTACACAGAACCTATTTGAGCAGTAGTGACTATGTAGTGAAATTGTAGTTTATGCACTACTCAAGATACACAAGTAGAGTTTTTTGTAGTGTTCAGTAGGAAAACAGTAGTGTTTCCAGTAGTAATCAGGTAGAGATTTTTAATACTTGGTACTACACTAGAGCCAGACTACCTGCTTTTCGCGACTACAGAAGAAGTCAAAACAGGAAGTAGTAGTAGTTAGCTAGCAATAATCTTCCATCCTTTGTAGTCCTCTCTTTCATAGCCCTGTAGGTTTTTAGGATATACCCAAAAGCTCAGTAGTTACACAGTAGTCATTAAGGGAGAATGGAAATAAATTGGAAATACATAGTGTTCACCAGTAGTGAAGCATCCCAATGTATCACTCATTACTACTTAAATTACTACATAAATCACTACCGGCTTATTACACATCTCAATAGCAATCAAGTAGTAAAACCAGTAGGTTTTGTGTAGATCTTGTGTAGTAGTGATGAGTAGTAATTCAGTAGTACTTTTTCATGAGGGAAATGTACTACATAGGGAATAGGATGCCATTTGGGACACAGCCCTTGAGTAAACAGACCAGGTGGATGTTTGGGTTGTTAGAGGCCGGAGGTTAAATTCAGAGTACATTGTCTCGTAATTGTTATCTAATCCTGTAACTTAATTTAGAGTCTCACATAAAATAGCTGTTGTGTATTTTGTGGTCTTGATGCATGGTGCGCCTAATATGCCAACTGGGTTTTGAACCCAGGTTGTCTGTGCACCAGAAGACAGTGTTAGGCCGCTAAACTAATGCAAGCTAAAGCCTGGGCATTAGTTTGTGGAGTTAATACTAGTCTCAGGCAAGTTTACTCATCACATAAGCATGATGGGGCAACGCACTGGGCAATGCCACTGTTTGTTTGACTTCCATGAGTGCAGGTTTTCCATTTCCAGTTTCAATGCCATTGAAGGCATATATTCCCCTCAGAAAATGTATTGTTTTAGAAGACTTTATTTCAATGTGCCTATCCAATATGCATCAGTTAAGATATCCGTCACAGTGAGTTAGTTAGCAGACATGGTCTAGCCACTCTAGACCTGAAATGCAATCTCCAAATGAATGAATGTTAAATCTATTCAGTTCTTACATCTATTATAGACCTGGCCAATCAAGTGTGACCTGTGACTGCAGTGTAATCAATAAAAAAAACAAGCCGACCTGGAAACCTTAGTTTAGCATAATCAGTTTAACTCAATGGGGAAGCTTCTAGTCTCTGGGAATTAAATAAACATTTGGGGAACTGAAGATCTGCTTGCAAATGGGCACACAGTTCCCATTTTACAGGAGTATTTTTTTTTTCTTTGAGCCACTTTCCCATGATCATACCTTTAGCTTTTAACGAGAGCTCATCCGCGGTAGTCCCAATCTGAAACATTTGGCATGCTACTCAACCCAATTATTTGGTAAAGACCTTTAGAGTCTGTTAATCTGTAAACAAACATAGCACGCCATTCATAGAACCCAACCAGGAAGCGAGCATATATCTAGTTCCATACCCTTTACACTAGGTGTGTGTAGCAACTAGCCTATCTAGTATCTGCTATGCTCACATGCAAATCATAGAGCAATGGCTTGTATTTAAATGATGAGGGCATAGGAACACTTTGAGTTATATCATAATGTTATGTAAGTCATTAAAGGATAGTTCACTATTTTACAACTTGATGTTAGATGGTTCTTCAACCTGATAGTCTATTGGCCAAGAATAAATGTAATCCAGGATTCCGTTTTTTAAACAGCCACTACAAACTTCAGCTAACCTTAGCCACCATAAGCAATGTGGTGACAAACAGAAAGACAGACAGAGACAGATAGACTGTGTAAATCAGTGGTGTGTGTGGTGTAAATCAGCTACTGCAGCTTTACTGCTGAACTCACTGGCACTTGACTTCTCCATGTGTTTGGTCCATCAGGGAAACCCTGGGCTGCAGAAGGGCAATCATTAGCCAAGTGTCAAGTTTGGTCTCCACATTCAAAACCACAGTTCATGGTTTGGTCATGCAGTGATGTAGTCAAGTCACTTAACAGTCAAGTCCGCAATATCTGATTGTCAGAGTCCGTAATATTCGAGTCACGAGTCCTTTAGTAGTGCTAAAAGTTCGATTTTGAATTCTAGGACCCCTTTAGGTATAGAAAATATATTTTACAAGATTATTTGATGAAACACTGAATTTGGCCTTACTGCTATTAGCCCATACAAACCCATTGAATAACAGATTTGTATGATATAAAAAAGATCCTAATATTGAGTCATTGGGCATGGACTCTACAAGGTGTCGAAAGCATGTCAATGCTTACCACAGTTGTGTCAAGTTGGCTGGATGTCCTTTGGGTGGTGGACCATTCTTGATACACACAGGAAACTGTTGAGCATTTAAATATTTTGGCTTGCCCATTCAAACTCTGAATGGCACACATACAAAATACATGTCTCAATTGTCTCAAGGCTTAAAAATCCTTATTTTACCTCTCTCCTACCCTTCATCTACACTGATGTTGATTTAACAAGTAATAAGGGATCATGGCTTTCACCTGGATTCACCTGGTCAGTCTATGTCATGGAAAGAGCAGGTGCCCTTAATGTTTTGTACACTTAGTGTATACCACCATTTGTTTCATGCAGCGCAACACATCTCCTTTGCATAGAGTTGATCAGGCTGTTGATTGTGGCCTGTGGAATGTAGACCCACTCCTCTTCAATGAATGTGCGAAGTTACTGGCGGGAACTGGAACATGCTGTCGTACACGTTGATCCAGAGCATACCAAACATGCTAAAATGGGTGACATGTTTGGTGAGTATGCAAGCCATGGAAGAACTAGGACATTGTGTACAGCTTCCAGGAATTGTGTACAGATCCTTGCGACATGGGGCCATGCATTATCATGCTGAAACATGAGGTGATGGCGGCGGATGAATAGCACGACATTGGGCCTCAGGATCTCATCAAGATATCTCTGTGCATTCAAATTGCCAACGATAAAATGAAATTGTATTTGTTGCTCGTAGCTTATGCCTGCCCATACCATAACCCCACAGCCACCATGGGGCACTCTGTTCACAACGTCGACATCAGCAAACCGCTTGCCCATACGACGCCATACACGCTGTCTGCCCGGTACAGTTGAAACCGGGATTAATCCGTGAAGAGCAAACTTCTAGAGTACATTTACATTACATTTAAGTCATTTAGCAGACGCTCTTATCCAGAGCGACTTACAAATTGGTGCATTCACCTTATGATATCCAGTGGAACAACCACTTTACAATAGTGCATCTAACTCTTTTAAGGGGGGGGGGGGGGTTAGAAGGATTACTTTATCCTATCCTAGGTATTCCTTAAAGAGGTGGGGTTTCAGGTGTCTCCGGAAGGTGGTGATTGACTCCGCTGACCTGGCGTCGTGAGGGAGTTTGTTCCACCATTGGGGTGCCAGAGCAGCGAACAGTTTTGACTGGGCTGAGCGGGAACTGTACTTCCTCAGAGGTAGGGAGGCGAGCAGGCCAGAGGTGGATGAACGCAGTGCCCTTGTTTGGGTGTAGGGCCTGATCAGAGCCTGAAGGTACGGAGGTGCCGTTCCCCTCACAGCTCCGTAGGCAAGCACCATGGTCTTGTAGCGGATAGGAGTAGGAGAGTAGGAGAGGATGAGTGATATATAATGAGAAGGATGGATGATATTGTTCTCCCCTAAGTGGAGAGCTGAACAGACATGGGGTACATGATGTAGATTAAGAAATGGAGGAAACTACTCTACACTCTACCGTACATCTCAACAATGTAGAGTAATTTCCTCTCCTTTTCTTAATCTACACTGATCTGAGAAGACATCTGGATAAAGACTTTTCAAATCAGCGCAGATTACAGAAATCAAATAGGGGTTGCATCCCAAATGGCATGCTATTCCCTATGAAGTGCACTACTTTTGACCAGAATCAATATGGCTCTGGTCGTAAGTAGTGCACTATATACAGATGTAGGATCTTAATTTGATCACTCTTTTGTTGTGGAGAATTTTCCTATACAGCAGGAATTGCAAACTTGCAGTGTGTTCAAGGTTTAAAAAGGCTTTTAAATGTTGACATTTCCACTTTAAAATGTCAGACTTTATTGCCCTAAAAAAAAATTATCCATGAATTGTAATTCACATTTCCTGTTACTGCAGGATTATTTTCCTGCTATTGCAAACTAGCTCAAATTAAGATCCTACATCTGTAGGGAATAGAGTGTCATTTGGGACACAGCCAGGGAGAGTAAATAACTTTACATTATTGAGATCTCTCTCTGTCAAGACAGTCCTCCATGTCACTTTGAACTTGTCTTACAGCTGTGCCAAACTTTGGGGAGCCCCCGGCTTTAGCCTTGTTTGGGTAGCTTTGATTCGAGTTTGGGTACAGCAGCTTTACTTTAGGCTTCTCTGCTAGATTTGGCTACATTCGTGTTGCGTGCCTCCACCCACCATTAAGCCCCTGAAAATGTATGTCTCTGTCTACTCAGTACTGTGTACTCTAAGCTTTAGCCTGGTGCCTGGCATGTTCCAGGTGGCAGTTTACTGGGAGACTGGACACGCAAACAGCACAACCCATGCTGTGAGCAGTGTCACATCCACTACTAACAGGGGGTCATACTGGGACTTGTGTGTGTGTAGCTACAGTACATTAAGGGAGCAGTGGCGGTGGCTTGCTGGGTGAGACTTACAAGGCTCTCAGCCACCCCGGCTAATAGGATTGGGCTGGGTGCCAAAGGATTCCGGGCCGACAGAATACCGCTTCAAAGGTCAGGGGTCACAGGGAAACTTAAATATGAAGCAGCGGGATGCCAAGGCCAAGCAGAGAGAGAAAGGTGGAGGGAGGTTGGGTTTTCTGCATCAAGTTTTGTTGATCTGGTTGAAAAGGATTTGATCAGAGCCCCCATTCTTGCCAGGGTTGGGATTTGGGTGAGCAGGTAATTCGTAGGGAAACACGCAGTATTTGAGATCATGAAATTGTTTCCCCAGCCTTAATCTGAATGTTTTTGGTCTTTTGACCTGTTGGTAGTGCGAAGGCAACAGTGTAAATAGCATCAAAACAAGCAGATATCAGGTCACTTTGAGCAAACACACAGCTTAGCAAATCTATTACATGGAGTTTATACCTAGAAATGTCTGCCTCATGGCTCTGGTCCATCCCCACAGACTTACCACAAGGTCAATGAAGGACCCCAAGAGTGTATTAGGTTGTAGTGTGTATGAGCCTGCGTTCACAATGGAACCAATGGAATAGTTCCAATAGAAAAACCACATGTGGCACTGCTGAATGGCTCAATCAAAAGTTCTAAGTATTTGAAAGAAAATAAATACTATTCGGACCCAGGTTTGATCTCCACCATACAGCGCTACACTGATGTGTCATATGTCATCATGTTATGTCATAAGTCATGTCATATATCATCATGTTATGTATGGATTACATAAGGCTAATCTGTGATCCATCATGCCATTGTTTGCAGTAGCTTTATGATGGGACTACTCATTAATGAAGCTGATCTGAGATCTGTCATTCCTGTGTTTTTCCCATAGCCTAATGTTGATACTCCTCAGTAAACATGCCCTGAGGAGTGTGTTTTCATTATACTTAGTAGTAGAGAGAGAGAATTATTTATTTAAGCTTTTATTTCTTTCATCACATTCCCAGTGGGTCAGAAGTTTACATACACTCAATGAGTATTTGGAAGCATTGCCTTTAAATTGTTTAACTTGGGTCAAACGTTTTGGGTAGCCTTCCACAAGCTTCCCACAATAAGTTGGGTGAACTTTGGCCCATTCCTCCTGACAGAGCTGGTGTAACTGAGTCAGGTTTGTAGGCCTCCTTGCTCGCACACGCTTTTTCAGATCTGCCCACAAATTTTCTATGGGATTGAGGTCAGGGCTTTGTGATGGCCACTCCAATACCTTGACTTTGTTGTCCTTAAGCCATTTTGCCACAACTTTGGAAGTATGCTTGGGGTCATTGTCCATTTGGAAGACCTATTTGCGACCAAGCTTTAACTTCCTGACTGATGTCTTGAGATGTTGCTTAAATATATCCACATAATTTTCTTTCATCATGAAGCCATCTATTTTGTGAAGTGCACCAGTCCCTCCTGCAGCAAAGCACCCCCACAACATGATGCTGCCACCCCCATGCTTCACGGCTGGAATGGTGTTCTTCGGCTTGCAAGCATCCCTCTTTTTCCTCCAAACATAACAATGGTCATTATGGCCAAAGAGTTCTATTTTTGTTTCATCAGACCAGAGGACATTTCTCCAAAAAGTATGATTTTTGTCCCCATGTGCAGATGCAAACCGTAGTCTGGCTTTTTTATGGCGGTTTTGGAGCAGTGGCTTCTTCCTTGCTGAGCGGCCTTTCAGGTTATGTCGATATAGGACTCGTTTCAATGTGGATATAGATATTTTTGTACCTGTTTCCTCCAGCATCTTCACAAGGTCCTTTGCTGTTGTTCTGGGATTGATTTGCACTTTTCGCACCAAAGTACGTTCATCTCTAGGAAGCAGAAGGCGTCTCCTTCCTGGTCCTCAGAGCCTCAAAAGGTTCTACAGCTGCACCATCGAGAGCATCCTGACGGGTTGCATCACTGCCTGGTATGGCAACTGCTCAGCCTCCGACCGCAAGGCACTACAGAGGGTAGTGTATATGGCCCAGTACATCACTGGGGCCAAGCTTCCTGCCATCCAGGACCTCTATACCTGGTGGTGTCAGAGAAAGGCCCTAAAAATTGTCAACGACTCCAGCCACCCTAGTCATAGACTGTTCTCTTTGCTATCGCATGGCAAGCGGTACCGGAGCGCCAAGTCTAGGTCCAAGAAGCTTCTAAACAGCTTCTACCCCCAAGCCATAAGACTCATGAACATGACTAATGGCTAACCAGACTATTTGCATTGCCCCCCCTCTACGCTGCTACTCTGTGTTTATTATCTATGCAGTCACTTTAATATCTACATGTACATATTACCTCGACTAACCGGTGCCCTCACACATTGACTCTGTACCAGTACCCCCTGTATATAGCCTCGCTACTGTTATGTTCCCCAGTTTCTGTGTTGTTGTGGGTTTGTATGTGTGTGTGTATTTCAGGAAATGGAATCCTGGATTCCTCAAGCAGCTGATTGGTAGGCCCTATCGATGATTGGAGCTTTGAACCCTCCCTCTCGTCAGGGGAAACAGCTGTCTTCAATTACCAACTCCTTCTCCAGCTCGATAAATGCCAGTGTTCCTTTTTCAGGAGGAGAAAGCTTCTTTGATGTCTTGTATTGGTTGGTAGTCCATGAAAGTGTTTGTTGAAAGTATTTTGTAGCTGCTACTCCTGAGGTATGTGTATGCCAATACAATAATTATTCTGTTTTATTTGTTCCCTGGGGGGAAGGGGAACGCACCTTGGGAGTGTTTAGGCAAGAGGCCTGTTGGCATACATATCCTGTAGTATTTACTCTGTCTATACACACTAGGTAAGACCTAGGCGGATCACCCCCTGTATTTTGGTTAGCGCGCCAGGAGGTGCTAAAAGATTAGGTAAGTAGTGGGTAGGCAGGTAAGGTAGGAGAGGGGACTCTAACTTTTACTTTCTTTGCTTTGGTTCTGTCCAGCCCCTTTTCCCCACAATACCGTGTTAGGAATAAAACATTCCCTGTAAACGGTAATTTTCTCTGCCTCTGTCGTCCTTCTCCTGCACCTACAATCACATACCTTTTTCACTCCAATGGGAGTTGAGTTGTAGCAGGGTGTTGCGTTCCCTCCGCCAAGAGGCGTACGTAAGTTATTTTACTGCTGCTCTTAAATTAGTTATAAGGGCACAGGGCGAGACCCAGATTCAGACACGGAAGGCAGATGGTTTGAGTCTGATATTTATTATAATCCAAGGGGCAGGCAAGCGATAGTCGTGGACAGGCAAAAGAGCATAAGGTAAGTACCCAGGGACTAATGGGGAAAACAGGTGACACCAGGAGGTGGGTGGAGACAATCACAAATACAGGTGAAACAGATCAGGGCGTGACAATTTGTTACTTTTATTTCTTTTTTTGTATTTTTTTATCTATTTGTAATATATATTGACACTACCGGTCAAAAGTTTTAGAACACCTACTCATTCAAGGGTTTTTCTTTATTTTTACTATTTTCTACATTGTAGAATAATAGTGAAGACATCAAAACTATGAAATAACACATATGGAATCACGTAGTAACCTGGTCCTGGGCCTGACTGGACCTGATTGGAGTCTACCTATGGAAAACTCAATTAATTGGACATGATTTGGAAAGGCACACACCTGTCTATATAAGGTCACACAGTTAACAGTGCATGTCAGAGTAAAAACAAAGCCATGAGGTTGAAGGAATTGTCCTTATAGCGCCGAGACAGGATTGTGTAGGCATTGAAGGTCCCCAAGAACACAGTGGCCACCATCATTCTTAAATGGAAGAAGTATGGAACCACCAAGACTCTTCCAAGAGCTGGCCGTCTGGCCAAACTAAGCGAACATGGGAGAAGGGCCTTTGTGAGGGAGGTGACCAAGAACCTGATGGTCACGCTGACAGAGCTCCATAGTTCCTCTGTGGAGATGGGAGAACCTTCCAGAAGGACAACTATCTCTGGTGGAGTGCTGCAATCAGGCCTTTATGGTAGAGTGGCCAGACGGTTAGAGTGTTGGAGTGTGCCCCTGACTATTCTTAAATAAATAAACAAGAAAATTGTGCCGTTTGGTTTGCTTAATATAAGGAATTTGAAATTATGTATTCTTTAACTTTTTATACTTAAGTATATTTTTGAAATTACATTTACTTTTGATACTTAAGTATATTTTAAACCAAATTATTTTAGACTTTCACTCAAGTATTTTACTGGGTGACTTTCACTTTATTTGAGTCATTTTCTGTGAAGGTATCTTTACTGTTACTCAAGTATGACAATTGGGTACTTTTTACACAACTGTCTAAAGGACTTTCAAACCAAGAGGAATCAGATTCTCTGGTCTGATGAAACCAAGATTGAACTCTTTGGCCAGAATGCCAAGCATCACGTCTGAAGGAAACCTGGCACCATCCCTACGATGAACCATGGTGGTGGCAGCATCATGCTCTGGGGCTGTTTTTCAGCGGCAGGGATGGGTGACTAGTCATGATTGAGGGAAAGATGAACGGAGCATAGTACAGAGAGATCCTTAATGAAAACCTGCTCCAGAGCACTCAGGATCTCAGACTGGGATGAAGGTTCACCTTCCAACAGGACAACAACCCTAAGCACACAGCCAAGAGAATGCAGGAGTGGCTTCGGGACAAGTCTCTGAATGTCCTTGAGTGGCCCAGCCAGAGCCTGGACTTGAACCCTATCTAACATCTCTGGAAAGACCTGAAAATAGCTGTGCAGCGACGTTTCCCATCCAACCTGACAGAGCTTGAGAGGATCTGCAGAGAAGAATGAGAGAAACTCCCCAAATACAGGTGTGCCAAGTTTGTAGCGTCATACCCAAGACTCGAGGCTGTAATCGCTGCCAAAGGTGCTTCAACAAAGTACTGAGTAAAGGGTCTTAATACTTATTTAAATGTGATATTTCATTTTTGTTTTTACAAACTGTTTTTGCTTTGTCATTATGGGGTATTGTGTGTAGATTGATGGAGAAAACAATAATTTAATCAATTTTAGAATAAGATTGTAATGTAACAAAATGTGAAAAATACTTTCCAAATGCACGGTATGTACATATAGTTAGGGGTAAATTGACTAGGCAACATGAGATATAATAAACAATAGCAGCAGTGTATGTGATGAGTCAAAATAGTTCAATGCAGATAGTCCGGGTAGCTATTTAGCAGTCTTATGGCTTGGGGGTAGATACGGGCTGTTTCCCATCCTACCAATCCTCGACTTCGGCGATGTCATTTACAAAATAGCCTCCAATACCCTACTCAATAAATTGGATGCAGTCTTTCACAGTGCCATCCGTTTTGTCACCAAAGCCCCATACACTACCCACCACTGCGACCTGTACGCTCTCGTTGGCTGGCCCTCGCTTCATACTCGTCGCCAAACCCACTGGCTCCAGGTCATCTACAAGACCCTGCTAGGTAAAGTCTCCCCTTATCTCAGCTCGCTGGTCACTACAGCAGCACCCACCTGTAGCACGCGCTCCAGCAGGTATATCTCTCTGGTCACCCCCAAAACCAATTCTTCCTTTGGCCGCCTCTCCTTCCAGTTCTCTGCTGCCAATGACTGGAACGAACTACAAAAATCTCTGAAACTGGAAACACTTATCTCCCTCATTAGCTTCAAGCACCAGCTGTCAGAGCAGCTCACAGATTACTGCACCTGTACATAGCCCATTTATAATTTAGCCCAAACAACTACCTCTTTCCCCATTGTATTTATTTATTTTGCTCCTTTGCACCCCATTATTTCTATCTCTACTTTGCGCATTCTTCCACTGCAAATGAACCATTCCAGTGTTTTACTTGCTATATTGTATTTACTTCGCCACCATGGCCTTTTTTTTTGTTGTTGTTTTTTTGCCTTCACCTCCCTTATCTCACCTCACTTGCTCACATTGTATATAGACTTATTTTTCTACTGTATTATTGACTGTATGTTTGTTTTACTCCATGTGTAACTCTTGTGTTGTTGTATGTGTCAAACTGCTTTGCTTTATCTTGGCCAGGTCGCAATTGTAAATGAGAACTTGTTCTCAACTTGCCTACCTGGTTAAATAAAGGTGAAAAAATATATATATATATATTGTAAGTTGAAAGCCTGAAAAGGCAGATGGCAGATGGTGGATGTGTATTCTTTAGTTAATGGTCTGGAACTGTTTGGAAAACTCTGATTTAGTGGTGGAGTTAATATGACCAGATGTTGGGAGATGGAGAGAATTTGAAGGACCCTTGAAGGGACCCACAGGAAGCTTAATTTGATGGGCCAAATGTCACTGTCACTCTGCGGTCGTGATGTGGTCCTTTTGTGGAGGTCAGCGCTTTTTGACTACATTCGGTCGTGTGGTTGAACATCCGGTTGGGCACCAGGGTCAAAAGAAAACCAAGGCAGCTGGGGTTGTGGGGGTTCTATTTGTGTTTCAGTGTTCCTCTCAGCTGGGTGCGTAGGTGAGAGCAAAAGAGAATGAGACTGAGAAAGGGTTCGGTTATTTTGGTTGTAATTTTTGTGTGTGTGTGTATGCAGCAGCGGTAAACAATTATGTTTTCCCATATCCTCCAGATGCTGTTAAATGATCAGATGAAACACACTCCACCAGCGGTCATACAACACACTTTGAACACACTCTCTCAAAGAAGACTGAAGGCACCCTTTCTTCTATTTTCTTTATCCATCCTTTCTTTCCTGCTGTAGTTTGAAACAAATATGTCCATAAACAGGGCCTGTGAGACTGGAACAGAACAGTAGCTCAGTGGGGGTACGGAACACTTTGTACTTGATATGATGACAGGCGTTGCATAAGACTTCATGTCTGCCTGGCGGCTGAGCTCCAGTCATCTAGTACTGCACGTGTGTGTGTGTGTGAGAGACCCTTTCTGGCTGCCTTATTAAGCCCTGTCCGACACTGTAACCAGGAAGGAAGTCATTTGCTGAACATGAGCTTCCTATGGTCTCCTTCTAAAAGGGGAAATGTTTGCAGGCAGCAGGAAAAGGCAACGATACTCAAAAGCCCGAGAATATCCCGATGGGAGTTATGGGGATGCAAATGTGCTGGTATCTTCTAAATGGAGAGAGGACATGGTCTCTGTTATGTGTTTTTTCATAGTGGCGTGTTGTTTGTCCCATCAAGCGTACCTAGGAGGGATAGAGCCTCCACAGGGACAATAGAGCTGAGTACTCTGTGCACTATGGTTGAGAACTGGAGCAGTTGGCCTATTGATGTGAGAGTGTTGTGGTGTGTGTGAGAGTGAGTGACTGAGTAAGTGATAGAGAACCCTCTAGAACCCCCTCTGGAGAACCCTCTCTCTGGCTGCCCTATTAAGCCCTGAGTCCGACACGAATCCGGAAGGAAGTTATTTGCTGAATGAGTTTTCTATGGTCTCCTAAACAGGATACATTTTTCAAGCAGCAGAAAAAAGGCAGAAATACTCAGACGCCTGGAATATCCTGATGGGAGGGAGGGTTCTCTCTTTTCGTTTCAACCCATTACATGAGTTTGTCCATTGAGTCCCAAATGCCACCTTATTTCCTACATAGTGCACTACTTTTTGACCAGAGCCCAATGGGCCATAGTTGGTGATACTGACTAATACAATTAAAATTCTCTTTAGAGCATCACAATCAGTTTTTATGAAGTATGTACAATGGAAGACATGTTCAATCTGTGCCATCTCAATATAGTTCACATTTCAATCTTCGAGTAAGAAACAGTAGATATACACTAAAAGTGAGCGCACTGTTGAATATATACAGTGGGGAGAACAAGTATTTGATACACTGCCGATTTTGCAGGTTTTCCTACTTACAAAGCATGTAGAGGTCTGTAATTTTTATCATAGGTACACTTCAACTGTGAGAGACGGAATCTAAAACAAAAATACAGAAAATCACATTGTATGATTTTTAAGTAATTCATTTGCATTTTATTGCATGACATAAGTATTTGATCACCTACCAACCAGTAAGAATTCCGGCTCTCACAGACCTGTTAGTTTTTCTTTAAGAAGCCCTCCTGTTCTCCACTCATTACCTGTATTAACTGCACCTGTTTGAACTCGTTACCTGTATAAAAGACACCTGTCCACACACTCAATCAAACAGACTCCAACCTCTCCACAATGGCCAAGACCAGAGAGCTGTGTAAGGACATCAAGGATAAAATTGTAGACCTGCACAAGGCTGGGATGGGCTACAGGACAATAGGCAAGCAGCTTGGTGAGAAGGCAACAACTGTTGGCGCAATTATTAGAAAATAGAAGAAGTTCAAGATGATGGTCAATCACCCTCGGTCTGGGGCTCCATGCAAGATCTCACCTCGTGGGGCATCAATGATCATGAGGAAGGTGAGGGATCAGCCCAGAACTACACGGCAGGACCTGGTCAATGACCTGAAGAGAGCTGGGACCACAGTCTCAAAGAAAACCATTAGTAACACACTACGCCGTCATGGATTAAAATCCTGCAGCGCACACAAGGTCCCCCTGCTCAAGCAGGCGCATGTCCAGGCCCGTCTGAAGTTTGCCAATGACCATCTGGATGATCCAGAGGAGGAATGGGAGAAGGTCATGTGGTCTGATGATTCAAAAATAGAGCTTTTTGGTCTAAACTCCACTCGCCGTGTTTGGAGGAAGAAGAAGGATGAGTACAACCCCAAGAACACCATCCCAACCGTGAAGCATGGAGGTGGAAACATCATTCTTTGGGGATGCTTTTCTGCAAAGGGGACAGGACGACTGCACCGTATTGAGGGGAGGATGGATGGGGCCATGTATTGCGAGATCTTAGCCAACAACCTCCTTCCCTCAGTAAGAGCATTGATGATGGGTCGTGGCTGGGTCTTCCAGCATGACAACGACCCGAAACACACAGCCAGGGCAACTAAGGAGTGGCTCCGTAAGAAGTATCTCAAGGTCCTGGAGTGGCCTAGCCAGTCTCCAGACCTGAACCCAATAAAAAATCTTTGGAGGGAGCTGAAAGTCCGTATTGCCCAGCGACAGCCCCGAAACCTGAAGGATCTGGAGAAGGTCTGTATGGAGGAGTGGGCCAAAATCCCTGCTGCAGTGTGTGCAAACCTGGTCAAGAACTACAGGAAACGTATGATCTCTGTAATTGCAAACAAAGGATTCAGTACCAAATATTAAGTTCTGCTTTTCTGATGTATCAAATACTTATGTCTTGCAATAAAATGCTAATTAATTACTTAAAAATCATACAATGTGATTTTCGGGATTTTTGTTTTAGATTCCGTCTCTCACAGTTGAAGTGTACCTATGATAAAAATTACAGACCTCTACATGCTTTGTAAGTAGGAAAACCTGCAAAATCGGCAGTGTATCAAATACTTGTTCTCCCCACTGTATATACACTATATGTTTCCAGTGACAAAAAAAGCATCAAAAGTAGGTAAAGAGATATACAAAGAGCAAAATAGTTTCCTTTCTTCAAAAACTTAAAATATATATCAACACAATGTGTACATTTGGTTACAAACTAAGTTAATGTGTTTCACTATTGAATATGCCATATGGGTAAAGTGTTGTCAACAAGGCAAAGATAATTAATATACCGAAGGTAATTCTCTTTTTAAATATTATAGACTTATTCACAAGTAAATGTGAGGGGGTAAAGGCATACATTGCAATCCAAAAACATATCATTTTCAAAAATATTTTCTTTACATTGTTTAGTAATTTCATTGCAACATGACTAAATTTATCTTCACTATCCACATCCTATTTCAGATAAACTCTTATGTACATAATCTACACAAAAAAGCCTTTGCAGAGAAAATACTTCATAAGTGTAGTACATATTAAATAATACAGTTTGATAAATGTCTCCCCCTCCCACTTAATTTTCAATTGTCGTTTCTACTACATCAAGTGCTCTACTACATTCAGATGTGTCGCTAGTGTGTTACAATCTAATGAGTTGTGAGAAATGTGTGAGAAAACTGGGTAGTATTCATTAGGGCACCAAACATTTATAAGTCCAAGTAGTCCAAGTAGTCTTCCCTTGTTTCAGTTCATTTTCATCCGTTTGGTGCCTAATGAACAGGACCCTGGCACTATGTACTCCTCGTGCTTACACCAGCAGTGACTGTGGCAATCCCCATGACTCCAAATCGTGTGGTTCTACCCCCAAAACTAAATCATTGAGATGTTCTATCATGTAATCAGGTTACAGCTAGGGATTATGGGTAATGCATTGCAAATACAGTAAATGCCTGGGTTAGTTGAAGTTCTGACTACTACTAGGAAGTACACAGACCAACATCTTTGCATCCTTACTACATTAATGTACTTTAATATGTATTTCTCACCTCATAACTGGAACTAGTAATAAATGCTCTTAAATAGTATCATATAGCATGAAATTAGAATTAAGAAAATACTTTAATATCAGAAGAATAAATCAGATTGTCTTTGTTGTGCCTTACAAATACAACCACATTAAAGACAGTAAGGCTTTGGGTTGGTCTTTATGAAACATTACAAAATAAATACAACCTAAATATATCTATACATTACTCAGTATGCGGCCTTGCTCTTTCTGAAGTAGGGATTGGATTATTTTAAATGGTTTGCTAGTGAATGTGTTACTGAAACTATCATGGTGTCTGTTTTTACACACACAAACTTCGACCCATCCATACTCATGTAAGTAAATAAATAATATATGCGTGCTG
The DNA here is from genome assembly GCF_045679555.1 of Salvelinus alpinus. Classification (NCBI taxonomy): domain Eukaryota; kingdom Metazoa; phylum Chordata; class Actinopteri; order Salmoniformes; family Salmonidae; genus Salvelinus; species Salvelinus alpinus. Next base: position 45,061,785 of record NC_092095.1, on the reverse strand, counting down.
TGTGTGTGTGTGTGTGTGTTGGGGGGGGGGGGGGGGTGTTGACTAATATTTTGAGGAGGGTGTAAGTACATGTACTGTGCCTTACATGTCTTGTCTTGTGGGTCAACAGACAGGCTACTCACAGTCCATGAGACAAAACCAAAAACCAGAGGGAAAATTCAAAACAGATAAACAGAGCCAGAAATATAGCCTCTAGACACATACAGAGGTCCCCCATATACAGGAGCCTCTGGCCTCATCTCCTTTTTAGTACAGAGTCTCTGGGACAGCACCAGTGTTAGGATTCCCGTCCATGGGCAAGGGAGTTAGCCATGGTGGGGGTGTTTGTTGGGTCACATGAGGCACAGCCTTACTTCTCGAGTTAATTTACAGCAGCAGGTTGTCTCGGCCACCCCCAATGTATGACTGTCCATCTCAGAGCATGGATGATGAGGGCTTGGATCATCCACTGTCCTGTTCAGTCTTGGGGGGGGGGGTAAGAAGAAAGAAAGAAAGAAAGAAAGAAAGAAAGAAAGAAAGAAAGAAAGAAAGAAAGAAAGAGAAGAGCATGTTAAGTATCATTGCATTACATGGCGCTTTGAGTCAATACAGACTGCAATTAGCTTAGAAATTCTTGGATTTCTTAGAAATCTCTTATATTTCCTATGTCAGTCAAGCTACCTCAAATTAGGGTTCTTGGTTTCCACTGCTACCACAAACAACTCTTATAGACAAAAAATCCCATGCTTATATCTGACATCTGGAGAGAGATAGATGTAAAACAGCTTCCTGTTACCATTCATTCCATCCTCGCAGAGATTCAAATTTTCAGCCTGTTTGTGTGTCACAACAACACACTCCGAATTATAGATGTAGGATCTTAATTTGATCAGTCTGTTGTTGCTGAGAAATTTCCTGCGCAACTATAATCCACATTTCCTGTTACTGCAGGATTATTCTCCTGCTGTAGCAAACTGGCTCAAATTAAGATCCTATATCTGTAGCTGTTTGGGAAAAAAAGCTAGACAACCGGAACAGCAAGTGTGCGTCGCACCGCTCTCGCGCACACACTCTCACACTCACGACTAGAGGGAGTCCAACCACAACTGATTTGATTGTGCCGGGTTCAAACTTTCTGCTCTGTGTTACAAAAAAAACACAGCGAGTGGCTGTGTGACTTGCACCCATTGTCTCCCTCTCTCCTCCCTGCTGGAGCGACCACCACATAACATCAACAGTGTTTATCGCTCTGTCCGTGTTGCTGAAGCTGCAATATAACTACCAGCCATTGGTGACTGAAAAAGTCTGTTACCGAAATCCCTCATTTGTTTAGGAAAAACATTCCCTATTCCCTCAACCCTTGCTCTCTTTCCATAACACATGTATGCATCACATGCATGTGACCAATAGGGCCTGACCTATAGCATATCATAATCACATCAATAAATTCAACAAACTCCGAACACCTTAACACATATGACACCAAAATGGATGCAGAGGACTTGCAGAGGACAAATAAACTCGAAAAATGGGGGAATGTTTAGGTTGCTAAGGAGGTAAAGGGGAAGTCAGACGTTTGGAATAAATTTGATTCGTTATGGAAAATACTGGAGATCAAGAAAAATAAGGCAAGGAGCAAGCACTGCGTGCATATTATGTGTGCCAAATGACAAACAGGTGCTGTTAGATTACAATATAATTTATCTGACCGTTTGGAACAATGTAAACAACACTAAATAAATTACAAGCATACCAGAGAGTCTTTTTTGTAAAGCTTTTATTACAGCAAAGTCTAAAACCAGTCGCATTCATTAGTGAATGCAATTTCCAAAATGCATGTTTATTTATTGTTTATGCTAATTATTCAAGAGTCACTTTGCTATTTTATTTTAAAACTAAAGGGTTGATTGCATTTTAAATCATGAATGACTTGTATGCTGTGTGATGACATGAATGAATTAATGATTGATACATTACTGTAGCTTATATACTGTAAGTATTGAAATATAGGCCTAAGTAAGTTATGGTATTAAGACTAAACAGGATGCACTTAGGCCTACAGCTCGATGGTGGTTATACAAGGTTGCTATACTAAGCCAACTAATGATAACGACATTACTTATTATTATAATAATGATTATCATAACAATAAGGAGATCAAGAAAAAGGAGGGTTACTATTATTATAGCTCAGTAGGGCGATGCGCTTGGGACGCTGTCACGCCAAGCAAGCAGCAGCAGCTTTGTAGGGGCTGAGGAGGGAGGAGGGGGGTTAGGAGTACTGCAGTAGGGGGATAAAGCACCAGCTGTGGAGCTCCTCTATGCCATCTGGGTCTTCCAGAAATGGGCCCGGCCAGCGATGATGGGGGCTTAGAGAGCAGAGCAGGAGAGCAGAGTGGCCCTGCAAACCGTATTACAGAGGGCACGGTTGGGGTTGGGGCAGAGGGCCTTGTACCTCACTGCAAAGGCTCTGATATGTTGCTGTTCAGTGATTGAACATCTTATAGACTGCTTATTCACATATAATACACATGTCACTATGGTGGACTTCGGCAGTTTACAATGCCGAAACTGAACTGCAGTGCAGCTAACAACTAAAGCAAATTTGTGAATGGTTTTGGAAGATGGTGTGTTTACGTGAGTCTAAGGCAGAGAGAGAGAGACAGAGACTGAGAGTGTGTATGCACACACCCTTTCATCCCACCTCCATAACGAACAACCTGGACACGGCGGCGGTGTCTAATCCCCAGCCACACACAGTGTGTAATCTCATCTCTAACTCTAACCCTGGCTGCAGCTGCTGAGGATAAATGTAAGGGACCGCTGCCTGGCGACGCCTGCCGCGTGGGTTATCTGGAGCCGGGAACATCCTGGCCTAGTTTTGTCACCGTGTCACAGCGTCTGCACTGCAGCCGCCACCTGCTGGAAACTCTGACGCAGCAGTGCGTGTGTTTGGAGGGGATGTTTGTGTGTGATACTAAACGGAGTGAGAAAGAGAGAAACATGAAAAGAGCGGTAGCACAGAGTAAGCAAAACAAAAAACTACAAGAAAAGGAGAGAAAAGAACACCAAAAGAGGAAAGAGAGAACAGGAAAAGAGCAGGAAAGAGTGAGAGAAAATAAGCCAGCGGAAAAGAGCGGGAGCAGAGCGGGAGACAAATCAAGCGAGGAGAGGGAGGGTCGAACTGCCTCTAATATCTCAATTTCTTTTGAAATGAAAGCAGAGCCTCATTGAGCATGCTCCCTGACTTCTACTCTCGGAACGATAGAGAGAAAGTAAAAGAGGTGGGGAGGGGAGTGTGTTGTGCAAGAACAAAACACGTAACACACACACTTGGCCTGGCCCAGAGCAAAAATTATCTGCATCTGGTGTGCGTGATGTTCCACTATTCTACTGTATTTGGGTGTTCTAAACCAAAAGCAGCACTGACAAATGCTGATGATGATCTTTGATCACATCCGATTCAACACGCAATCTGGAGATGAAGAACAATCGCAGCTCTGATTCGGTCACGGATAGGATGGATATCTGAGAGAGCTGTGCTAGAGTGTGAGCTACTGGCTACGGCTTCATCCCCCCCTCCCCCCCCCCCCCCGCTCCACTCCCCGGGTTGATGGACATTAGACTGGCCCCTGGGCTGCACCTGCAGCAGCAACAGAGGCAGCACATGGTGTGCAGTAGGGCTGGGCAATAAATCAATATCAATAATTAGAGGTAATTTTCTTAGTTAATTTTCTTAATAATTAGAGGTAATCATGATCTCGCCATCACGGTTGACAACTCCATTGTGTCCTCCTCCCAGAGTGCTAAGAACCTTGGCGTGATCCTGGACAACACCCTGTCGTTCTCAACTAACATCAAGGCGGTGACCCGTTCCTGTAGGTTCATGCTCTACAACATTCGCAGAGTACGACCCTGCCTCACGCAGGAAGCGGCGCAGGTCCTAATCCAGGCACTTGTCATCTCCCGTCTGGATTACTGCAACTCGCTGTTGGCTGGGCTCCCTGCCTGTGCCATTAAACCCCTACAACTCATCCAGAACGCCGCAGCCCGTCTGGTGTTCAACTTTCCCAAGTTCTCTCACGTCACCCCGCTCCTCCGCTCTCTCCACTGGCTTCCAGTTGAAGCTCGCATCCGCTACAAGACCATGGTGCTTGCCTACGGAGCTGTGAGGGGAACGGCACCTCCGTACCTTCAGGCTCTGATCAGGCCCTACACCCAAACAAGGGCACTGCGTTCATCCACCTCTGGCCTGCTCGCCTCCCTACCTCTGAGGAAGTACAGTTCCCGCTCAGCCCAGTCAAAACTGTTCGCTGCTCTGGCACCCCAATGGTGGAACAAACTCCCTCACGACGCCAGGTCAGCGGAGTCAATCACCACCTTCCGGAGACACCTGAAACCCCACCTCTTTAAGGAATACCTAGGATAGGATAAAGTAATCCTTCTAACCCCCCCCCCCTTAAAAGAGTTAGATGCACTATTGTAAAGTGGTTGTTCCACTGGATATCATAAGGTGAATGCACCAATTTGTAAGTCGCTCTGGATAAGAGCGTCTGCTAAATGACTTAAATGTTAAATGTTAATGTTAAATGTAATTACTTCCCTCAATAACAATATAAAACGTTTAGATTAATTTTCGATAATGTCGATATAGAGTAATTAGGTACAGCAGTCCATTTCACCTCTGATGCAGCAGGAACATGCGGAGAAGTGACAATATGCACGTGGAGAGGTATACGCCCACTAAAAACCACTTAGCACCTTAAGTGATGGAGTAGCCACTATTAACCACGAACAATTAGTGATGTAGGTGAAAACAGTGGCAGTGATAGCCATGGAGAAGGAGCAGCTTCCAACAAAGAAATTATTGATAAAAAGGGTTCAACTGTTTCAGTTATTTGGAAGTGGTTTGGCTGTTTGAAGCCCGACAAAGAGCAGAGCAAGTTTCGATGCAAATTGTGCCGTAGACAGGCGGCTACCAAGTCTGGTAATACGACAAACCTTTTTCACCATCTGAAGCAAAATCACTCTTTGGAACATGCAGGAAGTTTGAGTTTGCCTCACATTATAGATAAATGCCCCTCAAGCACCAGCCAATCTAGGGATGTTTGCCCGAAGCAGTCAACACTGACAGCGTTTATGCCCTACAAGCAAACATAAAAAAGACAAAAACATCACAAATGCTATTATGCATTGCGAAGGACATTCTACCAATTAGCACAGTCGAAAAGGAAGGTTTCAAGAGGCTTATCAATTTAATTGACCCCAGGTACGTGCTCCCTGGCCGCAAACATTTCTCTCACACCGCACTGCCTAAACTCTACGCCCAGTGTAGGCAAAAAGTTGAGTAACAGCTCAAGACAGATATTACGTATTTTGCTACTACTACCGATCTGTGGTCTAGTCGCATGTCCGAGCCTTATATTAGCCTCACTATATTGACAAAGAGTGGAATCTTATAAATAAATGCCTTCAAACATCATACTTTCCCGACGACCACACGGGTGAAGCTATAGCAGAGGGGCTCATTGATGCTCTCGCCTCCTGGGGACTCAGTCAAGACAGACATGTCTGCATTACAACGGATAGTGGTGCGAACGTGGCGAAGGCCGCTCAAATCAACAAATGGACCCGACTGAAATGTTTTGGACATCGTCTGCACTTGGCCATTGGTCAGTAACCTTGTCAATTATGCATATTGAAGTGATTGGTTAGATGAAACTAAACGTGCATTTTTTCCCCATCAACTGATTAAGTTAAATATTACATGTGTACATTACTAAAGGGATTATTGTTATTTAACATTTTATTAAAATCTCTTGATTTCTCTTAGAGAGAATGGGTAGAGACAAACGGGTGGATCGAGCAATTGGAGTGTGTAAGAAAGTGGTAGGTGCCATTTCCTATTCATGGAAAAAGAAGAGCGCCCTGGCAGTTGCTCAAAAAGAACACAACCTACCCCAGCACAAGTTGGTGACAGAGTTGCCTACCAGGTGGGGATCAAGTCAAAAAGGTGGTGCAAAGAGTACTGGAGCAGGAGAAAGCCATTTCACAGGTCTTGTCCAGTGACAAGAAGACCCGGCACTTAGCGCCCACCTATTCAGATATAAATGTTCTTGAGTCCATCAACCAGGCATTGACCCAACTCCTAGAATTCACAGATGCTCTGTCCGGTGAGTCTTATGTCAGTGTGTCTTAGCTGAAGCCAGTACTACACCTGTTCAATACAGAGGTCATGAAACCTGATGATGGTGAAACAGAGCTCACCCAAACCATCAAAACGATAGTCATGGACTATCTGAATGAGAAATATGATGACCTAGCCACAGATGACCTCCTGGACATAGCCTCGTTGGTTCGACCCTCAGTTTAAAACACATTACATCAAAGAGGAGAAGGTGGGCCACATAAAAGCAAGAGCTGTCTGAGAGATGGTCAATGAGGGACATGAAAACCCAAGCCCAGCACAGAGAGACGTTGCTGTTGCTTCACCACAACTGCCAGCTAAAAAGAGAAAGTCACTGGGCAGTTTTTTCAAAAAGCCATGCTCCACTACCACAGGTCTTACTGAAATCCAGCTGGTAGAAAAGGAACTCAGCTGCTACCTTCAGTCTCCTGATGCTGACAGTGAAACCAATCCACTGGACTGGTGGAAGATCCACCCAAAAAACTTTCCCAAAGTCAGCCACCTGGCAAAGCGCTACCTGTGCATTCCTGCGACCAGCTCCCTCTCAGAATGTGTTTTTAGCACAGGTGGCAACATAGTGACCTGCCATAGGGCAGCTTTAAAGCCAGAGACAGACTTGTCTTTCTTGCTTGTAAGACAACAACTACCCCAACTTCAACTGTGATGTGCCATGAGGCTAACAGTTATAATGCATATTAACTTGCACTATTTTATTTAGTATTTTTTTTATTTCTTACTCATGACTTGTAACGGTTTATTTGTGAGTTCTACTTCTGACAATAAATAAGAAACATTAAAGCCTTTGGTTTGTTCAGGCATTCTTGAGTCTGAAGCAGATATGAACCTTTAAAACATTATTTGATTAATTATCGTGATAATTATCGTTATTGAATTTTAAAAAATGTATATCTATATAGTACTCACCAGTGACTGCTGCTCTTGTTCTGTGTTCCAAATGGCACCCTATTCTCTATGTAGTGCACTACTTTTGACAGGGCCCATTGCACTCTGTCAAAAAGTAGTGTATCATATAGGGTGCAATTTGGGACATAACTACATGTGTGCTACATGCATGTGGTCCATCGGTAATGAGATGGAGTAGGTGGGGTGGAGGGGACAAAGGTGGGGGTTGACGGGGAGATAGTGGTGCACGGCAGGTGCATTACGCCCCCCCCCCTCCCTCCTCCCGGATGCAGAGCCATCTGCCACCACTCAAGAAGAGTTTGCAGATTTCACCGCGCGCCGCTCATAGGAGCACTCACTCCCCTCTCAAGGAGTCCCAAGTGTGTGTCCGCACACAAAAACACTCTGGGTGTTTACCCTCGTTGCTGCCAGCCATTAGGGCAAAACACCTGACTTCAAATCACAGAGAGTGATGTCAAATGAGAGAGAGAGAGGGATTGAAAAACAAGACAGACTTGATCAGATAAAAGGCCATTAGTCTCCAGAGAGGAAGACATCCCTAAACCTCTGCCTGCCACTTCTACTAATCTCTGAACACCTTGTTCACCAAGGATGAGCGCCCAGGTCATGGGGTTAGCTCAGATTAACACACTCTCAGGTCATTGTGATAGGATTTACATTAGCATACATTAGTACACAGAGGTAAACAGAGTTGGTGCCCACGTGCCCTGGCCTGCCGATTAGGCAGAAAGTAAACAAACACAGTGACCGTCCTGTGACCTCTCTATTTATGCAACCAACTGTCGTCTGGATAATCACGCAAAATATCTATCCATCAACAATGTCACCGCCGAGGCCCAAGTCCTTTGACTGATTGACAGTGACGGAGAGAGAAGAGGAAGTTCAGGAGTCTGTCTGAGGGGTGCCGTTTATCCAAAAACAACCCTGTGGTGGCATTCCAGGCAGACGCACATGGTGTCGGAGGCTCTAAATACCTGGGATGGCTGAGTTGGTACTTTGTACCTAGCAAAACTGCCATGTCTCTCTCCCTCTCCTCCCACTCATTCATTGTGTGGCTTTGAAGTTAAAGATAAACACCGTATTAGGCCTCTGACTAGCAAGAAGTCACCGAAGATATGTGGACACCTGCTCGTCGAACATCTCATTCCAAGATCATGGGCATTAATATGGAGTTGGTTCCCCTTTTGTTGCTAGAACAGCCTCCACTCTTCTGGGAAGGCTTTCCACTAGATGTTGGAACATTGTTGAGGGGACTTGCTTCCATTCAGCCACAAGAACATTAGTGAGGTCGGGCACTGATGTTGGGAAATTAGGCCTGGCTCACAGTCGGCGTTCCAATTCATCCCAAAGGTGTTCGATGGGGTTGTGCAGGCCAGTTATTTTTCCACATTTTGTTGTGTTATAGCATACATTTAAAAATGATTAAATTTAGATTTTGGGTCACTGGCCTATACCCAATACCCCATAATGACAAAATATAATTGTTTTTGGATATTTTTACAAATTAATAAAAGCTGAAATGTCTTGAGTCAATAAGTATTCATCCTCTTTGTTTCGGCAAAATGTGCATAAGAAGTCACATAATAAGTTGCATGGACTGTGAAATAATAGTGTTTAACATGATTTTTGAATGACTACCTCATCTCTGTACCCCACACATAGAATTATCTGTAAGGCCCCTCAGTCGAGCAGTGAATTTCAAAACATAGATTGAAACACAAAGACCAAGGAGGTTTTCCAAAGCCTCCAACACCCAGTCACTACAAAGATACCTGTGCCCCTCCTAACTTGCCGTAGAGGAAGAAAACTACTCAGGGATTTCACCATGAGGCCAATGGTGACTTTAAAACAGTTAGAGTTTAATGTCTGTGATAGGAGAAAACTGAGGATGGATTGTAGTTACTCCACAATACTAACCTAAATGACAGTGAAAAGAAGGACGCCTGCACAGAATACAAATATTTCAAAGCAGGCATCTTAAAGTAAAACTGCAACAACAAAAAAAATTGGCAAAGATATTAACTTTATGTCCTGAATACAAAGTGTTATGTTTGGGGCAACCCATCACAATAGATCCCAGAGTACCACTCTTCATATTTTCAAGAATGGTGGTGGCTTCATAACATTATGGGTATGCTTATCATCAGCATGGACTAGGGAGTTTAGGATAATAATGTATGTTCAGTTGACCCGTCCCTCCCAGCAGCCTCTGCAACACAGACAGGAATTCCGAGCGTGACACCTCGTCATTTCCTGGCATCTAGTAAACAACGAGCTCACTTGTTTTTCTGACCTGCGGCGCGACTAGTGACTAGCCAAATTCAAGAAAGACATTGGCGTGGATGCCGCCTCCAAGGGACCCGCACATGGATGAGGCCTCACACACACAGAGAAACAGTCACATACGCTCTCGCTCTCAAACACACACACAGTGTTTGATAAAAGTGCAAGCAACTAAAAAACCTTCACCTGTCAACAAGTCTCCTGCACCTCAATGTTTACAAGGTACAATGAGCCAAAACACTGACTCCGTGTGCCTTGCCCCTGAGACTGGAACATTGGTTTGTTTATAGCCACCACAGGGACTATTCTGGGCCAGAAAACTGACACCAGGCCAGTCAGATGGACCTATGCCTTGGATGATTTATTGACACGTGCTTGGGGCTGCAGCATGTTTTATTGCCTGCCTGCCTTTCTGACTGAGGCATGGAAGGAACAGGTGTATAAGGAACTGCCTAGGGCTGACGTGTCATAAAAACACTGACAAGATGTTCTAGCTTGCTTAGGCTGGATCCCTACTTTGAGTACAGCATTCTCACAGCACTTTCCTAAACAGATCTCTGAAGGAGATGCATACAAGCTCTGCAGATGAGTATTTATGAATGAATAACGTGAAAAGTGTTATTATAGTAGATGTACAGTACCAGTCAAAAGTTTGGACACACCTACTCATTCAAGGGTTTGTCTTTATTTTTAACTTTTCTATACATTGTAGAATAATAGTGAGGACATCAAAACTATAAAATAACACATGGATTCATGTAGTAACCAATATATTTTACATTTGAGATTCTTCAAAGTAGCCTTGAGGACAGCTTTGCACACTCTTGGCATTCTCTCAACCAGCTTCATGAGGTAGTCACCTGGAATGCATTTAAATTAAAACATGTGCCTTGTTAATTAGAAGTTCATTTTGTGGAATTTCTTTCTTAATGCGTTTGAGTCAATCAGTTGTGTTGTGATAAGGTAGGGGTGGGTATACAGAAGTTTGCCCTATTTGATAAAAGACCAAGTCCATATAATGACAAGAACAGCTCAAATAAGCAAAGAGAAACGACAGTCCATCATTACTTTAAGACATGAAGGTCAGTCAATACGGAAAATTAAGAACTTTGAAAGTTTCTTCAAGTGCAGTCGCAAAAACCATCAAGCGCTATAATGAAACTGCCTCTCATGAGGACCGCCACAGGAAAGGAAGACCCAGAGTTACCTCTGCTGCAGAGGATACGTTCATAGAGTTAATCTGTCTAGGACTGGGGTTCCGCTAGCGGAACGGGATTCCGCTAGCGAAACCTCTCGCCAACAGCCAATGAAATTGCAGGGCGCCAAATTCAATCAACAGAAATCTCATAATTCAATTTTCTCAAACATACAAGTATTAGACACCATTTTAAAGATTAAATTCTCGTTAATCCAACCACAGTGTCCGATTTCAAAAAAGCTTTTCGGCGAAAGCAGAACATATCATTATGTTAGGTCAGGAATTAGTCACAGAAAGCATACAGCGATTTTCCAACCAAAGAGAGGAGTCACAAAAAGCAGAAATAGATACAATTAATCACTATCCTTTGATATTCGTCATCAGATTACACAATGTTTTGTTCGATCAAGTTCATATTTATATCCAAAAACCTCAGTTTACATTTGGCTTTGCCTCCAAAACATCCCGTGAGTTTGCACAGAGCCACATCAAATCACAGAAATACTCATAATAAACACTGATAAAAGATACTGTTATTCACAGATTTAAAGATATACTTCTCGTTAATGCAACCGCTGTGTCAGATTTTAAAAAAAACTTTACGGAAAAAGCAAATCATGCAATAATCTGAGTACGGCACTCAGAGACCAATACAACCCAAATAGATATCCGCCATGTTGGAGTCAACATAAGTCAGAAATAGCATTATAAATATTCACTTACCTTTGATGATCTTCGTCAAAATGCACTCCCAGGAATCGCAGTTCCACAATAAATGTTTGATTTGTTCCATAAAGTCCATAATTTGTGTCCAAATTACTCCTTTTGGTTCGCGCGTTCAGTACACAATCTAAAGTCACGACGCGCGGGCAGGTCCAGGCTGAAGTTCAGACGAAAAGTCATATTACAGTCCGTAGAAACATGTCAAACGAAGTATTTAGGATGTTTTTAACATAAATCTTCAATAATGTTCCAACCGGAGAATTCCTTTGTCTTCAGAAAAGCAATGGAACAGAGCTCGCTCTCACGTGAACGAGCATCACGAGCTCAAGGCATTCTGGCAGACCTCTGACTCATTCCCCTCTCATTCGGCCCCACTTCACAGTAGAAGCATCAAACAAGGTTCTAAAAAATGTTGACATCTAGTGGAAGCCTTAAGGAGTGCAACATGATCCATATCCCACTGTACCTTCAATAGGGAATGAGTTGAAAAACGACCAACCTCAGATTTCCCACTTCCTGTTTGGATTTTTTCTCAGGTTTTTGCCTGCCATATGAGTTCTGTTATACTCACAGACATCATTCAAACAGTTTTAGAAACTTTAGAGTGTTTTCTATCCAAATCTATTAATAATATGCATATATTAGCAACTGGGACTGAGTAGCAGGCAGTTTACTCTGGGCATGCTTTTCATCCAAAAGTGAAAATGCTGCCCCCTATCCATAACAAGTTAACTGCACCTCAGATTGCAGCCCAAATAAATGCTTCAGAATTCAAGTAACAGACACATCAACATCAACTGTTGTCAAAGCGCAGCGTGAAATCGGTTCGACACATTTTATTTGAAGTGAACCGCACAAAAAACAATAAAGAATAAAGCACACGTGAAGCTATGGAGTGCTTACAGGCAACTACACATAAAAAAGATCCCACAAAAACCAGTGGGGAATGGCTGCCTAAATAGCATCCCCAATCAGAGACAACGCTAAACAGCTGCCTCTGATTGGGAACCATACCAGGCCAACATAGAAATAAAACCATCTAGATTACCCACCCTAGTCACACCCCGACCTAACCAAAATAGAGAATAAAAAGGCTCTCTATGGTCAGGGCGTGACAGTAACCCCCCCGCCCCAACGGTACGGACGCCAGCCGCAAAACCTGACTCAATAGGGGAGGGTCCGGGTGGGCATCTAGAGTCGGTGGCGGCTCCGGTGCGAAGTACCCACTCCGCTCGCGGATCCGCCAGCATCGGTGGCAGCTCTGGTGCGGGACGAAGAACCCGCTCATCCCGCGGATCCAGCATCGGTGGCGGCTCTGGTGCGGGACTTTGCCCCCATCCAGACAACGGGTCCGTGGCCGGGTAGAACGCCGTGCCCGGACTGGGCCTCTGCGCAGAGGAGGGCCCCGGCCATGGAGCTGGGTTGAACGCCACACCCGGACTGGGCACCGGCGCAGAGAAAGGCTCCGGCCTTGGAGCGGGACTGGACGCCGTGCCTGGACATCGGCGCAGAGGAAGGCTCCTGCCATGGAGCGGGACTGGACGCCGTGCCTGGACACGGCACCGGCGCAGAGGAAGGCTCTGGCCTTGGAGCGGGACTGGACGCCGTGCCTGGACATCGGCGCCGAAGAAGGCTCCGGCCTTGGAGCTGGACTGGACGCTGGGCTCGGACTGGGCCCCGGCGCAGAGGAAGGCTCCGGCCTTGGAGCTGGACTGGACTCCTTGCCTGGAAGCTCCGGACCGTGGATCCTCGCAGGAGGTTCCGGACTGTGGACCGTCCGCGGAAGTTCTGGACTGGGGACCGTCGCCGGAAGCTCTGGACTGGGGACCGTCGCCGGAAGCGCTGAACTGTGAACTGTTGCCGGAAGCCTGGTGCGTGTAGCCAGCACAGGTGGCACCTGACTGGTGTCACACACTTCAGGGCGAGTGCGAGGAGCAGGCACAGAACGTACCGGACTGGGAAGGCGCACTGGAGGCCTAGTGTGTGGAGCCGGCACAGGTGATACCGGACTGGTGTCACACACTTCAGGGCAAGTGCGAGGAGCTGGCACAGGACATACTGGGCTGTGGAGGCGTACTGGAGGTCTGGTGCGTAGAGCCGGCACAAATTGTCCCGGACAGATGACACACTCTGCACAGGCGAGTGCGGGGAGCTGGCACAGGACGTACTGGGCTGTGGAGGCGTACTGGAGACCTGGTGCACAGTCTTTACCAGGCTGCTAGCACGCTCCTCAGGACGAGTATGGAGAGCTGACTCAGGTTGCATCAAACTGATGACATGCTCCTTGGGGCAAATGTCATTCATCATACACCAACACAACAGCTCTCTCATTTCTCTCTCCTCCAATTTCTCCATCAACTCACTGACGGTCTCTGACTCTCTCCTCCAATTTCTCCATTTTCTCCCAGATTGGCGCTGGTTCACTCCTCGGCTCCGCCGACCACCCCGTGTGCCCCCCAAAAAAATAATTGGGGCTGTTTTGGGCTTTCGTTGTCGCTGTCTTCCCTTCTCTCCTTGCGTCTGCTTCCAAGGAAGTCCTCCCATTATTTCCTCCCAAGTCCAGGATATCTTCTCCTCCTTGATCTCCTCCAAAGCCCAGGATACCTTCTCCTCCTGGGCACGCTGCTTGGTCCTGGTGTGGTGGGATCTTCTGTCACGATCGTCGTAATGACACTCGGACCAAAGCAGAGCGTAAAATCGGTTTAATTATTATTTTACCCCCTTTTTCTCCCCAATTTCGTGGTATCCAATTATTAGTAGTTACTGTCTTGTCTCATCGCTACAACTTCCGTACGGGCTCGGGAGAGACGAAGGTCGTGAGCCATGCATCCTCCGAAACACAACCAACCAAGCCGCACTGCTTCTTAATAAATTATGTTATGATAAACTGTAAGGTCTCCTCTTCAGGAGACCTCTGCGTGTGTGTTAAAACCTGTTTTGAGTGTTGTGACCTTCAGACACTATCAGAAGGGTCTACATTCAGACTCCTTCGGTCTGGATCCCACCGTGGTTATGTGGTTATCTGGTTTTCCCGAGAACACAAAGCTGCCACAGACCTGATGAAACCAACCACCTTTCAGAAGATGCTTACACTCATTCTTATTGTTATGACTCTATACTTGTGATGAAACACCACGTGACGTGTGACTGGGGACTACCATAAGCTTCATAAAAATGTAGCTTATGAAATTAAGAACGCAATGTTCTTTATCACCTAACGTATTGCACAAGTTGACTGCAGGTATTTACTTAAAAAGTAGCTACAAATATTCACTTATTTTTCACTTCTTCTTTTATTTTTTATTAATTAAGACATTGTTTAAACAGTATTGACTGTAATGAAAAACCATCCTGTGGCTATTTACAAATACCCTGGTATATGGTATACCGCCCAAGCCTAAAGGTGATGCCATTGCGCAATGTATTAAACATGTAATGCAATGATAATTGCTATAAAAACATGCTTGTCAATAGGAGATCAATGTAAGTTTAATGTAAACAAGCCATTATATCGACATTAATCTATATTGATATTATTTAGACCCTTCGTTCTTCACTGTCCATGTATACACTCCACCTGCGCACTGTGCGTAATTTCTGTGTGTAATTCGATCAACCAAATTCGCTCCTGTGTCTTTTCTAATATAATTAGTATGACACAGAGAATAAACACTTCTCACTTGTTTTATAAAATGGCTGGTGCCCAAAATCAATTTTGTCCTGCAGTGTCATGGTGCCTACGTACCCACCCACCACTTGTTTACTTCAGTGGTTTCAAAAGTCCAACATTCGTCACGCAGCAGGTCCGTTTTGAAGTCATGTACCACCTACGCATCTTCGGTGGTAAACATTCAAAATTCAAGGGCGCCACAGCAAATAATCTCAATGTGTCCATTTTGAAAGATGTTTTTCCCCTCATGTGTTTTTCATTATCTCGTCTATCGCAATACACATGGCAGAATAGCAAGCTGAACAGTAGTAGGATGCTGTACTAACTGAAATATCATTCATTTTTAACTCATTGCCAGTCCTTCATTCAGGTTTTCCTCTCATGCAATATAAATCCACTTATTGTTGTTGACAGTGACAGCACCCTCCAGTATAAATGAGTGAAGCCATAAACTAAAATGTCCATGATCACCAAAGAGTTGGACACATTTTTCACCCCAAACATACCATGAAAGTATAGTCTCTAAGGCAGCCAGTCAACAAGCATTTAAATTATTTTTTCCCATGTCTAAAAATGTGTTGATTTAATTATCATCATGTTTCTTCATATAAAGTATGGACAAAGTTGTTTTCAGCAACATTGCCATAAGTATATGACCACTGCAGACCTCTGACCAGCCATGAAATGGACAGCTAAAACACACACACACACACACACACACACACACACACACACACACACACACACACACACACACACACACACACACACACACACACACACACACACACACACACACACACACACACACACAAACACACAAACACACAAACAGGAGCATCACTCACCTTTGACAGTGGTTGCCGCCTCCTTGAACCCCAAACAGACATACGGCGCGACGTGTAATCCATGGAGGGCTCCCTTGCAGCTGGTGGCCGGCTTAAAGCTGACCATGGGCAGGTCTTCACAACAAGGTCCCTCCATGTCCCTGTCCCGGTTCTCCATTAGGTTCAGGGCAATATAGTTCAGTCCATTCTGGAAGCCCGCAGAGTTCTCTCTAATCATGGGGCTGTCACTCTCCTCGTCTGAGCCCTCGCTGCTCCGCACCGACAGGTTCTCCACCGAGCTGTGGCGTTTGGCATTCCCATGGGCGAACGAGGGGAACACAGGGGTGACGGTAGCCGTAGAGGAGAAGGTTTCGGAGCTGTGCCGCCTGCGCCCATGGGGGTCGGCCCGGATCACCTTGGCGGCCTTGTCAGGATCCACGGGGTTGACGGCGCCAAGGAGGAATACCCCAATGCCCACCGGGAGGCTCTGCTCACCCAGGGATAGCCTCTTCTCTCTGGCACTGGGGCTGAAGATAATAAACAGAGTTAATATGTATTACAATACATGGTCTATTACAAAACATCCATAGATAGATGTGATATAGAAAATATTTTATACTTATCATGAACTCAATCCACTTACAAACATAACATAAAGTGCCTGCCGTGCAAGGGGAATCTATCCATCCTATTCATAGTTTGAGATGCTTTTCTATAACTAGCCAAATAACGTTGCTGAATAATGTATTTATAACTGACATTATGGCTAGAGTACTGAGTGTACCTTGCTGAGGTCTGAGGGACAAACTGGGGAGGCATGTTGGCCATTCCAAGTCCAAATGTCATCTCGGTGTACTCATCCTTGCCTCTCAGGGGGCACTTGGAATCCCTCTTCGATCGGAGATGGTACACTCCCTCCCCATCCAGACAAGGGCACAGGGATAACTCAGGGACCGTGTCCAACCGTCCGGCAGGGGTGTCTCTGGCCTTGGGTGAGTGCGAGACGATGTGGTGCAGGTTCACGTAGTCGGAGAGAGGGGACCTCGGCTGGCTGCCGATGGAGCCCGGAGACGACTCCTGGCTCTCATTGGATGCTGACAGAGAGGAGTACTTGGTGCTCTCACTGAAGTCTATGTTGATATACTCGCCCGGGCTCCTAGGTTCCCCGGGCAAGAGGTGCTCGTTCATGCTGGGCAGGATCCTAAAGCTGTCGAGAGACAGCCGGTTGGGTCGCCCCATCCTCCCCCGGTGGGACGTCAGGCTCTCAGTTCCCCGGCTCTGTCTGATGGCTGAGGGCACCGAGGAGTTGAGCGTGGCCGCATTGGTCATCACTGAGTAGTAGTCGTCTGACTCCCCACATAGCGACTGATGGCCTTGGGGGCTCATCAGGACGTATTGGTCATTAGTGTCCCCCACCTCCTTGGAAGTCTGGTGGAGTTTGGTGGGGCGCGGCAGGGAGTCTGCGGAGTAGATGGAAGGCTCACCACCCAGAAGCTGCTCCAGGAAGTAGTCCGGGGAGGTCTGCGAGGTGGTGTAAGCAGCGTTGCTAGGGGACATGTTCATGTAGGTCGAGCGGCTGTCAGGGCTTTCAATGGACGACTTAGAGCTGCACCACATCCTCATGTAGCCGCTGTCCTCCAAGGAGCCTCCGCTGCTGGGTGAGTTGGTCCGGTAGCCGCCCCCGTCCTGGTGGATTTGGGCCCCGGGGTT
This sequence comes from Salvelinus alpinus, assembly GCF_045679555.1. Classification (NCBI taxonomy): domain Eukaryota; kingdom Metazoa; phylum Chordata; class Actinopteri; order Salmoniformes; family Salmonidae; genus Salvelinus; species Salvelinus alpinus. The sequence goes on along the minus strand of NC_092095.1, from coordinate 45,044,285 downwards.
GATGATCTGCTTGGGAGCCGAGACACACATGGGGCTCATGGGCATGTAAGCGTCTGCCTTGCTGTCGTTTCCCCCGGGCGGCGCTGCCACACCCGTCATCATAGGCATATAGCCATCGTCCCCCCCTAGGTTACTGTTGGATTCGCCTTTCTTTGAGGAGGCGGAGATGGAGCTGTTTCTGGAGTGGTGCCCGCTGTTGTTGTGGTGGGCAGCCCACAATAGGGTGTACTCATCCAACGAGGCAGACGACAGCTGAGCGGGCACCCTGTGTTGGCGTGGTGCGGTGAGAGAGTATGTCCTCTTCCTGTACGCCTTCTGCGATGTCAGGTCCTCCTCCTGGCACGCCCGCTGTTGGTCATTCGTCCTGTCCATAATCATGTAGCCACACAGGTCGTTGGCCTCCCAGGAGGGGGGAGTGCTGGAGAGGGAGTCGTGGGTGTCACTCCTGGTGAGGGGTAGGAGCCTGGAGGTGTCGCCTGGGCTGGAGCTGTACTCGTCGCATAGCATAAAGCTTGCGTCACTGAGGGAGCCTGAGATGGAGGCGCTGCAGCTGAAGGGGCGGTGGACCGCATCAGGGGTGGGAAGGGTCCCACTCATGGGAGAGAGGCAGATGGAACTGCAGACTGAGGGGGGGGAGTTGGAGACGGGCAAGGAGCGGCTGTGCTGGAGGCTGGACTCCAGTATCCGGCAGATGCGTCCGCTGGAGAGCGTACTTGACCGGCTTAGGGGGATCCGGTTGGAAAGGGGACTGGTGGGACTCCCGCTCATAGATATTGACATAGACACTGGCCTGACCATGCTGCCATCCCCCCCATTAGCAGTTCTTATCCGACAAGATGTGAACTTGCTCATTGGGGATGTGGCCACTATGCTGTTTGTTCTCGACCTCCTCACCAACCCTGTCTGACTTGGGGGAAGATTATTCAAGTTGCGTCTTGTGGGCACTGAAATGGGGTTGGTTCTAGCCGACTGACTCTTACTGCGAGGTCTGAATTCTGACAGCTCTTTCATGGCTTTCATCGCCTCCAGGATGGTTTCGTGGATGTTTTGCGCAACCACCGAGTCGTCAGCCTGCATCCAGAGCTCACCGGGGCCAGTGACAGCCGACCTACCAACCTCGATGAAGAAAAAGCTGTCAGAGTGGCCACATCTCCGGATGTTCATGAGCTGTAAACTGACAGCCGCAACCTTCGAGTTCAGTTTCACAAAGCTGATAGTCCGACTGGATAAACACAGCCTAAACACCCCTATCAAATGTTTTGTTTGACCCAGTCCTCTGGACTTCAAATTCACTTGCCATACCTCCTTGTGAAAGGCAGTGGTTGGCGTGATCATGCCGTAATTCGCCTCCTCGAAACAGAAAAGAGAGGTGGAATTAGACGTGGGGCTGTCATAGACTTTCCCCTCTTCGATCATATCCGACAACACTCGAAACCAGCTCTCCTGCTCCTGCTCGTTTTCGGCTGCCACTGCAAAGTATTCGTCCTTGGTGTAAAAGGCGATGAGGTGTTTGTGCTTAGAGTCAGCTCGCTTGTTTATGCAAAGACATGAGTCCAGCAGTATCACCCTTTTAGCAGCCGACTTGTTTTTCCACTTCTTCTCGCTCTCGTAGTATTCCAGCCGGGCAGGAAAGCTCTCGCTGGGTTCTCTCAACACGAAAAAACGTCTGTGTCCATGCTTCTGTTTCTTTAGATATCCACATTTCTTAATGTTATTACTGTTATTGGTCACATTAGACAACATCTGTCCTCCACTCGTTGGAGGACTCGCCATTCTGATGCGCACGCTTCACTTACTTTTAGAGAAGTTGTTTGTGCTATTTTCCAAAGCACCGAAAAAACTAATGTAAATCCGCTTTAATTATTCCATTACCCGACACAGGTATTCCCTCCCGCTGTCTGCAACAGTTAAGCACCAAATAACACCACCGTGATTGCGCTGGAGAGAAAAACAATATGTGACGTTATTACATCCAGTTCTGGCTTGCAGTAAAAAGTAGAAGAAAACTACACACTCATAAAAGGCAGCGCAACGTTGGAAAGGCGTGCCTGTCAATCTAGCCAATTCTGCCCAACTCATTGGTGGAATGAACGAACAGCTGGTAAACGGGACCCGACTCAGCAGCCATACCCTTCCCTTCTCGTTCTTTTAAACCCGCCTACTATATTACCCGTTTTTCCTTTCCATGTACATATAGTACAGCAGATATCACTGTAACGTAGGGTAAATGTATCAAAATAGCCAATTAACGCCTCCATCCGCTACATTGTAACGATATAATAACCGAGTAAGTGTCCAAATGCAGGCGTTCTACATAGCATAAATAGGCTAGGTGTTGCCTCTTGCATTGCACTCTGATCATTTTGGCAGAGACGCGCATAGCCTTCAGCATCGATGCATAATATAGAGGATTACATTTGTTTTAGTTTTTTTGCTGTGAAATACAATAGGCCTACCATGTATAGTGTGGGAAACTGTGAATGTTTATTCTTTATCAAATGCACAATATGTAGCTGAGCACTATTCGTATTGTTGTGAGACTGCAGTGCATGTCATGAGGCGCCTCAATCGCTAAATAAGCATCGCCCTACTTTTAAATAACCGTGCGTTATGATATATTTTGCGCACTTGGGTATCCCTCTCCCTGTCCAACAGAGAACTGCGTATCCGACCTCTATATTCTTTCTACTTTCTACTCATGGTTCATCAACAAGCCTGCAATTTAAAGCATTTGATCTCCCAGGTGGAACTGTGATAGTTGTGTTTCTATGCACACATGCACATAGATAGTTTTTCAACAAAATCATTTTAATCGCTTGTCATACTGTGGGAATCACGTTTAGGTTGGAGTATGGGTATTTAAATCGTGATAGTGATGACATGGATGAGATGTGTGTTTTTTGGGGTTCTATTTACTTGGTGCGTCAGGAGCGCTAATTTCGCGTTAAAGCCTGAAATGCTGCCACCGTCTGGCTAATTTTGATAAAAGAACTTTTTTTCTCGCGTGAAAAATAGTAATAGTCTCACCAGATACTTCCAGTCTGGGGATGTTACATATAGGCCTACTGGAGCAACTCAACTAGATTTAATACCATTTATTTCATTTCATTGACTTAATTGACCCCGTAGCCCTATTCTGTTTTCTCTAAAATACAAATCTGCATGCACAGTTGACCTCTCAGCTAACACAACATTCTCAGTCATGGATAAATGATGCCCACTACTCCCATTTGGTGTTTAGGCTATGCGTAATCAACACACTTGTTATTCATTGTGCTGTAAAAACAAGTGCTTAATATAGGCTAACCTAAGCTCATGGTCCCTGCATAGAAAAACACCCCTTTTTGTAAAGCTACTGCTTTATTGATTTGTCTTATGGTGCATTTCCATACAGAATTTACCCCAGTGTTTTACACAAAAGGCTCAGACTTTTCTGTTTCCATCTATGTGGGCTGGCGTATCTCACTGGGCCATGGCTCCAGGGGACCTGCTCTCACTTGGGGCCACTGGTACTTTTCAGCTGTCCTTTACATAACAATGGCTAACTGTGAAGTTCAACATCTTCTCACAAAGCAACTGTTTTGATTATGCAGAGGTTGTTGATTCTGCTCCTCATAGCCCAAAGGCTGGCAGATGACGATATTGAGTTGTTTCTTCTTACCGTCCAAAGGGAGTGCATGCAGCCGGCTATACATTCGTGCCCCCGTGGACTGGTTTGTACATAAAACATTCTCCATTCAGGCTGCAAAGGTGTTGATTTCCTCCTTAACTAAATTGTATGGTGAGAAGGCGAGAAAATAAACGGGGAAAATATGCATACTTTCTTTATGAAACACCATTTTCCACACCCATGCTAGAGTGGCTAATGCCTAGGAATGCTAGTCTCGGATGTTGCGTATAGCATTCAGCCAATCAGGTTGCAGCAGCGTGTTGATTACCCCTGGCTGAACGCAGGGCGCAACATCAGGAAGTAGCATTAGCTACTCTAGCATGGTGGTGGAAAATGGTGTTTCATAAAGAAAGTACACATTTTTCCAACCTTTTTTGTCTGCATTCTCGCCATTAAATAGAGTTAAGGAGGAAATCGCTGCCTTTTCAGCCTGAATGGAGAATGTATTATGTACAAACCGGTCCACGGTGGATATGAGTGTATTGCCAGTTACATGCTCTCCCTTTGGACGGTAAAATGAAATTACTCAATATCAACATCTGTCGGCCTTTGGGCTATGCTCTTCACAATTCTACACTGTCAGCACTAGCTATGGAAACACAATTTCCCTAGT